>NC_140237.1:20869703-20952203 GCF_949987555.1 Borostomias antarcticus
TGGAACGGAGCCCAAGATGGCTCATTGCTCAGCAGGGGGGTTTAGATTGTCCAGGGGGGCTGGACTGGTTGTTCTACACGCAGCCCACCGCCCACCCCCGCCACCTCCCTCTCAAAGCAACCCCGAGGCTATTAGCTACACACAGCAGCACACAGTCAAGACACAATATCCACAGCCCCGGTCTGCTCCGCCGTGTTTGAGTGTATGTGTGAGAGAGAGACAGGTCCACAGTGCACATTTATGTGTATCGTACAGTATGTGTTTCTGAGGCCTGAGTCTTCCTGTCTGGGTTTTGCGCATGTGTGTGTGTCTATCTTTGTTTGTGTGTGTGTGTGTGTGTGTGTGTGTGTGTGTGTGTGTGTGTGTGTGTGTCTCCCTTCTCAAAGCAACCCTGGGGCTATTAGCTACAGACAGCAGCACACAGTCAAGACAAAATATCCACAGCCCCAGTCTGCTCCAGCATGTTTTTTGTTTTTTTGGGGGGGGTTCCTCCATGCTTCATAGCCTTGTCAAGTAGTGCTGTATTGCCTGTGTGTGTGTGTGTGTGTGTGTGTGTGTGTGTGTGTGTGTGTGTGTGTGTGTGTGTGTGTGTGTGTGCGCGTGTGTGTGTGTGTGTGTGTGTGCACGCGCACACGCGTGCGTGCCTGTGTGAGACAGGTCCACAGTGCACATGTATGCGTATCTTACAGCATGTGTGTTTCCGATGGCCGAGTCTTCCTGTGTGTGTTTTTGCATGTGCGTGTGTGTCTATCCGTGTGTTTGTTTGTTTTTGTTTGTGTGTGTGCGTGCGTGCGTGTGTATACAGTGACAGGTCCCCAGGCCCAGCAGGACGCCGTCTTGTTTTCCGTCCCACGCTGCGCCTCACGCTATGCGAGGATAAATATTTTACTATCCGGGGAAGCCATGCCTCCTGGATGAGTCCCGGCCTAGGCACTGAGATGACCTGGGTCGCCATCAGCTTCACCCTCTACTGTTTTATTCCCTTCTCCCCAGACACAAATCGCTGCTCCAGAGTGGACCTACTGTCTGGGCCATTATTCTCTGCAGAATTGGGTGGGAAAGGTCACCAAACTAAGTGCTCGCGCAGCTGAAACCAAACAGAAATAAAAGCAGAGATAAATAAGTAAAGCCGCCCATCAGCGACAACAAGCCAGGACAGAACGGGAGGAAGAAGCTAAGTGCAGGGGGCGTGAGCGTGTGTGTGTGTGTGTGTGTGGGAGGGGTGGTAGTGGTGGTGGGGGGGTGGTAGTGGTGGTGGGGGGGGTGGGCTCTCTCTCTGCCTCTCTGACTTTTTCTGGGAAGTTTTGGGAGATAGAGAGAGAGAGAGAGAGGCATGAATTATTTATCAGAAGAGCTCGAGACCGGAGGAGATTCTTGGGTTCTTCTTCTCTGGTAAAGGTGTGACTCACAATGGAATAGGTTGTTCAGCGGAACCCAACGAGGTGTCTGATAACCAATCGGGCCTTTTTCTAAGAGCAGGCGTCCTCCCTTTCTGTCATCTGTGGAACGACGCTGGATCAGAATTCAGTTAATTCAGTGTGAGGTGATCTCGTACCCCCGCCCACAGTGGCCTCTGGAGAAGATTGAAAGACTGTAATAAGTGATATGACTGGGAGACCGTGCTTGTAATATGATGACTATGAAGCTATAGTATGTCTATAATTGACTTGGAGCATCAGACAATAGCGCGCTCTAAAGGTATTGCAGATGGTAAAGGATGTATAGGGCTGAGACTCGAGTACAATACCGCCCTCCCCCCCTTCTCTCTCTCTTTCTCTCCCTTCCCTGCTCTATCCCTCCCTCAATCCCTCTGTCAGGACAGACCCAAAGGTGAGGCTTTCTTCTGTAGCAGGTCATCAATCAGCAGTGTAAGCCAGGCCCTATAACCCGAGGGGGCTGCCTACACGCCGGTCTGGTCCCTGCTGATAGCATTCAGATAGTCCTGATCACTTCCTTCCTCCTGGCCCTACACACACAGCTCAGGTCGAACAGGCCAGACCCTGTTTATCTCAACAGTCTGTATCCAGAGGTGATCACTGGTGGTCACGGGGAGGGGGTTTCTAGCCCGCCAGGACCCCACAACGACAGCAACATACACCCTGGTACGGATAGTGGTGGTTGCCAGACAGTGATAAGTGGCCCTCTGCTCCCCTGCATCTCCCCTGGTGTACCGTGGGCCTACTGTGGAAGAGAACAAGCAGTGTGATAAGAGGGTGTGTCAAGAGCATTTAGTTCTGTGTTTGCTCTGAACGTTGTTAATGGCGGGTCTCTCTTGCGTTTTCGGTGTTTCTCAGAAGGCCGCACGACTTTGCGTTCGCGTCAACGCGGGGACGTCCGTCTGAAAGATGGCAGAGAATTCAGAGTTGGCCTGTTAAGGCCAGCGGGAGCTTCGTTTATCTTTCGGCCGTCGGCGCAGCGCAAGGCTGTCTGTCTTCCAGACGTCTGCTTACCATCCCGTCTGCCAGGCTGGCTGGCTTTGGGTACACACAGTCCTCCCTGCTCCTGTGTGCCTGGCTTTGTCCCTGTTCCGTCTGTTCGTACACAAACCCTGAGAAAACAATCCCGGTTTGTGTGCTTTCCTGTGCCTATTGTTGCCCCTGCTTCTCTGTGCCCTTGCTAACATCCACTTGTTGTAAGGTGAAGACAAAGCCGAGGGACATTTTGCTCTGCCCTTCTGCTCTCCCCCACCCCGACCCCCACCCCGGCCCTTCCTGTTACCCCCGGCAACCCTTGACCCTTGAACCCTGTGAGGCGGGAGCTGCCGGCCGGCTGGCGGGGGTGCGCGGTTGAGGCTTGCCGTGTTTCTGCCGGGAGGAACGGGGAGACCAGTAACGCCGGGCTGTGCCGACACCCTTGCAACGCAACACACATACACACACCCATAAAATGTTCTAATAATTTTTTTTTCTCCTTCCTTCCTTGAGACCTTCAGCACTAAGACAGAACCCATTCCTCAAATGCTTGTCATCTTTCAGTCTCTTACCATCAGTGTCCCTGAGGCATGAAACATAGTCTTGGTAGCTATGCTCTTCAGGGCTTTGCCTAATGGTTTTTCACATGGCCTTTAGAATTACATAAAGGCGGTAGCCATTGTCGTGGGGAAGAAAGGAGAGGGTAGGACAGGGAGAAGCGTGTTGTGTGCATGTTTCTGAGAGCCTCACTCATTCTCCTCATCTTTGTGTGCGTGATGGAAGGAGACATTCCTTGCTTTGAGGTGCATTCCTTTGACTATTTCACTACATCTTTTCAGGCCTCCACCCCCTAAGCCGAACAGAGAGGCAGAGAAACATGAAACCCGAGTGGATACACAGTTTCTGTTGTTAGGGTCGGTGGGTTGGGAGGGGGTTAGGCGGGGTGCATTGTCAGTCGATGGCTGTCACTGAAGCAAGCTCAGTTATTTCCCAGAGAAATTATCCTGTCACCCCACCTCTGTACCACCCTCCTTCCTCCCTCCCTCCGTCGGCTCCATTGTTCTCATGTATCAAGTTCACGGGGGTGGGGGGTGGAGGACGGAGGACGCTAGGCTTGGCCAGGTAATGGAAGTCTAGCCCCCGGTTCTCCGGGCAGGTTGAATGGGCCTGAGCCCCCGCCCCCCCCCCCCCCCCCCCAGCCCAGCCCCGGACGTAGCTGTCTGAATGGGGCTAGCTGTGCCGCGGTCCCCCGCCCACATATCTCCGTCTCTCTATCAGACAACTCTCAGGTTTCTCCTGGCCTGCGTGGCTTCTGACAGATCCATATTTCAACGTGCCCCCCCCCCCTCCTGCTCTCTTCGAACCCCGCCCCCCCCCCCCCTTCCAACACAAGCATCCACAAGCACTGAATGAAGTCATGGTCAGGGACACATCGTCTTCATACTTGTATGACTTACCATTACTGTGGTGTTGTCCAATGACTTCTTCCTTATATTTAAGTATGTACCCATACTTCTACATTATTTGTGGAAATTAAAGTGACAATTGCAACTCTTCATGTTGTTTCGCAACTAAAACCTTCCTTAAGATAACACTTTATTAATCCCTTGCGGGTGGGTGTGGGGGGGGTTATTCAGGTGTTACAGCAGCAGAGAGCGACAGAAAAAAAGTACTGAATACAAAAGAAGCAGGAGAAAAACTGCTATACATAGTACACATAATATAGTAGTAATAATAAACAACATTCAAGATCCGTTTATTGGCCAGGTATATCTGGTTTACACACACTAGGCATTAGTCTAGGGTAATGGCATACGCTGGTGGAGACGACATAGGACAGGCTGCAGGACAAGACACGACACTGCAAAGACATGGCAGTGCAAATACAAAATATATATATATATATATATATATATATATATAATATAACCAATGAAAGGAAATGCACAATGCAAATTACGCAATACAGAATAGAGTGTGATGAGCGTATGTACATGAGGGACTGAAGGAAGACCTAGACCAAGACTGAAGGAATACTCAATCGAAGCTCAAATAAGTTCTCCTTTTCTGCATATAGTGTTTTAGCTTTCACTTGTCTTCCAGTTGCAGTCTGGCCGTGACAGACTCTGGCTCTCTGTGTTCCAGTCTCATCTCTCAGCCTGCGGTGGCTTAGGGCAGTGTTACTGTCTCATCTCTCTAAGGGCAGTGTTACTGCGGCTGGATGTTTAAAGGAGGTCTTGAACCCTTTAGAGGGGGGGGGGGTTGAGGCCTGGTTTACACGACGTCGACGCTGGGCAGACCCTGACAGTTATCTATGAAAATAAGTTGTTTCAAATGCATTTATTTAGGGCTGCCTGTCTTCAATCATAGGAAATCTTGGTCAGCCTGTTCTCAGGCCTACATTTCCAAAATAGGGTGATCCTATTCCTAAGTTAGTAATTAGCCTAACTAGTAGGCCTATTCTTTATTCAGCATAAGTTGTATTATTATTATTATTGTTGTTGTTGTTGTTGTTGTTGTTGTTGTTTCTTTGCTAGGCCAGGCGCTTCCACTCAACTAACTTCCACTCGACCTCAAGTTGGTCTACCCTGGATCATATTCCATAACCTCTCATTTTGTCCATCAATCCAAATTATTTAAATAAATGCGCTTTCTGAATAAAATCATGAGTTTTGCTTTAGTCCAATTGTTTGAGGTGGCAATCCGAGTCTTAACTCAGTATTTTTCTCTTGAAGTTCCGGTTAAATCAAACATGTTAAATATTATCTGAGGTTTTTAGTCTTCATGCAAATGACCTGCATGATCCCAGTCCTTGCAAAATCTTATTGTCTCATCTGTGACTAAAAACTCTAGATCACACAAACATCTAGATATGAGACGGTGTCAGACTCTTGAAAATCTTTTTGAAGTCTTCAAGTGTATGTTTGGAGATTGCACTTTGTCTAAATGATATAATGCTGCTGCTGCTGTGTCTGGAGATTGCGTTTTGACTATTATAATGCATAAAGGAACAACATAGATAGAGCAGCTTAGAATAGCAAAACATAATGTAACCGAATAGCCTAACAAAATGGAATAAAGATAGTCCTACATTTTACAATGCTGCACAACCATAGCCTGGAAGCCAGACGTCTGGCTTCCAGGCTAGCACAGCCATACATTTTACAGATTGGGCTGGACTTTAGACCCTTTTGTCAGCATCCTGCTCAAAATACGCGCCTGCGGCTATGTATGGAAGCAAATCAATCATCAGTCTTAACATAACATAGATCATATAATAAGGAAACTATTTTATTACAGCCTATAGCCTATTTTTGTCTAACAAGCTTTATTGCTCAGCTAATAGAATCTTGGTCGGACAAGAGTATAGGGCATTGAATCTTACAATCACATTCTGGGCTTTAAAATGATGTTGTGTTATAATTTAACCATAGCCGACGGAGCTTCATCGTTATCAAAACGAAATCGCCTTCGCCTGCGGAATCCATGGAAATGTGAACAAAAGCCCCTCACGGCATCCTCGAAACTTCATGGATTTTCACAACGCTAACGCCATGTTCGTGTGACTGCGAGGTGCAAACGGGAACGGAAAGTCCCATAAACGGGGGGAGGTTTGGGGGGGGACATCGCCGTGTGACCCAGGCCTAAGGCTTCTAATCCCCCCCGCTGTGCTCTGTAACCCACATGTGTCACACGCGCTGGCCTCCACCTCTCAGCTCTGAATATTTCACACACACACACACACACACACACTATTTTCTTTCGCCGTCTCTCAAACACACACATATTAACTTACTGTTTCATGGCCTGGCAAACACACCCACATTTTCTTACATGCACACACAGACACACACATGCACTCAGTTAGGATGGCCTTTGATGGCAGTGTCTGCTCTAATCCTGCATGCTCCTCAGTGCTGGGAGTCGTACTCTGGGGAGAGGAAGGGGTGAGGAGGGCAGGGAGGCGGCGACGGGGGGGGGGGGGGGGGGGGGGGAGGGGGGGGGGCAGAGGGGGGAGCCCGCTGGTTTTAATGATGGCTGTTCCACTGCGACGGCCACGGTCTGATCCTGTCCGCTCTCATTTTATTCCCGGCCAACAATGTTACGAGCTCTCTCTCTCTCTCTCTCTCCCTCCCTCTCTCTTTTTCTCCCCCCTCCCTCTCTCCCTCTCTCTCCCTCTCTCCCCCTCTCTATCTCTCCTTCTCTCTCTCCCCAGCTCTCTCTCCCCAGCTCTCTCTTCCTTTCCCTCTCTCTCTCTCTCTCTCCCTCCCTCTCCCTCTCTCTCTCTCTGCCCCCCCCCCCATCCCCCCAGTAAGCTCCCCATAACCTACTGTCGTAAAATGATGAGAACTACTGCAGTGCTTTGAGCAGCTGTGTTCAGTGTGAAGAGGCTCCAGCCTGGTCTAGAGATTGCTTTAGAGTGGCCTTGTGCTTTAGAGTGGCAACTGGCTGCATCTTCATGTAAGGTACATCAGTGTGTGTGTGTCTGTGTGTGTGTGTGTGTGTGTGCGTGCATGTATCCCTATGGAGGTAGCCCTCCGGTTACGAGGGGTTACACCGGTGGCTAACCCTTAGTGCCTGAGCGTTTGGCGGTGTGACTGCTGCTAGATTAATCCATCCCACACTCCATCAGTCACCGGGCACAGGTTATTAGCACGGGGCACCCATACACACACAAACACACAAAAGCCCTTCACCTCTGCTGCTAGCCTCCCCGTCTACCTTGCCCCCGAAGTTTTCAGCGGTGGCCTTGGTGGTGAGAGGCCATTTGTCAAACCCCAACTAGAGTCTCCACTTGCCTCCTATTAATGAGGCTACCTGTGCTTCGGGAGTAGAGGTGCACGCACAAACGCGCATATTGCTCTGCAGACACAGACTCCCAAACACTAAAGCAAACCCACACACAGCCTTACACGCATGCTAACACACACACACACACACATGCACGGTTTCTCACTGCTTCGCACACACTCGTACAAACTCTCACACATGCACATTCTCACAGTGTCTAGTCTGCAATGTGTCATTTGCTGTGTCCCGAGAGGCTTATAAAAGTCCCATTAACATGGCTCTCCTCATTGGTTCTGACAGCTTGATCAATTAGACCCCTCCCCTGCTGACCCCTGAGCCGCTTTGACAGGGAGGTCAGACACGATGGATCACTGGGCCAGCACGCACTCTCTCCCTCTCTCTCTCTCTCTTTCTTGCCCTCTCTCTCTCCGTCTCCCTCTGTCTCTCTTCTCTCCCCCTGTCTCTCTCTCTCCTTCTCTCCCCCTGTCTCTCTCTCTCCTTCCATCCCTCTCTCTCTCTCTCTTCTCTCCCTCTGTGTCTCTCTCTCTCCCTCTGTCTCTCTCGTTCTCTTACTCATTCTCTGCTCTGGCTATGTTGAGGTCTGCAGGTTGGTTCCCTTCTGTGTGTGTGTGGTGTGTGTGTGTGTGTGTGTGTGTGTGTGTGTGTGTGTGTGTGTGTGTGTGTGTGTGTGTGTGTGTGTGTGTGTGTGTGTGTGCGTGTGTGTTGTGCGTGTGTGTGTGTGTGCGCTAGGGTAGAGGCCGGCAGCCTCTGTCCTAGCAGGCTGGTATCAGGGGAGCAGGTGTTCAGTGGCCACAAATGAAGTGTCACACAGCAGTCCGCGTGCTTCACCTGAGACACGGCAGATCTTATCTGCCCACTCTCAGCATGAAAGAACACACACCTGTCCTGCTGTAACACATGTGTGCTGTGTGCATGTGTGTGTGTGTGTATGTGTGTGTGTGCTCATGTTTGTGTGTGTAAGAGAGGTCCGGAGAAAGGGAGGGGGGGGAGGGGAGGGAGGGGTTAGGGTTTTCTCAGTGTACCGTAGTCTAGCGAAGTACGATGACCTCAAACGTGGTCTACGAAGCTCTTCCTCCTTTTAAGATAAGATAAGAGGAGGAAGAGCCTCCTCTGAACGCGCGGCCTCTAGGACCGCCGGCACGCTCGCCACGAGCTCGAGGAAGCCAACTCCGTCTCACTGTTTACCAAACACACACACCGCCACCTCCATGAGGGCGACGACGGGGAGGGTAAACGCGAGTGGAGAGGAAGGTCAGGGGGTGTACCCCGGGGGAGGGGGAGGGGTGGAGGAGGTGGGGGCGAAGGGAAGCAGGTTTTGTACTGTGCTGTACGTTATGTACTTTACTGTAGCATGTACCGTAGCAGATGGTTGGAAGGTTAGGTTGGGAATGGGGGGGGGGGGCAGCTAGAGGTTCCTAAGCCGTTCAGTGGGGGGGTTCTGGGAGAAGAAAGGGGGAGGGAGGGGGTGGGTGTTGTAGGTTAAGGAGCATCATGAGAGAAATTAATTGGGGGTGCGAGAGGAGAAGAGGGAGTAGCATGAGGAAACAGGGAGTTCTTTGAGGGTAGGGGGGGAGGAGGGAGACAGGTTAAGAGTGGAGTCAGGTCCAGGGAGACTCAGGGAGCCGTTCTAATGATGTCCACGGGCCTAATTGAATATTGACGTACTGGTGTGCGAGGCTAAATGGGTTCTGTCTGACTCGACGCCGTCGCCCACCAGAGATGCAACTTCAACCCGTTCTACCGTTTGATCCGAGGGGGATCGTTAGAATCCTGTTACTATGGCTACGGGCTTTAGGCGTTCGTCTTTGTCCGCGTATCTGGCGGAGTTGTGTTTTTAGAGGTTGTCCATGCGACAGACGTGAAAGCGCTGGTGTAGCCAGCCGCAGAGGAATGCAGCTGCAGACCCCGTTCGATAGCGAAATTCATTGAACTCCGCGTCGGCGAAGACCTGTCCTTAGAAGATGTTTATTTTAGGGCAACGCTGGGCAACAAAATTGACTTCCTCTCTGGTGTTTCAGAAGCCTGTCCCACCCCGTCTCCGATTTAATACCTTTTAAAGGGACAATCTGTCTGTTTTAATAACGCTGAGCTGTTTGCTCCACTGCCTGCGTTCTGACGCCCTCCTTTGTTTCCACGGTGACGTTCTCCAGATGGTGAGCGCCAAAGCAAGACTCGGCACAGAATGTTGTCTGATCACAGGGGAAGAGCACACACACACACACACACATTGTTCTGCATAAATACACACGTGATGTGAAGACATACATACATACAAACAGCCTTCTCTGACTGTGAGTTCTCCTTCCACACTCACACACACGTACGTGCACTATAGCTCAGATACCAAATGAGCTGTAGTAGCCTACATTTTCTCTTTCTCTCTCTCTCGCACACATGCACACACACACACGGTGCAGTACAGTATAATAAAACCTGTGTGTCACAGCCTCACAGGAAACAATCTCTCCTTTATGTGACCGAGATGTCATTAATCTTTATGGAGGTTAACAAATGCGCTCGCATGGAAGGTATATTTCATGGGCAGACACCCGACAATGGGGCCATTGTAGCAGCTGACTCCCGCTGCCCAGTTTGGGCCGTATGCGTTCACTGCTTTTCGGTTGGATTCGAAACAGCATCTCACGTCACAGATTCTATTCCTCCCCTCAGAGGAATGTGTTTGTGTGTGGAAATGTATGTGAAACACGGAGGCAAGCAATGTTCAGAGCAGTTTATTTGTTTTGTTCCCGGAAGCCTCGATTTATTTCCTGAATGGGGGGGGGGGACCCATGCCTTCGTCCATTTTTCAAGCCCGGCCCGCATTGCTATTACTCAAAACAAAACTTAGATGAATGGTGCGTTAGGACTTCCCTTTGTAGTGGAGTAAGAAGACCTAATATAATTCACTGCTCTCCAGAAGTCTTTGCGCTCCACTGCAGCGCTTCTAACAGGGAAGCAGCGAGTCCTCACAGTAATCCATTAGATTTCCATTAGTTCAGATTCGTGTGATTAGTTCTAATTAATCAGTTCGGGCTGCGGCCTTCACTCCTCCGACCGCTGCTCACGTTTCATTTTCGCCCTCATTTTTCAGCTCTCCGCCGAGCGAGCAAACGGGCGAACGGACCGCCGAGGCGAGAGAGGGAGCCGTGTAAAAACTCACCTCGCCGGCGTTCGATAGCCACCGGTCGGTGCCGGGGACGTCCATCCCTCACTGTTCACAGGCCTATTGATGTTTCTGGGGACCCTGATTTCCCCCCTCGGGTCAAATACCATAAACAACCACAGACGCTAAGAGACTCGAAATAGTTTGGGTCGATGTGGAGCCCGACGGTCTCTCCATTTCTCTGTTCCCGCTTTCCGCTGCCGTGCCGTCAATGTGTTGAGAACCTACTGCTCCGCAATCTTATTTAGATACAGCCGTTCTTCTGTTCTCTGTCTGTGTGTGTGTGTGTGTGTGTGTGTATGTGTGTGCGTGTGTGCGTGTGTGTGTGTGTGCGTGTGTGTGTGTGTCTGTGTGTGTGAGTGTGTGTGCGTGCGTGCGTGCGTGCGTGCATGTGTTTGTGACCATGTGTGATGATGATGATCTATCTTCCTATCCTCGCTTGTCACTTTTCCTCTGCCATTACTGCTATTGTGATATATGGAGGATCAATTTATCAACCAGCCCACGGCTCGATCTTCTCTCCTCTCCCACCGTTCCCATCTCCAGCCTCTGCACAGTCCCTTCATTTCTTCATCTGTTCACCCCCCCACCCTCCATCCATCCATCCTTCCCTGGATGTCAGGGGGGGCTTGGAGGGGGTGGGGGGGTGGGGGTCCTTTGTGTCTATTGGGGTAGTCTGAGGTGGTGCCTGTCACACCGGAGGCGCGGTGCTGGATCCACTGCGCCGGCCCGGCTCGTGTCAATCACTCAGCGTCCGTTTGGGGTGGGGGGGGGGCGCGGTGAAGACACACTTCAACCGCAGGACGCCGCCTGTGGCCTCCCAGTGTTTTTGCATTTCTCTAATGGTGCGTACATGCGTGTGTGTGTGTGTGTGAGAGAGACATGCCGAATCAGTTATGGTGGGTGTGAGGTTAAATCACTGGGTCAATTCTAATATGATTACCCCAGCCAGGCGCCTTAGTGCAGCCTATCTCAACACTAGATGATCATAATAATAATAATAATCATAACATTGTTTTGTCTCTCTCTGTGTCTCGCTGCAGGACCCCGTGGTTTAATGGCTGGGGCTTCAACCTGCCCAGGGGGCAGTCTCTGCTGGATAAATGGAACCAGGTCCCAGAGGGCATCGACATCCTCATGACCCACGGTCCTCCCCTCGGTGAGCCAATTAACCAATCACAGCTCCCTCATCACCATACCTATTGTAATAGGCCTGCCCAGGGCCGGACTGGCCATGTGGCGTACCGGGCAAATGCCCGGTGGGCCGGACCTACTTGTGGGCCGATCTAAAAAAAAAGAGCTAACGAACGGCCCATAGAGCAGGGACAGCGGCCCATTGGTCCATTTTCTATACTGACACTGGGCTGGCCCAATCATATGTAGGCCCCACCCCTCCCTCTGTTAGTTTCAGGTGTCATTTGCGTGGGCCGTTAGAGAGCCAGCTGGCCTGTACCCCCGTCAACAAATCGCGCAGCAGCACCCCCCCCCCCCCCCCCGTCAAGAAATCGCGCAGCAGCATCCCCCCCCCCCGTCAACAAATCGCGCAGCAGCACCCCCCCCCCCCCCCCCGTCAAGAAATCGCGCAGCAGCATCCCCCCCCCCGTCAACAAATCGCGAAGCCCCCCCCCCCCCCCCCCCCGTCAACAAAACGAAACTGAAGGTGTTCCATCTCACCGCGTCGGCTCGGCTAGTGGCCTGACTGGGGCTACATTTCCCGGTAGGAAATATTCACCCAGTCCAGCCCTGGGTCCGGCCGATTGTGGTGGGCCGGTCTGGGCCAAAAATGCCAGGGCCGATTTTTTGTCCCAGTCCAGCCCTGGGCCTGCCCATTGTTATTCAAATCTACATGAATGCATTACACAGGTGGTGCAAAAGGGTGTGTGTCCGTGTGTGTGTGAGTGTGTGTGTGTCCGTGCCTGTCTCTACACACCCCATTTGCCGTGCAGAACCAGTCAACCTATGAAGAGTAGTGTAGACTTTCAAATATTAGATTTTTGATAGCGAGGCTTTTTTTCTCTCTCTTTTTTTTGTAAAACAGAGCTTGGGTGAACTCGTTTACTCCTTAGGGGCAATTTTGATTTTGTTTTCGTTCACTGTTTATCCCGGCCTGCCGTGTCTGTGGGCTCCGTCTGGCTTTATTGAGTGATTTCCTTCTCCTCGGCTTCTGAAGGCAGCTGCTGCTGTGGCTGGTCGATTGCATAGAAACTCGATTTTGCACCAGTGTGACAGACGCCGCCCGATTGGATGAGGGGAGATAGGGCAGGGAGAGAGACTGGCTGGGGGGCTGGGGGAGGGGGGGGGGGGGGAGCCACGGAGAGGGACTGTAAAATAGGCCGGGGAGAGACGGATAAGTGCTCGAGCCTTGGTCTGATCACAGAGGGATGTAATTTGTGTGTGTGTGTGTGTGTGTGTGTGTGTGTGTGTGTGTAGGGTTCCGAGACTGGGTCCCCAAGGAGCTGCAGAGAGTGGGCTGCGTGGAGCTTCTGAACACGGTCCAGAGGAGGGTACGCCCCAAGCTCCACGCCTTCGGAGGGATACACGAAGGTCAGTGGCGCCCCTCCCGCTCAGGGTCCGGGACCGGCGACCGCCGTCCTCATATGATGACCCAACCCGTCAGGGGAGGGGGTGTAAACCTGGGCCTGAGATCAGGGGGGGGGTGTGTCTAAGTGTGTCTGTGTGTTTTGCCATCGCTGATTGGTCCGTCTGTGCTCCCCCCCCCCCCCCCCCCGCAGGCTACGGCATCATGACAGACGGGTTCACGACGTTCATCAACGCCTCCACCTGCACGGTCAGCTTCCAGCCCACCAACCCTCCCATCGTGTTCGACCTGCCCAACCCCTCCAGCTCTTGAGACCGACCGACCGACCGACCCCCAGACCGCTGGGCCGAATGGGGGAGGAGGAGGAGCGGTGGAGGGGGAGAGGGGCACGGGGGCGGGGTTGGGGTTGGGGAGTTAACGACTTTTTTTTTATTGATATGTTCAAAAAGTTCTACTATGTGTTTCTTTCCAAAATATCGGTCTCCTGTAAGATGTCAGTGAAAGGAGGGGGGATGTGAGGGGGGGGGGGGTAATTGGTTCAATCAATCAACAATCTTGCTGTTGAGGAATATCGGTTGGATCTGTAAGATAAACGACGCTTGTGAATTTGTAAAATGTCCTTATTTTTTTCTTCACGTTGGCTGGACACTTGGGTATTGGATGCCATTGTTTATTTTGTATGATCTGATGTTTGTTTGTGTTATGTTTTATTTGTATTTCTTTCTGGCCAGTTCTGCTTTCTTATTGGCTGACAGGGACGCTGCCTTAAACTAGCTTTAACGTTCTCAGCTAGAACCCCCTCTCTCTGCTATCTCAGAGGAAGTTCTTATTTATTACCTGGACAATACCAGCCAAACTAACACCCATAGAGCAGGGACACAAATCAAATCATGAGCTTAAAGACTCTGTAACATCTCCTTCTGCAATTCTGATCAATTTGGGGAAAAAAAAGTATGTAAAATATATAAATATATATTATATATACATGTTGTAAAACATCTGTACTTAAAGTTGTTTGTGTTGGTTAAAAGCATTCTGGTGCGATTTTTTTATTTGTGTACGCTTGTACGTGATCTTCATGTTTCTTTGCCCGTCGAACGTTTCCTTCCTGCTTCGATATTTACTCCCATCATAGGCTAGAGGTTTATCCTGGATGACAAAGGAAATTGCAAAGGATTTTTAGACTCATTTCATAATCCAACAGGTGGTTGTTATGTTTTTTCCTTGTTGCAACGCGCCTGCCTAAACATGGTTCAGTTGTCCTTTAAACCGTGAATCTGATAGTATTTGTGTTTTTATTGCTTTTTTTCTAATTTTGCACTGTGTGTAAATGCAATCTTGCTAGCACAAAAAATGTTGCCAATAGTTGTCTCAACTTTATCGCTGTAAATGCTCCTTTATGCTCTGTTCTCTCTCTCTCTCTCTCTCGCTCTCTCTCTCTCTCTCTCTCTCTCTCTCTCTCTCTCTCTCTCTTCTGGTAGTGTCCCTCTCCATGGAGAGATGTTTAGGTCTGATCTTCTTTCAGTTTTATTGTGATATATTTAGCTGCCTTTATATGCAAATAAAATTGCAAGATTTTTACCTATGAAGCTCTGACTTTTCTTCTTCTGGTTTCTTAATTATTTTACCCTCCAGTTCTCCCATGTATGAACAGCAGTAAATAGGAGGTATAGGTATAGGTACTGCACTACTATTTTATTTTATGACCAATATAGTTGACTGCAAAAGGAGGTTGCTTCACTGTTGAAACCCCAATTTTATACATATAATCTATATTGTGCATAATAGGACCCTGTTCACAAGACATCCTTAGACATGCTGTGGGTGGTGTCAAGTCCTTATGATGTGTGCCTTGGCTGCTCCTACAGTAAGAACATGCTCCACGGCTAAGCTTACTGTAGCTACCGAGGGTTTCATGTGGGATATAACTAATCCTATTTCCAACCGGGAAGACAGCAGTCCACCTCTAAACTCAACAGTAATGCACAATTGCATTGCTCTCTGTTTACTTGCTCAATGTATGTCCTTGTGCTGGGTCACGGGTTACCTTGCACTCCGCCGAGGAAGGGTTAGGCTGGAGAACAGACCGGAGACGGGAGAGCAGCATTTGGCCCCCTGAGTGAACCAACAGGGCCTTCTCACTCAGATCCAACAGAGATCCCTTCCAGGCCCAAAATACAAACTGTCAGATTCTCACAACCCTCCTTACCGCCCCCACCTAACAACAGCCCCCCTCCCCCCCACATCCTCCCACTCTCCCACCACCAGAACATCAAAGCAGCCTAACCAATTAACTCTTCCCCCAAACAAGCGCGGAATATCGCCCCCACCTTCGCATTACCATAATCCAGTCTAATCATATTAGCATAGCCCCACAGATGAGCAGGAGGAGACGGAGACATGCTGCCTCTAATGTCGAACATTCTGGGTGTCCGTGTGGGAGGGAGCGCATATGGGCACCTCTACACTGCTGTGTTTGAGCGCATGTAAATGCATGTTCTCTCCATGGCGTTCCTTCCCTTCATGTTTGCCCACGCGCTCTTTGTCTATAGAGGTAAGCGACTGCAAACAAGCCGCCACAACCATGGGGGACTTTTGAAGTTTTTTGTGTGTGTGTTTTTTTTTTTAAGTGGGGGAGGAAGATGTTATGGGCCGTGTGCAATAGAGGCCACGTGTAAATACACTCTCTCTCTCTCTCTCTCTCTCTCTCTCTCTCCTCTCTCTCTTTCTCTCTCTCTCTCCTCTCTTTCTCTCTCTTCTCTCCTCTCTCCTCTCTCTCTCTAATCACAGAGCAGCCAGTGCAAATATTGCCTCATTGTGTCAGGCTTGAGGGAAATGAATGCAAGCTGTGCCCATGAAATGACAATCCCAAACTCAACAGACACTCCTGAACGACCACCATCCAGCTCCCCTCCAACCATGCTGGAACCCACAGCTGTCACTCCAAGCCTTGGGGCTCATGGCTTGAACAGTAGAAACTTGTGCACCCTCTTCTAGGAATATTCCAATCTGAGGATGAAATCATTGGCATTATTAAACACAGACACAGACACACACACACACACACACACACACACACACACACACACACACACACACAGACACACACTGTATACCACCCCCGTATGACAGAGAATTCGTGGGCGGCAGTGGTGTGTATGTGGTTAGATTAATGGAATAGGGCTGTGTGTGTGGGTTTGGCAGTTGCTGCCTTTAACCAGTAATTATAGGCCACCTTTAGGGATAGACTTGGGTAAACTATTACTTGCACTTTCTCTTACTCATGGATTTTGTTAAACATACTTGTTTGTGTATAGTGTTTTTGTGTGGGTTTGTACTGTTTATGTTTTTAAGATGCACCTGAATTGTCCTCTGGGGACAATAAAGATTTATTGAAATGAATAGAATTATATGTGTGTGTGTGTGTGTGTGTGTGTGTGTGTGTGTGTGTGTGTGTGTGTGTGTGTGTGTGTGTGTGTGTGTGTGTGTGTGTGTGTGCACGCGCATCATGTATTCTCTGTCTCTTCATCCCCTACCATCCTCCATTACCCTCTGTGGTCTGTGTCTGAGATGGTGTCAGGGTCTCTCTCTCTCTCTCCAGCAGCTCCAGGCTGCCAGCTGTATTAATTCTCCTTGTCCGGGCAGCTGCTGGTGATATTGGGTATTTGTCATGTTAGCCTTCGCCGGTCAGTGATAGATTCGGGCCGAGGCTCGGTGAAGGCTGACACGCCCTGACCACCCCCATCAAGGAGCGTGTCCAAGGTGTCTCTGTCTGTGGTGTGGTGTGTATGTGTGTGTGTGTGTGTGTGTGTGTGTGCGTGTGTGTGTGTGTGTGCGTGTGTGTGTACATGTGTGTGCATGTGTGTGTACATGCGTGTGCATGTGTGTGTGTATGTGAGAGAGAGAGAGAGAGAGAGAGAGAGAGAGAGAGAAAGTGTGTGCGTGTGTGTAAGAGAGAGAGAGAGAGAGAGAGAGAGAGAGAGGCTTACTCTGGTGCCAGCACTGCATGCAGTGTTTATGTGGTCTTAATTGCTCCACCAGTGGTATTATTGTAATCTGGAGTTAATTTGGCACCAGTTGAGTCGCTGTGAAATAATTCAGTAAAGGAGAGCCAGGGAAACGCGTGAAGGCATGTTCACGTCTCTCCCATGTGGTACCACTTACACCTCGCGATTAGTGTCATTATTTGATTATTTCAATTTAGATTATGGGGGTTAGGCAGAGACAAATGGGAGAGGATAATGCAAAAGCTTTATAAACTGTAGATGTAAATGTAATAATGATTTAGTTTTCTCCCTGTGTGAAAAGTGAGCTGTCCAATGAACAGTCACATCAGAGGGATGGTGAGATAGACGCGGTAGATTTAGGTAGGAGTGTCTCCATCTGTGCCTTCCTTCCCCCATGCTGGAGACATCATCCCTCCCCCACTAATGCACACACACATACACACACACACACATGTGACAATGCATGCTTACCACGCTTAACAGATTGAACTGGGAGTAATCAGCACCTAGACTAATTCTTTAGATTGGAAATCACGTCCGAGACATCGACTGGGCTTGACTCCAACCTGGCATCATTTTCTCTACGTGTTCTTTTCGACCTCCCTCTCTCAAACTCGGGGTTGCAAATGTTTACTCTATTGCTACTGTGTCAGCCCTTCCTATCATTGATTAGCCGTGTGCAATTTCCAGCGATAGACTAATTACTGTTATTTGATTCCGATGTCCCATTATTCTCATTCGGGGGAAATCAAGAACATAAGCTCGTTTCACCGTCCTTCACAGCTGTGTATAGGGAGTGAGGGTACTCCTCTATTCTACCCGGTAACAATGGCACAATCTCCAGATGATCAAAGCATGGAACGCAGGCGTGATTGAGTGAGACCACTCAACACTGGTGTGTGGGATAATTAGATATGTACAGGAGCATGGAGGTTATTCTGAGTCTGACAATACCTTTCCACCAGCCTGTACGGAAATAGTCATCCCGCTTGAAATGTTTGAACATGTCAGTCTAAGTGTTGGCAGCTATAGGCAGGTTAACCAGTGGTTGTGTGGACACCCTGTGCCTGTCAGAGTCATGCAGTGTGGATGTCATCTGGTAGATGAGATCTGTAGGAGCCGTCATAGAGCTGTTATGAGAGCCCTGACCCAGAGTCCACAGTTCAACTGGTACTGACCTCAGACAGGTAAACACACAGCCAGCCACGCAGACAGACAGACAGACAGACAGACAGACAGACAGACACACACACACACACACACACACACACACACACACACACACACACACAACACAGACAGACAACACAGACAGACAGACAGACAGACAGACAGACAGACAGACAGACAGACAGACAGACAGACAGACAGACAGACAGACAAGACAGCCAGCCAGAGAGACAGACAGATAGGCAGGCAGGCAAGCAGGCAGGCATAAAGACACACACACACACACACACACACAAACAAACACAGACAGACAGACAGACACACCGATACATACTGTAGGCAGACAGATACACAGACACACAGAGGACGGACAGACAGACAGACAGACAGACAGACACACAGACAGGTAGACAGAAAGACGGACAGTTCAGAGGTCAAGTCTCATTGACTTGTCTCAGAGTGTATTAATAACGACTGCTCCCTCAACAGGGGTCCATGTCGGCCATATGGGATGGCATTATGGCTGCCTTGGCTAGGGAGGGTCCAGCTCATGCTGGGATGCTGGCCACACCATTTTGGTGAGGTCATGAGGGACTCAGGGGGAGACTGGGGACATTTGGCAAGGGCCCAGTGACAGGATATTTCCAACCCTGCCTCACCTTCCAATTTAATAGGCTAGCTAGGCCAATGAGGGGGGCGTGGTCTTATTTTGTTGTGTGTCCAGGACATGAAGCACCATATCAAGAGTGTCTCTGAGGCGTTTTCTAAACCATGACTTTAGTGGTCCATGTTAATCCTGTGGATTTTTGTTTTGCTCCATGGCGCCAGGGGTATTGTGCCAGACTACACAATTGCCCAAAATATGTCCACACACACACACACACACAGTTCACCCCACCAGTCAACCCCCCCACAGCTGCTGCAGTTGGCACACAACGAGAGCGGTGCCAGGCCAGGGAGTTACCATCGGGAAGTGGACATGAGATAGTCTCTCTCTGTAATCTCTGTGATAGCGCCTTAATTGGGTATGATATCACATGTTTTATTTAGCCTCCTTTCCCCCCTCTGTGGGACTCACTTGTAACATGGCGAATTTAAATGTGCCTGACAAGAGAATTTAAGATGCTTCTCCAGTCTTTTGAATGCTATTTAGATAATGGCATGGATTTTGGACACAGTATATTGGACACAGTAGCCTATATTGTCATCCAAATCATTCTAATCATTCCCAATGAAACGGATGTATAAGGCCTGCATCTGGCTCCATCTACTTGCTTACACAAGCGTTAGCCCTGTCAGGTTTACGGAGGAAAATTTCCCGGTAAATATGGATTTTCGACACCATTTCTTGGCAGAATGATTTACAGCAACCAACCCCGGAGTGAGATTGGCTGGATGCAGCGGCGTCCGCGTCGGCCAATCACATCCACAGGAAAAAGATGAGCATTTAATTGCTTTTTTTCCCCCCCTGCCTAATCCTTGCGCCACCTCGGGTCAGGGTGGAGCGAAAGGCTCCCGCTCACGCGGAACGTCACTCTCCCCGGTGCCGCGGCAGCTCTGCACCTCGCCATCGGTTGGTTGAGGGTTGATTCATTTAATTAGCTGTAATTTATTTTCCGCGTCTCACCGTGTAGGTGAGGGGCCTCCTTTAATTGAATGACCTTCTGAGTAATTACTGTCATTGTGAATGTGAGGGGACAGCGGGCACGGCTTTCGTTTTATTTCTCTATCCCCCCCCTCTCTCTCTCTCTCTCTCTCTCTCTCTCTCTCTCTCTCTCTCCCTCTCCCTCTCTCCACCTTTTACATATCACACTTTATTTCTCTGCATGTCTCCAGAGCGAAGGAAAGGTTAGTGACTGCTGCCACAACCGGCTCTCATAAACGTACAATATTATTAACTGCTCACCGAAGACTATGTAGTTCTGGTTAACTGCACTACATACAAATTATGCACACATGTAAGTAGCTTTCTATGCGTGTGTGTGTGTGTGTGTGTGTGTGTGTGTGTGTGTGTGTGTGTGTGTGTGTGTGTGTGTGTGTGTGTGTGTGTGCGAGCCAGCACGAGTGAAAGACACACAGAGAGTGTGTGGATGTGTGTGTGTGTGTGTGTGTCTATGTGTGTGTAGCTGATTCTAATCTGTAAGGATGTCACATCCCTTTTGTTCTCTGGCTAATTTAATCACTGCTAACCATGGAGACAGAAGAAGTTGGGAGAGAGAAAGAGAAGGAGGGATCTTAAACTTCGCTCATCTGCTGCTCTTCACTCCCAATCTCTCTGTCACTGCTAAGAGCTGGAATGGGGGACATTCAATGTCAACACATTCAGCATTCAGCACTTGACCTGGGTATTTCCTCCACCCTTACCCTAGACTCAATCTTGGGTCCTCTGACTTAGGTGCCCGCGACTGCCTGTGATAAACGGCACTTTATCCAGCTACGCCACCGGAAAACCTAACGGTTACATCAACTCGGTTTCAGTACATAAGAACTAGATCAACATGGCTCTACTGAGATACCAAACGGTTGAATTACATCCTGTAAATGGGTGGAAGCATGTCGGGAAAGGGGGGCGAGGAGAGCAGAGATGAGAGAAGTAGAGGTTGAGAAAAGGAGGGCATCTCCCAGGGCCGCCGTGCCCCTCAGCTGTAGTGCGATTGGCTCGCGGCGAGCTGTGACAGTCTCCGAGGGGCCGACCGTCCACGTCACAGACCGACAAGACTTGGAAGAAGTCTTCATTTTTCATAGAGTGCACTCCAACACACACATGCAATGGGCGGCGCATGGGAACACACGCACACACACACACACACATACACTCGCATTTAGGGTAGCCGATGAAATGTTTCTCTGCGCTTAACCCATCCCTTCAATCTTCTGGGAGCAGACAGTAGGCACGTGCTTGAGCTGCACCCGAGGACCAGGGACAGACAGCATTAGCCATCTGTTCTTCTGCACGTTTGGTATGTTGGGTTCTTTATGGGGGAAACCATTTGTGAACACAGGGAGAACATGCAAAACTCCACACAGAAAGGCCCGGGAGATACCCCACCTGGGTAGCCGACAACCCTGGGGAGAGCCCCGCCCCCCGGCGCTAACAGAATCGAACCCAGGACCTTCTCGCTATGAGGCGACAGCGCCGCGCCCTGCCGCCACTGAGGGAGGGCGAACAAGGAGAGGCCCGCAAGCCTGCACACACTCCTCAGCACTCCAGCGAAAGACGAGAAACGCCTCTCTCAACCTCGAACACGCAGACACACACAACCTCTGACCGTCAGGGATCTCGCCGTCCGTTCCGGCGGATCACGGTGATCGGAGCGAGACCGGAAGAGACGGACGCGTGTATCGTCCGTTCGACGGAGCGTTCTGTGGGAAAGCCGCATACATTTCCTCCCGTGTCAAAATTCCCCCGGCGCTATACGACGGCCCCTGAAGCCCGGGGGCCAGGTCTGGGATCCATGTTATCCCAGGTGGTCTTATTACGACAGGAGGTCATATTAAAAGAGGGAGCTACAGGATGAATCGCTGCTACTGCACTAGAGTATCCTAGCGAAGATACAGGGTACTGTATATATGAACATTTATACAGTCTCATCTTATCTGCTTTGGCCTAATCTACGTATCTGTAAAGTGGATTGTCCACACACACGGCTTTCCGTTAGTTTGCATGCCTTTTCATGCCTGGTTTACAAGCCTGTGTGTGTGTGTATGTGTGTGTGTGTGTGTGTGTGTCTGTGTGTGTGTATGCGTGTGTGTGAGGAGGGAAGAACCCCTAAAAATTTAAACCATACAGAGACATTTCATGTTTTCCTTTTATCATTAAGATGAGAGCTCATATCCTGCTCTCTGGGACTCCGTGGAGACTGGACCCTGATTGGCTGGCTGACGTTGTTGCCAAGGAGAGCCCTTTCCAAGGTGACCGAGGTCAGACTTGAAAGCCCAAACTAAAAAAAAAAACTTGACAAAAAATAATGAAAAACAAAAATAGAACGATAAAAGAAAAGAGGGAGAAGCCACAGATTGGTGGATTCCAGTACGTGGGGAAAAAAGAGTGATCATGTCCTCAGGGACCGAGAGAGAGACACGTTGAAAGGGCTGCTGTCCAGGCTCACACAGAGAGCATTCTGGGATTGACAGCCCATTTCGTCCACAAGGTCTTGTGCTGCCACTGTTGCCAAGCTCTGGCGAGTGGTTTTAATGTATCCTGTGTATCGATTCAAATATGTGCACACACACACACAGACACCCACGCGTGCTCACGCTTACTCATACACACTCCTAGACGCATACAAACGCGCGCTCACGCACGCGCACACACGCACTCTCCGCTCTAAATAAGACATGCGTTTTTATTAAAGTAAGCAGCTGCTCGATAGTGCTAAGCAGTAATGGGGATTGACTCTGGCCTAATTATACAAACCCCTGCATGAATATGGTCCTAATGGAATCGGTACACTTAACCCACGCCCAATGCGGAGGGCCAGATCAATGCAGAAGGGTTTTTCCCTCTGTTGAGTAGCTGCCAACTCTCTCTACAAAGAGAGCATTTACATACGCAGTGTATCTGTCTTTAGAGGATCAAAACAAGACAGGACGTCTTACACGCCAGGGGCAGCTTGTGCCCAATCAAGAGGAGTAATGTAGCTTACATTCCGGTGGTTTACTCAATTGTCAAATGAAGATGCATGCATAAGGTAACTGCTTGTGAGAGGGAAGTCTCTTGACATTACACACACACAAACACACACACACACGCAGCGAGCACACAGACACACACACCTGTGCATACCTCCCCATCCCTCTTAAACAGATAACATGAAGGCCAATTGAGCGTGAGCTTGTTCATCCTATCCCTTTAACTGTGAACGCATGGAGCGTCTTCACTCCTCAGGAGTGGACGAGGAGTGATTGCGTGTGTGTCGCGTGTGTGTGTGTGTGTGTTTGTGTGTGTGTGTTTGCGTGCGTGCGTGCGTGTGCATGCGTGTGCGCGTTTTTGTTTGTGCGTGTGTGTGTGCGTTTGTGTGTGTTAGGGGAACCAGGGAAGGGCTAGGCCATTATTCACCATTAGTTGATGCTAGACGCTGGAGCAAGACTATATACTAGATAGATAGAAAAGGTCTGTAATGAGAGTACTTGTGCTGTTGGAGTGTGGTGCTGCATAAGGGCCTTCTCAGATACCTATAGTGCTGCATTAGGGCCTTTTTAAAGGCTTTGCATGCATTTTGCTTTCTGGCACATCCGCCCTAAAAGCACACTCAAATAGTCTACACTGATTTACACTGTAAGGGCGACCATCTGGGTGTGTATTAGAGATAGAGAGTGAAAGTGCATGACCAGCTAAATCTACACTTTGTTGATGGTAACATTAAGGCCATCAACTCTATAGGAAACCACGTACTCTTAGCGTATCTTCAGGTACAAAAGAGCCAGAGGACAAAGCCCGTCCTCGTCAGTACAGAGGCCCCCGGATCGGTCCGTACGGCCGCCCCGTCTTTAACCGCGCCGGCACCGAGCGTCTTGGTGCATGCTCTGCATTCCTTTGTCTGGCCCATTGACATGTAAATGTCCTCCTGCCTATAAGGCATCTGGGAAGAACAGGGAGGGGAAAAAGCCGGCTGAATTGAAATGTCAATAGTAATTTTTGGCATGCGCGGGACATCTGAGAGCCAGGGGCCGCCTCCCGGGGGGGATGTAGAGAGGAAGAGAGCGAGGGGGAGAGAGTAGAGGGAGGAGAGAGAGAGATAGAGGAAAGAGAGATAGAGGAGAGAGAGTAGAGGGAGGAGAGAGAGTAGAGGGAGAGAGAGAGAGAGAGAGAGAGAGAGTGAGGGAGGGAGGAGAGAGAGGGGGTAGAGAGAGAGAGTAGAGAGAGGAGAGATAGTAGAGGGAGAGAGAGAGAGGGAGGAGAGAGAGTAGAGGGAGAGAAAGGAGAGAGGGGGATGTAGAGGTGAGGGAGTAGAGGGAGGAGAGATAGTAGAGGGAGAGAGAGTAGATGGAGGAGAGAGAGAAAGTAGAGGGGGCAGGTGAGAGACAGAGAGATGGTGGGGGGGGGGGGTCGAGGGGGAGCGCAGGCAGTCAGGAGGGCGGCTCATCAAAGGAGAGAGTGAAAAAGAGAGAGGTGGATAGAGATGGCGGGAGCGAGGCCAGGCTCCTGTCCCCTCCTCTGGGACTGTCTGCCTGTCCTCCTCCTCCCCTGATGGACAGGCTGAAATACCACAGGAGCCACCTCTCGTAATGACTTGATGAATGAGCTTCTCCAGCCCTCCCTCCCTCCCTCCCTCCCCCACCACCCTTCTCTCTCTCTCTCTCTCTCTCTCTCCCTCATGCCCTTCCTCCTAATCAACCTCCACCCCCCCCCCCCCCCCCCTCGCACTCCGATCCCTACCATCACCTACCTCCGCATCATCGGCACGGAATAGAAACTGTCCTCTAGCTTTTCGTTTCTCATTTCGCTCCGAGCGCAACCCGCACAACATGACGGCGAGGGGTATCACATGCAAGCTATCTTTATATCTACAATAATGTGCTCTCCATCAGATGGGGAATCTCATTATAATTTCTGCCAAGCTGGGGGATTTTATTCAACGGTCTGCCGCTGGTAATCTCATATTGTGTGTGTCCTGCAAGTCATCAGTTCTGGATTTACAGAGCCTCTCTTTTGTTTGTCAAATCAATTGAATGCTCTGGTGCAGAGAGGCCTTTGAACGAAGGCCTTTGGCATCGTGGCCTCGCCCTGTTTGGAACACTTTATCCTCTAGAAAGGGGGGGGGGACGCAGAACTCAGAGGCAGACGGGAGAAAAAATCACCATGCTCAGCCCCACTGTTTACAGCTACAGCATGTCCCTATCAGCCACTGGGAAATGAGTCGTGTAGATGTAACAGCATGATACGGCGCTCTGGTCATAGCTCAGCAGGATACATCAGAAAGCTACCCAACTAATTGATTTATCTGTGTGCATCCTCAAACAACCTCTCTCTCTCTCTATCTCTCTCTCTCTCTCACACACACACACACACACACACGCATTACATTTTTCTATCCTCTTGGGAACTGTCTAAACATATTGCGCCGCCATCCTGATCATGTGAGCTCACATTCTGCTCTGATCAATCTGGACTTCTCCTCATCCACATCGATTTCCAGAAATTAAGAAAAAAAAAAGTGACAATCAGAGACTGCGCTTTCGCTTTTGTTCTGCCCCCCAGTGGAGAGGCAGCTTCTGATTGGTTCGTAGTTGATGCATGACAATGAAATACAGGGCGCTGGCAAAACAGTTTGCTTAAGCAATGAGCGGTAACGTTAATGTTAGTAGAATAAACACAACCATAAGTGCAGTTATTGCAGATAGAATCAATAACAACAATTAAACAAGAACAAGAGTATGGACTAGCAGTGTTTCTCGGAGTGAAAGACATTTTTGCTGTTCTTCTAATTGGCTTTGGCAAATTAAGGCAAGTACTCCTGCCCATTGAAATCATTCTGGGCAGTTAGAAGTCCAGACTGTATCGCAAAAGGGACTTTCTTTTTTGCAAGGAAGTCTGGCTTCCAGGCTACTAAACTTAACCCTAGCCCTAAACCTTAACCCTAAACACAACCTTTTACCCCTAACTACAATTGTAACACAAGCCCTAAACCCTAACCTTTGACCCTAAAATTAACACTAATCCCCTGAGGACCCTTCTAAAAGTCTGCACAAGTCCCATTTTTTGTTTAACTATTCTTATCTTGAGTCTTATGGGGACATTGCATTGGTCCTCACAAGTATAGTTAAACGTGACCACACAAACACACGCACACACATACAAACACATAAACACAAACACACTCCCACATACTGCACCCCTGCATGGGGGGAACAGCCTAATCCTAGAGGCTCCGTCATCCCGTCAGAGAGAAGGGAAATCTCCACAGCAGCTGAGACAGGCCATCCCAGGACAGACGACAGCATCTGTCTGCATCTCTGGCCTGTGGGGTTCTGTCCGTGTGCACAGACCCACACGTCTAGAATGGATCAGGTGAGGTGTGAGATAGACAGAGAGAGAGAGAGAGAGAGAGAGAGAGAGGGAGAGAGAGATAAACAGAGGAGAGAGAGAGAGACAGACAGGCTGACAGAGGATGAGGAAAATAGAGACGGGCAAGTGAGGTAACTGTAGCAACAGGACGTCCTGAAAAGGAGGCGGAGACTGGTGCTTTGCCGTGTGTGGAGCCACATTCTGTTTGGGCGAAGCAGATGTCCTTTATCTGCTGGGAAACAGGATGTTGTTTATTCAGTGGCCTTTTGTCGCAGGTGGAGCACCTGTGTCCTCATACCAGCTTGGCCTCCAGACACAGCAGGGTCGGGTTCACACACACACACACACACACACACACACACACACACACACACAAAGCGAAGCAGAAATACAAGCAACAAACAACTTGATCAGACCGCCATCGTTTGTGCAGACCATCCGTCCCCTCAGCCCCCCCACCCCATTGGCCGAGAGCGAAGGGACGTCTCTGTGATGCAGTGTGAGGTTCTGCCATTTTACAGCGCAGGTCAAACGGCCTCTCTGGGTATTGATTGGCTTGTCCCGTCCTATTACTCCACCCGTTATGTATTGCCTCCTTTATCAGAGGCGCGACAGCCTCCACCACACATAAACTTCTGCGGCTTCGATCCGCCATAAAGAGCCACGGCTGCCCGCCCCCCGGCCCGGCTGGCTCGCCGGCTGGAGAGATGAGCTCCCGTCAAGGACACGGAAGCAATGTTCCCCCCCTGCTCTGTTCTGGAGAATTACGACCCAAAGTCATCAGTGGTCGTCCTAGTCACAATCTACTGCCACCTGCCGCCTGCCGCCCTCACGCCAACGAGAGTCACAACAAGGTCCCTCGATTCCACTCGATGGGGATCAACGACAACGAGGACAAACAAACAGCTAGGTAAATATGACACCTTGAACGCTGCCCCAGGCAAAATGATGGTTCTTTCCAACGTGATCCCCTAAGGCCAGGCAGGGTTGCCAGACTTCAGTCACATCCCCCTTTCCAATGAACAGTTTATCTCACTGAGGTGTTAATATGGAAGTTTGTGATACAGGGCTTTTATATATTACACCGTAAAATGGGGTTTAACTAACATTGGTATACCAATGGAGTAAGTCGCAATGATAGCATGAGTCGTCAGAGAAAGGTATGAGCTTAAGTCCCCATCCTCACCATTCTAGTTGAAATGTTGCACAGCAGCAACCAAAACCTATTAGCTAGCGCAAAGACAAAAATCTCCTTTTCACACAGCAGCTATTCAAAAGTTAAATGTGTTAGAATACGACACAATGTACGTTACCACTACAGTTCATCTACCTCCTGCTGCTAATGTGTTTTTTATATCACCAGCAGGCTAACCACAATTGACATCCCTGTGGCTTAACATAAGCTCTCAGTACAGCAAAAGATACAGATCAGAACCAGACCAGAGACAGGTTCATGTCGAACAGCTGACTCAAAGCGAGGGAGGCTTGAGGATGGAAGACGGAGACGGAGACAGGAGGACAGAGACGGAGACAGGAGGACAGGAGGACGGAGGTGAAGCTGCTCTGGTATCTGCGCAGGCCTTTCCATTGCGTAAAATAAGGTGGACAAGCGTCAGGGGGGGCAGGAGTGGAGAACGTCTGGATTCAAATGCAGTCCCGGTCCCTCTCTACAGTTATCCTGCGCATCCTGCTGCCCAAACCCCCCCACCAATGTCCAGTCCAGGCAGCACTGAGCAGTTCCATAATGCATGAGTAGGGACACACAGCCCCAGACTTTGCTGAATCAGCACTAGATATACCCCCCATCCCCATCCCCCCCCCCCCGACCATCGCTTCTCACAGCCCGCCATCATTGGGGTCCTCTTCAGCGACGCAGGGCAGGAGAGTGTCAGACCGCTGCCGCCCGTCTCTGGGTAGTGCACTCGGCCGCCCGACTAACCTTTCGCATGAGTGCCCCCAATCTGTCACTCACCCCGGAGTCGGGCAGTCAGGGGGCATTAGGCAGGATTATCACCCCCCCGCTGCCCTTTTTGTTTTGATGTCTGTCTCGCCACCCTCCTTCTCTCCCCTCCTCTCTAGCTCTGGCACCCAGGCAAATCCCCCCACCCCTACCCTCATACCCCCACATAGACATACCATTACGTACAGCATGGACACAAGAACAAACACACACACCCTGACCTTGTTAACCATCCAAGCCAAGCACTGGTCTTAGCAAGGTGATGACAGATATAGGCACACGCGTTTTTGCACAGAAATACACACTCTCTGTCTCTCTCTCTCACACACACACACATACAAGCATGTCTTATGCAACAGATTGTATTTAACCCTGATGGGATTAAAGGGGCAGTGTAGTTTTCTGAGGGTTGGGGTTGGAGGGTCCTTGCTTTGGCCTGTACAAGGAGTATGTTAATGGATGTTTTGTCTAAAGGATTATTGGGATGGCCTGAATAGGACTTTTTTTTTTAAGGAGACTGAGAGGGACGCGAAGACGACCTATACTAACTCCACGTTCCCAGCAGGCAGGGTTGGCTCATGGTTGTTTCACAGTTAGACTAATGCTTGTTGGAGACAGTGTAGAGCTCCTTTTTTATTAAACTATGAGCAACACGCAATAAGGTTCAAGCTTGCTTTATCTCTCTCTCTCTCTCTCTTTCTCCCCTGCTCTGCCATTCAAGGTGCTGAAGGGGTCAAGCAGGGTGTTTGTCTGTGACCCTGCCCCCCCCCCCCCTCTCTCTCCAGTCTGGGATGTTGTGGTCTGAACTCTGACCCTGGATGCCATTGGTTGTGGAGTTCAAATGCAGACCTGCCATTGAACTCCCCAGGGGGGAGAGCGAGGAGGGGGATGGGAGGGATTCCACTTCTTTTGTTATGCTCCCCCTCTCATTTCCTCAGGAGGTGGGGCGGCAAGGGATCTGGGACTCGGGTCAGGATTCCTCCCAGGGCATTTTTAAGACTATTCAAATGACTGCCTAACGTGTCGGGTGTGTGGAGGACACGTCCTCGGAAGGCGAGAACACCGAACGGGACGGAAAGGACGCGCGGAAACAGGATCCGTTTTAGAATCCGCGCAGCTGAGCGTCCACTAGCCGCGTCCAATATCCAGTCCCGCGCTCCGCCGGGATCCAAACGCCACACAAACGTTTCATTAGTATAATTAACTTCCATCAGCTGGGGCCTTCTCACTTTCCTATCTGGGAGCATCTCTGGAGAGTCGGGGAGAGCCGCTGCGCGAGCAGAGCAGCAGGCGGCCCACATTAACACCCGCTCATTCTCGGCCCATTACTATAATACATCCTGCTATGAGGTCCCGATGAGACTTCTGCTGAAGTGACAGTGAGTTATGTTCCCGGACCAATCTCAGGCATTTCTGGGTAAGGAAGAAAAATTACTCGAAGAGATAGCACATTGGTTCGAGCCAATATTGGATTTAAGTAGGGATAGTCAGGGCTCATATGGATGTATCCGTTTCTCTAGATATCAAGTTGTGTCCCTGCAGGTGCACATAGGCATGTGACATCACGCATGATTCAATATTCCCAGGAGGTGTAAGATCTTAATAAAACCACAACAGAAAGATTGAGATTTTCACATTAGCCTTTTCATTTGCAAGGCACATTATGGTTCCGAGTAACGTTTATACACATGTAACTTGAGATTTCTGGGGATAATCAAAGAGACAAGTCCATGTAATAGAGACAGTGGAAGTCCAGCTCTGTGTTTCTATCACCACTATACACACATCCTGTTACATGTTTTCATTGGACAACCCTCCTTCCTCAATCACTCCGTGCCTGTTTCTATTGGCAGAAAGGGTGAGAGGAGGTGAGAAATAAAACTAAAAGAATACAGATATAATCAACTTTTGGGTTGAACACTCAGCACATGTTGCTTTTGGCAAGGCACACCCTGTGTATTAAACTGCAAATCACTTTCTTGATCTCTGAATTATCCAGATGACATTTCCTGTTGGCAATGAAATATGTAGGCTACTCAGAAGAAGTGATCTGAGAGTAGACGGCCAGTCGTTTCCATCATGTAGTCTATAGACTGTCTACTACCCAGTAGATTCACCCAATTCAGGTTTGGAGTTTTATAAATTCAAAATTAGCACAATGCTGACCCTTAGTGGTCACTAAGAAGAATCTACACAGGTATGTGCATTTGGATGGATGCAGGAAGGAATGCATAAAAACGAATGAAAACTTTATTAGTTTAACTGTTTTAAACTTACAGAAAATAAAAGTATAACTATAGTACACTCATACACAATAGATTTTGAGGTAGGAGAAGAAACATTTACAAATGCTGTACTGGTATCATAGCCTGAGGGTTGTGATGCTTTATGGGAGATGCAATCTCTGCCTCCTATCAGTCTTTCTTGGGTTTGAGATGAGGAACATGCCTGAACATGAAATGCAGGAGAGAACAGTCTGTCTCTGTAGGAGAGAGGCAGGCATGGGTGCAGTCATCAGGAACAGGTCTCCCAGCAACCTCGTCCCACAATGGTGGGGTGACAGTCTGGTCTGGTCCAATACAGTGACAGGACAAGCCTGAGAATATAAAAATGTGACAAGTAGTTAAGTGAAAGAGCAACCAGGCTCACACCCAAAGAAAGAGGAAATGCCTGTATCCTAATGATTTTGAAGTAGAATGAGAAGGAGAAAAGGATTAACCTGCAGGCACAGTTTGGCTGCTTTGTCCTCAAGATCTGAAAGATGGCGCCATCTCTTGGTTCTGTCCCAGAACTGCAAGGTCTAGAGTCCCCCAACCGCCATCTGAAACCAAAATGTGTTTCATCATTTGAGGTCATTTCATGGGGAGTTGGGGACTGAAAGGGTCTTTGCTGTGTGCATCCAGGGCTATGCACTTATTGGCCAGCTGTACCTTTGAAAGGCGGAGCTGCAGCAGTTGCAGGGTCTCTCATTGGAGGCTGGAGGTTTAATGTAATCTCTGAGAGGCCCAGCACACAGTTGTTCCCTGCGTTACAAAGGTGGCACGGTTTGCACCGATGGTCATCTCAACTCCATCCACTATTGAGAGAGGGGGAGAGCGTGTGAGTGACAATATAATGGAGTAAAGAGGAGTAAAGAGCAGGTGAGTGAGTGAGTGAGTGAGTGAGAGAGAGAGAGAGAGAGAGAGAGAAAGTGAGTGAGTGAGTGAGTGAGTGAGTGAGTGAGTGAGTGAGTGAGTGAGAAAGAGAGTGAGTGAGTGAGTGAGAGTGAGTGAGTGAGTGAGTGAGAAAGAGAGAGAGAGCGAGAGAGAGAGTGAGTGAGTGAGTGAGGTACAATGCTTACCGACAAGCTGTTTAGAGTAGCAGGAACCCCTCTCAAGTTGTAATGAGATGACATCTTGCTCCTCAGGAATTGCTGTAGACACTGCCTGTTATTGAGACCCTATGGAGGACAAAATTAAAACCTTTTGACAACATGGCTGTTGTTTCTTTTCATTAATGATGCATGTGAAAGTAAATGGAAACTATCCGCCTACTACTGCAGTTAACAAGTGCTTACCTGATATAAACCACAGCTAGCCAGAGATCACTCCATCCCACTTAAACAGAGGAGCTCTTGTATCCCAGAAATGACTATTTTCAGATTTCAGCTCCTCTCTTCCAGGCTATTTACATACTTCAGGACATAAATGAGTCCGATATGGTCTTCATCCTACTTTAATCCCATGCTATCCTCTTTTATATGGGGGAGAAAAAAGGGAAAGAAATCCAAAGTCCAAAAAACATTTGTGGAAAAAACATTTGTGGAAAAAGGGTCACTTAGTCCTTCAACATGTCATGTCCTCTTCTCATATGGTCTCTAAGGGTTCTTGTCCATTGTGGGTTTTAGCTCACTCCCAAGAAAAAAAAGTGTATTTTTTATATATAAAATAATGGAAGCCAGGTCCACTTTGTTTACCTTACCCTCACACTTAGGCTACACATAAAATTCAATAAAGCACTTTGGGAACAATGACCATCAGGAATGTGGATGGATGCACAGATATATTGCCATTGGCAATAAACCTACTGCACATGACAATTCAATGCTGGCTTACTATAGGACTACTGTAGCCCTACCAATACAGGCTCACTATTTTGGTAGCATTTTCCACCAATTTATTTAGGCCACTAAGTCATTGCCTGTCCTTTTTGTAAAATATATATTTTTCTTAATTCTTAACCTATACACACAAGCCTAATAATCTAATTTGAATTGCTGCTGCTTCTTCTTCTTCTTGAGAAGCATCGGCTCCCTACGTTAGGCTAATCTCTACATTAATCTGTCATTGACACTCTTTTTTGAAGCCAGTCCCATCTTCGAATTTCCTTGAACCTGATCATACTCTCTAGAGCAATGTCAATTGCTTCAATTTCCTCACTTCCCAGATGTCCCAAGATGCCAATATCTCTCTGAAAGCTGGCGTATCTCTCAGACATCAACTTCACCTTCTTTCTCAATTCATCAGATGGCAAGGCAGGCTTGAAAAGACCGGGATAAGTCAAAAGCATCTTGCTGCATATTGTCCACAGACTTGCCAGGAGCAATTCAACTATCTGAACTGTCAACTCAAAGAAGTCTGAGTCTGTCCAGGTGGTTAGCTTGTCGAACAAAACGTCCTTGGGAATCTCAATGTCATCAAACAAACATGCACTTCCCTCAACCACATGTCTGCCGTCGTCTTGCCACTCCTTCAGCTTGTTAATGAGGGTTTGGTATCGTGGTACCATTTTCCATGCGTTTCCTTCCCGAGTCAGGGCTCTCCAGAGAGGATCAATGATGAACATGGAGATAAGACCCAGAGCTCTGCATCCTGCTTTTAAAGGTTGAACTTCCAGATCAGCAGCAATTCTTTCACACAAACTACTGTCCTTTGAGTAGTTGTTGGTGAACTCCACCAAATCATCGTGTATGCTGTATACCCCTGCAGCATTGTGGCAGACTTCAGCGATTCTCTTCCTTCCAATGGGAACCAATGGGACTTCATTAAATTCTCCTTTGCTCATGAAAAAGGCCTTGAACTTCTGGAATGTTTCATCCTTTGCAGTCCTCTCCGGACAGACAGCATTACTCACAGTCTTCACCAGACCTGCCGTTCTACACTCCAATTCCATTGTCCCGGTATTAGGGGAACCATGGGCCTCTTCCCCCACTTCTCCAAATATCATCTTTTCCCACAGAAGGAGAGTCATTTCTGCCTGGTAAGCTAGGCCTTCTATCAACTGGATCCCACAGAAGAGCTCGTTCACAACAGACAGCTTTTTCCTCTCGGAGTCTGTGTAGACATATCCGACCATGTGTGGCATAATGTCTCTTCTGTAGTCTGATAGGATTTGCTTGAAATTCCTGTCTGGGGCAGCCGGACCAACGCATGTGGCCAGTTTGGTAAGGATGGGGATCTGCTTCGACTCATCACTAAAGACTACATCTAGGACCATTTTACTATAAGTGCCTACCTGGCTGTCAGCTGAGTCATATGAATACAGAGAGAGTGGGTCGCCAGGGTGAGGATGAGAGAGATCAGCAGAGGGATCAGTAGAGATCTCTTCGTGCTCCTCTTTTATGTAGATTTCCTCGTCCTGCTCAGTCACATTCACCGGAACAGCTCTCTGATTGGACACGGGATAGTAAGGATATAAGCTCCCCACAGAGAACTCGTCCTGCTCTTCTTTTTTGGGGATGTTTATGGTGTTTTTTTCATCAACCAACTTTGTCATATTATTCACAGGAACAGCTCTCTGATTGGACACAGGATAGTGAGGATATAAGCTACCCACAGAGAATTCTTCCTGCTCTTCTTTTAAAGGGATGTTTATGGTGGGTTTTTCAGGCGTCGTAGTCACCGGAACAGCTCTCTGATTGGACACAGGATAGTGGTTTTTTTGGATTTTTATAGTGGGTTTTTCATCAGCCAACTCTGTCATTTTCACAACAACAACTCTAGGATATTGAGTACATAAGCTCTCTGCCAACAGATCTTCCTTCTCTTCTTTTAAGGGGATGTTTATGGTGGGCTTTTCATCAGCCAACTGTGCCGTATGCACCAGAACAGCTCTCTGATTGGATACAGGATGGTGAGGAGGGGAGGGGCCTGAGCTCTGCAGTGTTGATATTGCCATGGGATGTGGGATGCTGTACTGGTGCTCTGACTGAGACACCTTAGTCTTTTTAGACTCTCTGGTTCTCTCCAAGGCCGGGCTTTCCATTATCTTTCTTTTCTTCTGGACATCCTGAGACACCTTAGTCTTTTGAGACTTTCTGGTTCTCTCCAAGGCTTGGCTTTCTCTTATCTCTCTTTTCTTCTGGACATCCAGCCTTCTTTTTTCAGAAATTTCTTTCAATCTTTGATACTTTGGCGAAAGTACTGCCGTGTTGGTTCCTTGCTTCCTTCTAACCGTTTTTGTTTGTTTCCTAGTTTCATCCTCTTTAGTAAATGTGAATGTTTGGTGTAATAACATTTCTTTGTTCTGTTTCATGGATTTCAACTTTGACATTAGTAGCTTTATTCTGTTCCAACAATCACCTGACTGTAGTGACTGTTCAGATTGCAAATCAAGATTAAAGTAATGCTTAACAACCCTACTGACCACCTGCATTGAAGATGAACATATTTCATTGGCAAAATCATGGATTTCAAGCATTAGAGCGTTGGTAAGCATACTCACAGGAAGTCTCTCTTTTTCAAATCTCAAATTTGACTTGCCACCCAGGTTGATACCCAGTTTACTGCAGATGGGGTAGGGGTTGTCCACTGTTCTCTCCGGTTCTGACATCACAGGGGACGGCCTCATGTCACGCTGAGCTGGGCTGCACATGTCATCATCACTCCACGTTTCATCTGTTTTGTGGTCGCTCTCTGTCGTGATCTTCCTTGGATATATGGGGTAAAAGTCAGGTTCTTCCTTGATGCAGTTATCAGTTAGTTCATTCTTCACCACGACTCTCTCCTCTGCTCCTGTTGGGTCAAGTGTAACTTCTACAGTGTCAATTTCCATCTTAACAGGCTCAGTGAGTATAGACTGAAGAGTAACCTCCACACTCCTGTCAATGTCAGTAAAGCCAGGATTCTTGATAGATGTGGCTGGTTCAACAGGGCACTGAGTGATGCCAGTAGTATTCTTGACAGATGAGGATGGTTCAACAGGGCAGTGAGTGATGCCAGTAGTATTCTTCTTGACAGATGTGGCCGGTTCAACAGGGCATTGAGTGATGCCAGTAGTATTCTTCTTGACAGATGAGGCCGGTTCAACAGGGCAGTGAGTGATGCCAGTAGTATTCTTGACAGATGTGGCCGGTTCAACAGGGCAGTGAGTGATGCCAGTAGTATTCTTGACAGATGTGGCCGGTTCAACAGGGCAGTGAGTGATGCCAGTAGTATTCTTCTTGACAGATGTGGCCGGTTCAACAGGGCACTGAGTGATGCAAGTAGTATTCTTGACAGATGTGGCCGGTTCAACAGGGCACTGAGTGATGCCAGTAGTATTCTTGACAGATGAGGATGGTTCAACAGGGCACTGAGTGATGCCAGTAGTATTCTTGACAGATGAGGATGGTTCAACAGGGCATTGAGTGATGCCAGTAGTATTCTTCTTGACAGATGTGGCCGGTTCAACAGGGCACTGAGTGATGCCAGTAGTATTCTTCTTGACAGATGTGGATGGTTCAACAGGGCACTGAGTGATGCCAGTAGTATTCTTGACAGATGAGGATGGTTCAACAGGGCATTGAGTGATGCCAGTAGTATTCTTGACAGATGAGGATGGTTCAACAGGGCACTGAGTGATGCCAGTAGTATTCATGACAGATGTGGCCGGTTCAACAGGGCACTGAGTGATGCCAGTCACCTTGGAAGAGGTCTCTTTCTCGGCTGGCCCAAGGGACAACGGCTGAGGATCGGACCCGTCAGACGCAATGTTTCTGCCAACGTCGGCGGGCCCAATGTTCAGGCCAAGTGCTGCCGTTTCAACAGGGCGCGGTATGCTCACCGCGGAGGTGGCATTGCTGGTGGACGGGCGAGACGCCGATCGGTCAGGATAAACCCAGGTATTTAGGAAACTTCTCATGTTCTGGAGAGATTTGCAGAACTGCATGTTACTTTTTTTCTCGTTCCGCTTGACGCACACTAACTCATACTTCCTCTTCCTTCTAATCGACCCCCTTAGTCTTGCCATTTTTTTGTCCATTGGCAATGCTGGGTCAATGTTGTACTTGACACAGTTCTTTAACATAGCCTGTAAATCCTCACGTGTCATGCGTTTAGGAAACTTCCTTGTCATGTCAGGTAGAGTGAATACTTCAAACCTGTCGTCGATGTTCATTTGTCTCCATTTCTTGCCCATTTCAATCAGTTTGGAGGAAACGTTTCGGGACAATTTATGACTTTGACTGTCTCCCAGGCCAGCTAGATCAAAGTGCTTCTCCAAAACATCAAAGACAACTAAACCAAAATATGTTTGCACTCTATTGGCAAAATGATATACTTCTTTGATAACTCCATTAGACAGTAACTTCAAGTCACGTTTCTCTTCAAAATGTGATCTCTTATTGAGGTCTAAGCCTAGTTCATTGCAGCAGTGATTGGTTGGTTGGAATGGTTGTGGTTTCTTTCCTCCAAATCTAGATTTTGGAGGTTTATACTGGGTTTCACTGTTGGATGTCAAAGTTTTACTGGATGTCGGAGTGACTTTGTTGTGCAGACGAGAGGAGAAGCTTGCCCTGCCGGCTGGGATTTGCTGTAGGAGGATGGTACTTTGGCTTGGCGTATGAGAGCTTCCAGTTGATGTTTGGTCCTTAGCTGTGGTCTGTGTTGGAGACACTATGCAGATTTGTGTAGGTGGAACAATTCGACCCATCCCAGAGCCTTGTGTGGGTGGTTTTGAGAGAATCACGTGAGAGCCTGATGTGGGTGGATTTGACAGAATCACGTACTGCTTTCCTCCGATGGTGATAGGTGTACCAAATATGATTGTTGGTTGGGTCACATTTTGCTGTGTCAAACGTTCAGCGCCAGCTTGCCCTTCTGGTCTTTGATTGACACCCTGTATTTTTGATTGCAGCACATCTGCAATATCACTGAACTTTGTGGCAGTTGTGGTTTTGCTCTGTGATGCAGAATTGAGAATGGGCATATGAACAATGCCTGCACTGTTGGTCTCTTCAACCACACCAGTATGGATGCCACCCTCTCCTTCCAATGTTGCTGTGTTACCATGTTTGAGTGTAGCCTGCCCATCTTGAGTTCCTGTCTCCATAATCTCCTGCCGACTCCCCCCTGCCTCTGCCAACAGCTGTCCCGAATTATGTCCCTGTGTAGCTGCTTGGGGACCTATAACATGGGTCTGATCTTTAACAGGAGGGTCAGATGTCCCATTGTCTTCAGTTAGCTTCAAATCGACATCCATTTTAAAACGATTGGGAGAGGAGGAGGAGGGGGGTTGCACTAGACGTATTACAATGTAAAAACCATGGGCAATAAGAATTACCAAGTCCTCCCCTGGGTCACTTGGGGTAAAACTGCTAGTTCATGTCAGGATGCTCGTTTGCACATGCAAAAAACGCGCAGTAGTGAACTATTCCCGGGAGCAGACCCCAGATCAGAGAAGCTAATGCAAACCAGCAAGCTAGCTAGCTAGCCAAGTTAGCTTGCTAGCTAGCTAAAGTAAATATTGTGCAAAGCAGCAGCACCTCACCTCTCCTCGGCTGGCGTTGCCAAAAAGCGGCGCTTTTGACATGAGTTATTATTGTTCCATTTAACAAGAGGCGTCCACGTAGATTCCGAAAAATCAACTATAAATGTTGCCTAACCGCATTCTTTCGCGTCTTTCCCCCAACTCAGATCCGGAAGGGAAGCACTTCCGTGTACTTCTTCTTCTTCCTCTTCTTTTGGTTTCCGGCAGGCTAGAAATAAATTTATATCCGGTGGCGTCTTTGGCAGGAATTTCAGAATATCTGTAAAAAGACACAAACACATACACACACGCACATAAACACAAAGAATAAGAATAAGAATAAGAATATAATTACAGAAACAAATGACATTCAATTAGTGAGGCTGACTAAACTACAAATTGTGACACCTCAGTAGTTATGTGGGTAAAATGAGGGAACAAAAATATGTAACAATTGGTACGGAGAGAGACTACGAAACAAGTACTTCTTTACTTTCCTATACTACTTTACTTTACTATACTGCTAATGAATTGAATTCAGAATGGGGGATAGGTGGCATAGTAGCCTATAAATTGAGACTGCTCACTTTGATGGTCATCATATTTGGGGAGGGAAAGACCAGGTGGTTGTACTACATCACCAAATGTGAGAAATCTAATCAAGTAAAGTTTATCTAAAATTACAAGCCTCTCAATCATAAACATACAAGGCATAAATTGAATTATTCGCTTAATTGAAACAAACCATTTAAATCAACATCTTCTCAAAGTGTATGTGTGTGTAAGCGATGAATGCATGAAGTACAGTAGGTACAAGAATGTTAAATATCATTCTTCAGACACGTTTGGGCACACATTTTGACATTCTGCACAGCAGGTGCAGAACTCCATACAGGACGACCAATAGAGAGGCACTGGTACTTTCAACTCTCTCCACAGTTTGCATTTTTGCAATACAAATGAGTAATCTCTGACTTCTGTAGGTGCTGGGGGTTTCTTAAATAGGACATAGGCTCCCTCTATGACAATCTATCCCTTGTCAATAGGACTCCATAACAGGTTTTGGGACGTGAATGTGGCACCTTTTCACTTTCTGATGATCTACAAATGCAGCCTCTTTTGGTGGCAGATTTGCAGAGGCTGCATCTGTATTCCTCAGTTCATCCAAATTAGTGAACATTCATCCATTTTCATTTTTGTAGTCTTACCTATTCTAGAACTGCTTGTTGTGTCACAGCCAGTGAGTGCATGACACACTGGTACAGTAGATAGTTGGACATGTCTTTTCCAAGTTTCTCTGATATGGTGTTGTGAAGGACCATTCTATGGCCTGCATGCATGTACCCTCACTGATGATGTGTCCAGGTGAATCACAAGGTGATGTATTTCACAAGCTTCTGTCTGGAACAACCAGTGACTACCACAAATAGACTTGACAACCAAGTACAGAGTGGTGACAGCTGGAGAGACAGCGGACAGCCGGGAAAGACATCAGCAATGGGGCAATGAGGGTTAGCAGCCTGACTGCATCTTCTGAGAGGAGCCAGCAGGAGCGCAAAGTCTCAGCTGTGGAAAGACGAGCCCCATCGGATAAGATTCTTAATCTAAGCTGTCTATGACATTCTACCATGCCATCCAATTAACTAGGGGAAGGTGGAGTCACCAGCTTGCCCTCTGAAGAGAGGGACCCTGGAGCACATCCAGCTGCCGTTCCAAAGCCCTAGGCGAGTCAGAGTGAATCAGAGTTATCATTCTTATACGCTATTATGTCACCAATCCCCCATTTGGAATTACCAATTTGTCTGTTTCAGAGAAGGGGTATGGCTAAAGAATTTGTAGTGTATTTTTATACGGTATTACATCAATACATCTGTATTACTCTTATGTAGTAATCATTTTACTAAGAATAATGAATAAACTTCAATTCAGTAGGAACTTGGTTAACTTAATTAGTTTAACATCTAGATGACAACACATGTCCTGTCCTGAGTCAACATTCCTTTGCCACCTGAGGAACAATAGAGATGGCACCCCTGGAGAAGAAGTCAGGAAGTCTACAGGTGATCAAAGCAGGACCGGAAAAACCCCAAGACTGCCCCCATGTCCGGAGGGGGGGGCAGAGCTCAGTGACGCCTATTGACCAATTACAAGACTAGTTGTAAATGTACCTCCCTCGTATGCAAAATTGTTTGTTTATCGTGTGCTCATTGGCCTGAAGCCAAGGATATAAACCGGCGACCGAGTAAAGTACAGTAGTACCGCCGAGATTTGACCGAATGGCGTGCTCAATAAATTTGGTTTAAACTGCATTTTTCTCCAGAAGATTCTTTCCAAGTCAAGACAAAAAGATACGACAAATTCTCATTTGCAATACAACTGTACTAGATATCTCCATAAAACCAATAGTATCCTGGGCCATTCAGTAACAGCATAGTTGACAGGAATTTGTCTGATAAATGAGAGAAGAGTAAAGGAGGAAAGCTGAGAGAAGAGTAAAAGAGGAAAGTACAATTTCTACCAAAACTAAAGCTCTGTGTACATGACTATATTTAAGTATTTATATAGGTAAATTACATTCTGACTTGGTGATGTAGGATAGACAACTGTTCCATACCTCAGCAAAACTGATGAAGATAAGAGTGATCATTCTCAAGTTATGGGCTTTTTTGTCACCTTCCCCATTCGGACTGGCCTAATTTGGCTCACTTTGAGAGATTGGGGTAGGTCTTAAGAATAACCAAAAACCCATCCATGTTGCCCCAAAATGAAAGACCACAAGAATCAATTTCATCAATGGGAGACATATGGGATATGAAAAAACTCTATTGTGGTTTGCTATAACTCGGGTAGGGCTACCTCAAAATCTGAGGGCCCCTCCTGCTAGACTATTGGTTGGGGGCCGGTAGACGCACAGGGCAGTTTATAAAAGTACAGGTTCAACCATAGAAATACACTGGACAGGCTTATATTAATATGATATATTACTATGAATACATATTATAATCATATTAACAATGATTTGATTATTAAATATCTGAATGTATTATTATTATTACTATTACAAGTATTATTATTATTATTAATGGTAATAATAATAATACATTTGATTATAAATAATTAATCCTGATAGGAAATTATCTCTATGATGAAACTGGAAAACATCACATCTGAAATCGATTTCCTTTCTAGCTGGTAGTCTGTGGCCCAATCATAACCAATCAGGAAGGTGAGCTTGGAGTAGCTACATCAAGGCTACAGAGCAGAGAGTTGCTAACCTAACGTTAGCTAGCTAGCACTAGGTACATTGATGGCCGGAAGGTGGTAGCTAGGCTAACTAGATACGTCGACATTGACGTCTGCAAGTGAAAATCTGTTTCATTTCCTTTCTTCGAAACAGTTTCGACATGGATTGGAGAGGAGACAATATTGTAAGTTGCCTTTGGCTTGTGTTCTTTCACGAAAGCCAGCAAGATAGTGCTACGCTGATACCTGGTAGCTGTTTTATACACCGACTTCTTAGCTAGCTAATCAAACGACAATTACACAGCCTACACAGGTGAGAGCTAGCTAGATAGCTAATAGCGTACGCTAGTTATTTTGCCTAGCTAGCTGGCGAACTGACGTTGCACTGATGAGATGCAGTCAGCCGTTCATGTCAAAAGCAGCACGCACAGCTAACTGGGACAGGAACCTGAATAGCTTGCTGCAGCTGGGAACTTAGTGTCAAACTATCACGCATTCTATGCTAAACAGTAAACTATGCAAATCTTTCTTTCCCTAAGCTTAAGATGATGACTCGGTGAGTCTAGCAATTAATTTAACTAGCTAACGTGCGAATAGTGAGAGATAATGGAAGGATCATATTGATAGGTGAATGCTTCACTGTTAGCAAAACTTCCCTATGGTAGTTATTCTGGCTATCTCTGTCAGCTCAGTGAGCCCACAAACGGTGTATTTTGAAAGCCTTTTTTTCAAGGCAAGTCGTGTTATATTTAAGGAAGGCGAAGCAGAAGAACAATAATGCTTGTTTTCCATTTGTGTGCCACAGGGCCATTCGCACATGGGTGAAAGTTGCCATGGTCATGGCGGGCACTCCCACGGCCATGGGCTCATGCCAGCTTTCCAAGGACAGTTCGACCAGATGATGGACCCCACACAACAGCCCAAGAAACGGTCTCACATGGATGACAGCAACAGCTGGGATATTGTCAAGGCTACACAGTATGATTGATCACAAACCTATATCATATCCAATCATAATATCAAATATCCAGTCCTTCTTAGATGACACTGCCATCATAGCTTTAATGGTAAAGGACAGCGATGTATCTGACTCAGAGATAGAGAGGTTTGTAAAATGGTGTGATGACAACCACCTTTTTTTGAATGTTAAAAAGATGGAGGAGATGATGTGACCTCAGGGGAGTGGGTGACCACAGGGCTGTGGTCATCCGAGGCAAAACCATCGCACAGGTCACATCATACAAATACCTCAGTGTTTTTGTTGACAACTCACTAGCCTGAAACACCCATGTAGACCGCTTGTGTAGCAGACTACAACAGCAACTGCACTTTTTTGCGTCGATTTAGAGTCCATGGTGTTGACCAAAAGTTTGTTAGTGTTTTATCAGACAGTCGTAGAGAGCCTCATCAAGCTAGTCCGACTAATGCAAACTGCATGAAAGATAGGAGTAGAGGAGCCTCCATCCCTGCAGTATACTTACGAAGGGAGGAGGTTCAGGGTTCCTTGCTGCCTAAAAAGATAAAATAATTTATTTATCCCTGTGTCCGTAAAACGTTTAAATAGTAGCAAATGAAGTAGTGACAAGGCCAGGGGAGATGTGGATATGTATTGTCCTTACAGGGGTATCTTCACATTGTAGGCCTGTTTGTACTGAGTATTGTATTTGAACTGTCTTATGTTTGTATCAATCAATCCATCAAAGCTTTTTTTGTATAGCGCATTTCATACCCAACAACACAATGTGCTTTACAGAGAACAAGGGAGGTGGGTATATGACCCACCCCTACATATTCCAGAGGGAAGCAAAAAAACAGTAATCACCCGGGGGCCAGTGAGCCGTAAAAATTACACCTCTCAAAAAGGCGATCGAGCAAGCTCCTGGAGTATGTTTGTCTACCAGCTAAGAACATTTCTAAAGCAATAAATTACATTTTCAGAGTAAGAGAAGCTAAAAACAACATAGGAGAGACATGGCAAATCCTGTATAGATGTATTAGGATACTTTTACGTACTAAACACTTTGCATCTGTGTACTGTATGAGAGTGCATGCTTATTTCTTGTTCGGCTTGTTCGGATTGTTTCAGCATGAGTGAAAGCCCAAGCCAAAGTTTTCATTCGTGGAAGATTAAAGTTGATCTTGAATCTTGATAACTTAGCTAGCAACTTTATAACATAGTTAACTAACACTAATCTGTAGAGGGAGATTTCAAGACACCTTCTCAGCATGGGTGTAGCCCCCATATGCTTTGAGATACTCTTAATGTGTTCTACCTTTGTTTACTTTTCTTAAGTCAACAAAGAGCTTAGGTGGAGTAGGGGCAAAGATTAGACTTCAACTTCATTATAGAGGAAGTGTAGTATTACACTTCCTCCCAAAGCTAGCTAGCATATGAAGTGTATTACATTTTAACAGTAGACTTTTCTCTAATTCCTTTTGGTAGACGCAGGCACATGCTTTTTGAAGTTGGCTGTGAAATTGAAAGTTGTGAATCCCTTCTGCTGAGTTTAGGAATTTCAGGCAGGTCTAATTTTGAAATGGATCTGAAAAAATAATAATAAAAGAAGAAAAAAAAAAAAAAAAAGATAAGATACGAACACACACATTCCACTCTCCTCCAACCAGGTTTGGAATCCTGGAGCGCTGTAAGGAGCTGGTGGAGGCTGGGTATGATGTGAGGCAGCCAGACAAGGAGAACATCTCCCTCCTGCACTGGGCAGCCATCAACAATCGCTCAGAAGTGGTCAAGTATGTACCGCCATGGTCGCTGGAATACACCTAGGACGTCAACATCACACGCACATTTTGTGTCATGTTATGTCTTGACCCCCCCCCCCCACTTATGTTCATTCACAGGTATTACATGTCTAAAGGGGCTGTTATAGACCAGCTTGGAGGTGACCTGAACTCCACACCTCTACACTGGGCCATAAGGTAATGGCTAAAATCTATAGTGATGCTCTGGTTGGTGGAGGTATGCTGCGGTATGCAGCGCTTTACTCTTGAGTCTGCTTGTTGCGCTGTTGTTGACTTACTGTACTTCCAGCTGAGCTAATCGTTGCTTATACAGGTATGAGGGACCAGACATACGATGGTCAGACTGTGTTGGGTTATGTAACGTCTCCTTGACCAAACTGACTATTGTCGGTCGTCTTGCGTGCAGGCAGGGCCATCTCCCCATGGTGATCCAGCTACTGAGGTACGGAGCAGACCCGTCCTTAGCAGACGGGGAGGGCTACCGTAGTCTGCACCTAGCCATACTCTTCCAGCACATGCCCATAGCAGCCTACCTCATGGCCAAGGGGCAGGTTAGTCTCACATTCACACCACCTCCAGATCGCGCATGTTATCTTTTTACACAGTGTTATCTATTTGCCTCTTTCCAACTCACTTTTATACTGTAACTCTGTGGCCCCCTCCTCTTGTGTGTTTGATGTCAACTTTGTTGTTGCAGGAGGTTGACGGCCCGGACTCAAACGGCCAGACCCCACTGATGTTGGCAGCACAGAAAATCATTGGGTAAAGCTTAACTCGTTCACGCTAAACAAAGATAATGCACACAGCCCAGCCCAAATGATTCAGTGAGTTTAGTATGTTAGCATGTTTGGTTTGCGGAGAGTGAGCACAGGATGTTGCCTCAGAGTGCGGCTAGGAGGGCGAGGACAGACAAAACTTGGTGTTGCGTCACGTGGTTTTGGTCAGAGAGGAAGCTAAGGAGCCGTGCCGTTGCAGACCCGAGCCCACTAACTTCCTGATCAAGTGCAACGCCTCGGCGAGCGCCGTGGACAAGGTGAACAGGAACACGCCGCTGCACTGTGCCGTGTTGGCGGGAAACGTTGACGCCGCCCACATCCTGCTGGAGGCGGGAGCCAGCGTAGACTCCGAGAACGCCAACGTGAGTCTGGTCAAAGACGCACACAAACTCGCCGAACAGAAAGTAGTGTCCTAGATTTTTATTGAAAAGAAAAAAGAGCTTGCACATCCACTATGCAGACCAGGAGGAGGACAAACTGGAGTAGTGAATGAGAAAAAGAGTAGAGTCCGCACTCTGGAGCATATAAATGATGGACTGTTCCCAGTAGTTTATTTTAACGCTTCGATCGTTTTGATCATTTTGATGACGATCGCAATGATCGAAACTATTGGGAACAGTCCGTCATTTATATGCTCCAGTGTGCGGTTCCTAGATTTTTCTCTCATTAAAGGGGATTGTCGGTAGGGACCCTGCCTGACTCTCCTGGGCTGTGTTCTACGTGCCCCCCCCAGGGTCACACTCCGCTGGACCTGGCCCACCAGGTCAACAGCCCCCTGCTGGTCCACAAGCTCAACCACATCAAGCAGGAAAGGATCCGCACCAGTTCCCGCTGTCTGCGCCTAGTCAACAGATACAGGGTATGTGGAGCATGCATATGCTGTACAGTCACACACACACACACACACACACACACACACACACACACACACACATATGTATGTGTCCTCAAGCAGATTGTTCACACGATATCACATCACACTCACTACATTCTCTCTTTTAGTTCTCCCTTAATTCTCCTGGGTTTCTTTCTTTCTTTCTTTCTTTCTTTCTTTCTTTCTTTTCTTTCTCGCTCTCTGTCTGCAGGTATGTCTGCAGTTTTTGTTCTGTGTTGCGGTGTTTGGCAGCTTGGGGGCGATAGTGGACCTGGACTCAGAGTCCTGGCTACTGAAAGGGATCCTCCTGGCTTGTGTGATGGCTGTGATGAACCTGGTCTCAAGGTGAGCATGCATGGCTGACACCAGGAATCAATGCTGTACATCGGACATGGTGATATGAGGTCCCTATCATGATGGAATTGGATGAAGTGTCATAGCACGTAGAGCAAAAAAAAACAACAAGAAACTAGAACAAACTATTTTGATGGCATTGGAGGTATGCCCTCTGCTGCCAGATAGACATATTTTAAGCTTGACATAAAGTGCCTAATAGTGTGCATGTGTGTGTGTGTGCATACAGGCGGTTGATGAGTCCAGCGCTGATGGCCCTGTTTCCTGCCACAGCTCTCATGGCATCGGTCTTCTGGATGCTGGTCACCTGGTGCCTCTGGTTCCTGCCTGATATCCTTCTAGACAAGTTTGTTTTTATGGCCGTGTCATACGTCATATGCACCAAAAACCACACAGTGAGCATAAATGCCTGGGCGGAGCTGAGAGACATAGCATACACACTTTGTATCTCAAACAAGTCTTAAAAGTGTCCAACAGTGCGACACACACACATACACAGCCCACATCCACAGTGTCTTGCGTAGTAACAGTTCATGTGCGCGTTACTGTACCCCCTTAACCGCCGGTCCACATGTTTCCAGCTCCACGGCTCAGGTTGTGTTCACGCTGAACGCCACTGCGCTGCTATACTACTACATCCGCACCTGCAGCACCGACCCCGGAGCCGTCAGGGCCACCGAGGAGGAGAAGAAGATGGTACGATGGGATCGCTACATTCGCGGCTCGGTCCACTGTTTGACTTGATAGCAGAGACATATTATGATAAGGTAGATTAGGTTGTATGTTAAATCTGCCAACGCAGATGAAACAAATGTGTCGGGATGGGCGGATGGGCCTGTAATGCTTTTGGGGCTTCTTCCTGATTGTGCCGGAAAATGAGCCAAAGCTCCGGGGCATTGAGAGCACAGTTTCATTTCATCTCAAACCTTTATTTATACTCGTAAAGCACTGAGGTTTCCCTCATTTACAGTGTTGACGAGTTCACACAAATACACAATAATAATAATTATTATTATTAAAAACAGTTGACATCTGGTGGTTTGCAGAAATCATAGCATGCTGTCAAAGGTGCATTGGTTGTGCTAAAACTTTCACAGCATTTTCCGTTACGTCGGTGACGTTTGACGCAGCACCAAGCTTCAGACGTTATCAGTCGCGTGGCGCACAAGCTCCAGCGCCTCGCTTCAGCACAGTGCGCCTCACATGGCCGACACCGGCTCCGACGCCCCCGCCCCCAATGTCCCATCACCACTAATCTGATCATCATCATGTACTACTGAGCTAGTCACAATATGGCTCGTCTTATTTTGGTACATTTCTGTGTTTACAGAATGTGGTGGTTCTGGCGGAGGCGGGCTGTCTGGATCCCCGGATATTCTGCACTTCCTGTATGGTAAGCAACAGGGGACAAACTGGATTCGCAATATCACAGTGATATTGTTCCGTTCAAAGCACAGAATAATAGATATTGTTTAGGCTGATTCCAACGCTTGGCTATATTCCACGTATTGAAGACTGCGATGACTGGTTTGTTGTGTCTCGTATGCAGATTAAGAAGCCCATGAGAGCCAATCACTGCTTCTCCTGTGACGCCTGTGTGGCGAAACAGGACCACCACTCTATTTGGATCAACGGCTGCATAGGTAGAGTGACTGAACTCTCCCACCTTAGCTTATGTCATGACCGTCTGTAAAGCACAACATTTCTTTGTTTCATTTCTGATACGTATATCTGTCTAAAAAGAATTCCCCTCTAATCAGTCCACTTCTCTCTTGACCATCTCTCTGTAGGTGCCAGGAATCACCACCACTTTGTTTTGTTCCTCCTCTCCTTGTCCCTGCTGGGAGTCTGGATGTTCTACGGCTGCCTCAAGTGTGAGTGACCGTCTGAGAGGACGGTCAGAGATGTCCGCGCTGTGCTCCCGCTGTCATGGACGTGCATTTGAATCCATGAGCTTCGTGTCTGACCTGTGTCCCCCCCCCCCACCCCCCTGTGCCCTCAGACGGGTTGAAGCACTGCCCCCTGCACTACCAGGAGGAGGGGATGTGGGGGGCTCTGTCGGTGCTGGTGAACTGCTCTCCCTGGGTGCTGGCCATCTTCTGCCTGGCCTTCTTCCACACCTCCTGGGCCTCCGTGCTGCTGGTGATGCAACTTTACCAGGTGGGCAAGAGGCGGATTGGGGGTGTGTGTAGGTGGGGGATTGTGGAGGTGTGTGGGTGGGGGATTGTGGAGGTGTGTGTGTGTTTGTGGGTGGGGGTGTGTGAGTGGGAGATTGTGGGGGTGTGGGGGTGTGTGGGTGGGGGTGTGTGGTGGGGTGAGGGATCGTGGAGGTGTGTGGGTGGGGGTGTTGGGAGTTGTGTGGATGGGGAATTGTGCGCATGGCAGCTTTAATCAGCATATTGCTTCTTTCTTATTTGTAAGAAAAAGTTTTGTGCACTGACTAACGACTGTTGTATTTCTGTAACCACTGTTGTATGCTTCCTTTGAGCTGTCACTGCTTTTACTGTCTGTTTGTTTTGATTTTCTCTTAATCAAACAGGGTGTGACTGAGTTATTCATGATGGGTGTGTATCATGCTGTGATGTGTTGTGCTGTGACGACGACGTCTCTAATGATGGCAGTGTGGCAGGAGTGTGGAATATATTCAACACATACATGTTTACGTAAAAGTTTGTGACATGCGACATCCTGAGTGATAATATGGAAGCCCAGAGATGTGAACTTATCCTCTACTTCTGTGTGTGCGAGAACAGATTGCTTTCTTGGGACTGACCACAGCAGAGCGGGCCAACCTCCTGCTTCACCAGAGGAAGCTCCCGCAATCCATCTCTCTCAGACAGAACCCTTACAAGTGAGTGGTGCTTGTCAGATAAACCAATTCAGCTGCCCGGGGGGGGATAGTTCCAATGCTACATGCTCATAGCATCAAGTCCTGCAGGAATTAAACATTGGGCCTCATTAACCAATATCTTCTTAAGTTCTGTTCTTAAATTTCTTCCTAAGAACGTTTCTAAGGAAAGCTCCCTGATTCACGACGTGTTCGTAAACCGCTGGAAGAGTTCGCACCTGCCTGCGAATCTCATGGTTTCTCAAGTTCAAAGCTCGTGGCTGCTCACATGAATTAGCATAGGTAAACTCCCCGCCAGCCCCATATATAGATATGCAACTCCAGGGTCGTGCGCAGATGTCACTTCTCTGAATGAATACCAGTCATTCGCGCATTCGACTCGCCAGCTTTTCGATAGCATAATGGTTTAGGTGGGGTTGTGTCAGGTGCATAAGCAAGTCAGAGGACTTCATTTCGAATCCAGCGTAGGCAATCAAAATCTGATTTTAATTCAGCCAAGTAGGCCTCCTACTACGAGGAATTTGCCTTGGTGCATAAACATAGCGAGGCAGAACAGTGCAAAATGTCAACGTGATGGAATACAATATACAAGCTTAGTCTACAAAAATGTAGGCTATATAGCCTACACAGCTGTCAATGCTAGTAGTTGACAAAAGAGGTACCCTACTTATCTGATCTTATCTACATATTGTATAGAAATGGTCCTTATTGTGTCATTTGTAAATTGAGTATTAGAGTTTCATCTGTAATGACCATAACCTTGGAGCCGGCAGCAACATTTCACTGTGACTGGACATTAGGCTGCATGTGACAAATAAAGGAATTGTGAATGTTTAATCTTGAGGAGAGATATGCAGGCTACTGGAGGGGGGCCGGCGTGCCTACCGTTGTCTGAGTTCGACCAGCGCATTGGTGCCATAATAGGGACAACAGCACTGTTGGGTGTGTGCGCCGCTGGCGATATGGATACAGACACCAGGGACGCGGACTACCACCCTCTCTGCAGCAGACTCCGTCTAGCGCACTAACACACATATAACTGTAGAATTGAGGTGACCGCAATCACCAAATGATGAAATGGTCATGGATTTGTTGGTAGGCTATTATATGTAGGCCTATACAGCGAAATCTCACGGTGCTTTTGCAGAACGGTCAAAGAATTAAAACAAAACACAACACTCATTAATTTACACCAAAATCACAAATTATTAACACACAATCTAAATATTTTATCTACATCTTCAAGATCAACACCAATAACAAGCAATTTGGAACAAAATTATTTAACCTATGACATATCAGATATTCTGACGCACACGTTTACAATGGAAATTATGGTTATGATTAGGACACGTTATTGGGAATTATGCAAATAAAATTGCATTTCAATCATATATCATCCAACTGTAGAATTGAGGTAACCGCAATCACCAATTTTGCATCGTCTACATTTCCGCGCTCAAATGGCCTACTTGCGACTGCTATTCAATGTTCGTATATTCTGTTCTTAGCTGAGAACAAATCCCAGATGAGAAACCATTGGTGAATGCCAGAATTTTCTTAGAAACGGCGTAAGTACAGTTTAAGAAGAAATGCTTCTTAAGAACTTCTTTACTTCGTTGCTGAATGAGGCCTACTGTTCTCTCTTACTCCTTCCTTCCTTCCTTCCTTCCTTCATTCCCTCCTTCCTTCCTTCATTCCCTCCTTCCCTCCCTCCTCCCTCCCTTCCTGCCCCTTTACAGTTTGGGTGTGGTGCGGAACCTGGTGTCCTTCTTCCAGCTCCGATGCTGTGGACTGTTTAAGCCGGCCCAAGTGGACTGGACCCAGCAGTACGCAAGCGGCCGAGATCAACACATGTTCGGCCACCCAGACATGGTGTGACCCCAGAGGGTCAAGGGTCATTGTCATAGTTCACACAGCCACTATTGTTCGGGACCAACGGGATGGCGCCTATTTATATTTGAGCTTTTAATTTGTTTTGACTACCTGTGAAGGACCACCACTATAAAGGGAAAGAGAATGACATGATGTGAATTGTTGTATTCATTTGCATTTTTGTACAGACTGATGCTGCCTTATTACTGGACTATAAGGAACAGAAAGGAAATCTGAAGTGTATTATTTGGGTGAAGTTGGAATGACCTTAAAATGGCCTAAACTTGTATATGACGTTTATAATTGTTTTTATGACTATATATAAATATTGGTCTATTTTTATCGCCATGGTTTCTTATGAAGAACAATCTTTTAAAATGTGTATGTTTTACAGCTTTTTTAAAAGATGCATGTTTCATATTCAATGAGTGATCGCTCCTGTACTCTGTTAGAGCAAGGTTCTGTTTTATTTAGACTCAAACTGCGTCAAAGCTTTTAGTATTCTGGGTTTCTATTCAGTTCAGTGTTTCCCCTACAATTTATTTCAGGTGTGGAGGACCCAGGAAGGTCACTTCATTTCCTGTATTCTGATGGGTTTCTGCTCCAATCTGTATTGGGATTAGCTTGTCTGCTACTAACTTGAATACCAATGCCGTTTAGAACTATGTCCACAACACATCCACAGTCGAGTTACTAACACCAGAAAACAAAACTCAAAACTGTGATTTCATATGTAGCTACAGCATGAAAATGTCTGCTGGCCATGGTGCTAATTTTCGCTATGTGGGACTCCATTGACTTATGCTGAAGATGTTAGCGATCTAAAAGTCTGATATTTTGGGCCTAAAAAAACTTTTTTGGGGGGCCTGAAGGGGGTAATCATTGGCCTGGTGTCCCACCAAGCCTGTACAATTATAGGGGAATCACTGGTCCTATCTAGCACCCTTAACGATGCTGGCCAGTTTGATACGTTCAACTGAAATGCCGCTTTGGAATGTAGCTGTGATATTTACATCACAGGTTTTGATGTTGCTTTTAAAGGCTTGATACATAATCACTGACTGCCTTGTGCCGTTGTAACTCCATTGCACTGGATATTCAAATGAATATTGTTGGTTTTATGTCGTCCCCGTCTTTTGTTTTGTACCCATGAGGGATTGTGAATGAGGATGGCTTACTGTATCTCATTCTGTTTCTCATTGTACCAGTCAATCCTCCGGAAACTTAAACATGCAATACATAAAGTTTACAGTCAAGCCAAAGACACCATACTAAGGCCATCTGTACACATTATCTCAGAGACACCTTTATTACAGGTACAAACATCTCACCATTCCTATTGATGTAGAATAAATCTGTCCCCTACAGCTTCAGTGATTTTTAATGAGAAACCTCTTCCGCATGGATACCCAGACATAATTGTTTGGGATTCTAGATTAACACAAATCGGTTTGTTAATTAGCGTTGCCTCATTTATTCAAATATACACATGCTTATTCATTAAGACAGAATCCTCTTAATAATGCAAAATAGACGGAGGCATGTTGGTTGTCTGCAGCAATTGAAGGCAAAACACAAATGTGACTTCATTATGATTTTTCACCCTCATGTTTTTTTTTATAGTTTTTTGTTCATGTTAGGAGAATTCTCAGAGAATGTACAGACAATCGGTTTAGAGGCCTTGTTGGAATTGTCAGTTGGTTAAGTGGATTGTTCCTCTTTGATCCTCTCCAATCTGTAGTTACAGAACTCGCGTGTAGCCTACTTCATCAAGTGCTCAAATGCTATTGGTTGTTTGAAGATGCACAGACGTATACCTTTTACACTACAGGCTCATTCCTTCCCTTTAGGGCCAAAGTTTTTGGAGTAGCACACTGATGATAAAAAACAGACGTAATACAGAGTCAGTGAGGAAGCGAGAGAAAGAACACAACAGACAATATCACTTACAACAAAATCCAATCAGATGTCTCTCAAAACAGCCCACTCTCTCAGACATAAGTCCTGCCAGCCCTCTTATCCCAGTGATTCAATCAGATGGACGATGAAAAACAACCATGTACTATACTAGTGTTAGTGCTCCCCAGTTTCTGATAACAGTATGTGTTTGTATGTATGTAGAATGTGCAGTTCAGTACATGTTACTGTCTTCTTACCTTTACAGTAGATCTCTCCGTCCTTGTCCGTCACTGTGGTGGACTCAAGACTCTTCCCACACAGGGCACAGCGGAAGCAGGTCTTATGCCAAGGCTGCAACACACACACACACACACACATACTTAAAGGTATCACACTGTGGTAGCATATTGCAGGGTTGTTAAAAGAATATAGCTTTTAATGCTAGCTGATCTTTGAGCTGCTAAGATGGGCAACATCGGGGTCAGAGGTCACATCAATACCTGCCCGCCCCCCATGATCTTCTCTGCTGCATAGACGGCTTTCGAACACCGGGGGCAGCGGTCTGAGCTGCCAAACTTCGGTGCAAACTTGCTGGGATTTGAGTTTGGTGATGAGGGCCGGGGCTTTGGGCTACAGATAGAGGATGATATGTATGGATATGAATAGAAGTAACAAAGTGTGTGTGTGTGTGTGCGTGCGTGCGTCTGTGTGTGTGTATTTGGGTGTGTGATACCTACTCCTGAGATCGCACTTCGAGGTGATCTCGACCCGGGTCGGAGCTGAGAGCCCCAGCACCCTGGCCATATCCGTATCCTTTTGGCCCATATTTCTTGCCGTAGCAGGATTTGCAGTAGATCTCCGACTCGTGCGCCGCAACCGTTGTGCTGTCCAGTCCTTTCCTGCAGGTCACTACAGAGGATCGACATCACGATGAGCACCGCTGTTAGACACGCATGTCTATGACACCCAAGTCTGGACCTGACAATATGCTGTGTTATGTCAATCAGCAGGGGGCTGTCATCTCTCAGCTGCCCCTGCTTAGGGTCTATTTCTGGGAGAGAGGGGCTGGAGGCTGTGGGCTGGAGCCTGAGGGATATGGGTTGAGATGGACAGGGGTTTAGTCATATTCCCCCGCGTTCCTGCCCTGCAGATGGAACAGCAGACCCTTCTCAAATTGCTGCTAATTACAAAGGCCTTTCAGAGCTCCCGGTGCCACTATCCACTATTAACCAGCCCTAAGGCCCAGACCCTGCCAGTCACAGTTAATGTAGTGAGATTGAAATATGGTATTTGTTCAGAGGCGGGCATTAGGGGAGAGCACTGCCATTTTAGGGTGTCCATTTTGTGTGCTCTTATATAGCTCCATACTCAATCCCTGGCACAGGCCCTATTCCTGCTGCAGCCCTGATCCCTCAACACGCTCTACTGACCAACGTGAACGGATCTGCATAAGCTAATAGGCTCTCCGAGCAGCAAAGGCTGCAGAATACAGGGCTCTGCTCTGGAACAGTGGCCTGTAGCGCCTTGCACCACCCTGGCCACGTGCAGATAAAGAAGTGGACCGAGGATTTGTAGATTAACCAGGCAGAATTAATTTAGGTTAAAAAAAGGAACAAAACAAAAGGATTAACTGGTTTTGATTTGTGAGTGGGGTGGATGGTTTGAATGCAGGTGACACAGGCCTATTGCTGAGTGTGATAGTAAAATGCTTAATCCCAGATGGCCTGTGCAGAACCCAGCAGTGAGATTAAAAACACTACTCACTGCAGATGAAGCAGGTCTTGTGAAAGCTCCTCCCATTGCATTGGATCTCCTCTGCATGGTACACGGTCTTCTCACAAGCGCCACACTTGACACCGCCACCCCAGTTGGGCATCCTCAGATCTGGGAGGAAGTCAACACAAAGGCAGATGGAAAGGCAGGATAGGTTGAGTCTAATGTTGGAGTCCTTTTGAGGGTGTAGCTGCACTAAAGTGTCACAACTGCTCAACAGCTATTTAGGTAGCACCAAATTCAAACTGTATTGGCGTCAGACACTTGAGCTGAACATAGCTCAAAGCCACAAGGTGAAAGCAAGATCGAGGCTATGGCTTACCTTTCAGAGTTCACCTGGACCTGGTGACAAGGGCGTAAGTGAGGTGTCCTTTTTGTAGAGATACTGTAAACTATTTCAGACAGTGGCACTCCTCTGTTCCTACCCATTAGTAGTGGTCTATAACCTCATAGGGCTGGCATGTGATGATAAGAGTCCAGGAATAGAGACTATTAAGTTCATAGGATGTGTGACATGCAGTTGACCTGAATTGAATTCACCCTGGACCTCTAGATCTTCTACTTTCACTGTGAAGAAATCCCGTAGTATGTCCCGCATAACTATTGTTCAGAATTAAGAATCACAACAGTAGCCTGTAGCCTAATGAAATAAAGTGGTTTGTCTGGGGGAGGAAACATGTCATTCTGATCTCGTAGGTTCCTCTGGCAAGAATATTACAGTCACGCCTCGCTGTTTTAGGTACACATAATTGCGGCACTAGGTCATACCAATTCTCACATCGTATACAGTATATTCAAGCGGCAATGTCTCACAGTTCTACTGTACTTACCTGTCAGAAGCGCTGTTGATCTCTCGGCTGCAGTCTCACGCAGTGTCCCGTTCCCAACCTGCTGTTGATGGCGGATCTGTCCCAACATCACCAAAGGCAGCCCTTAAATACTCGCCCGCCACTTCATTCCTCATCATCCAGAGTTCAGCGTTGATGCTCTGGTGAAAGCATCCTCCCAAAATAACCTGTGACAAAGCCTATAGCTCCCCTGACCAAGAATTTATTATCAGAGACCCCTGGCCCTAAGCTGGGATCTGCAGCTCTTCCCAACCATTTGTCCTACTTATCCTAGCATCCTAGCTAGATTTGTTTAATTTACTATAGGCACATCTTTCTGACAGCTGCACTGGGGAATGATTGGAAAATTGTGATGTGGGTGTGTCATTGGATGGAATTGAAAATATGCATTATGTATAGTTGCTATTGTGATTGTGATACTCTTACTGTATTCAGAATACAGTAAGAGGTTTCCTCTTTACAGAGAAATGTAAACAGGAGACATAAACAATATTAATAGTTTATTCACTATTTCACATTTACAATGACATCTGAGAATGTAATGCTTTAAGTACACTTCCTATAAATTAAAATGTCCAATCAAAATTGCCTGATTAGCCTAAGAATTCAAATACATTCATCACTCACACTTCCATTACGCATTCCACTTTTTGAGGGTAACAGTTAACATGTACAATGTGCAAAACTGTATCTCACTAGGTTTCTCTTCTTTTCTACAAAATACATGTTTACAAATCATTTCAGTCAACCTTTTGTCTTTCAGTCATCAAGTCTTGCTCTTACACAGAGATAAATACTGTAGAGTGAGGTGAATGGCTGTTCTCTATAGCATTTCTCTTCAAGACATTTGAAATACTTTCAGTTTTGAACAGTATAAAACTTTTTGGCAATTCATGTGACTCTGTAAATGAAATCAGACATTTACACAATATAGAAAACTACCCATCACCAGTTAATAGCACAGGTATATGATTCCTCAATCATATTATTACACATCCTCTATCAGTATCAAAAAGTGTAGTATTTAAACAGTAATATCTGCTCTAGTTTCAGACTTCCCAGGGTTAGCTGTCAAACCCTGCCAGACCTGCTGTATCAGAGCTATATTTGATAGCACCAGTTAACATGTCATCATTTCCACAACATGTCCACATGCGGCTAAAGAATCCTTTCAAACTCCACACACACACACACACACACACACACAAACACAGGTGGTGTAGCAGCATTGCGTCTCTAGCTGTCCTCAGTGCTGACCTCCAGCTTCCGCTGAGGGATGTAAACGGTTTTACCGGCCACGTGCCCCGTCGTGGTTACCACAGCAGCCAGTGGCGAGAGGGAGACAGGGGTGTGGAACAAACTGTGCTGAGGGAGGGCTGTCCCTTTGGGTGTGGTCATCATAGGCTGGGGGACAAAACAAAGCCAGACACAACAACAGAATTAGCAGAGCACACCTGGACTAACACCATTAACAGCAGTGTTTACTGTCAACATGGCAGCTCTTTAGGACAACAGTGGGGGTGTTTGCAGAGGCACAGAGTCAGCTGCATGTTTACGGAGACGAGTGCGGCTTAAACTGGTTGCTAAAACTCTATCTATCTATCTTACCTGCTGTACACTGATGAAGGTAAGAGGTTGCCCGGGTATCGGGTGCTGGACTGGCACAGGGGACAACGGCCTGATGAAGACCATGCCTCTCGGGGGCATGCCCAGGCGGGCGGGCAGGGGGCTGGGTGCGGAGGAGGCGCGTTCTGGGGTGTGGGAGTGAGCCGTGCCGGGGATGAGGCCCATGTTCTGCAGGGTGAAGTTGAGGATGGCGGGGCTGGGGCTGTGGATGCGGTGCCCCTGGGCAGGGAAGGAGGAGGCCGGAGGAGGCCTGTGCAGGTGCAGGCTGGTGGGCGTGAACTCCTGGATGGGGGGGGGGTTGGAACCTGGCGTGGACACATGAAAAACATTAGCATATAGTAATGGTAACATAATACAGAATCCTATTAATGTCAAGGTAAATGCCATAAGTGGGTGTGTGTGTTTTTTACCCGCAGTGGGTGTGTGGTAGATGCTGTAGGTGGGGGTTAAGGCCTTGCTGCTCTCTGTGTTGGGGGACTGAGCATCTTTGTAGCTGAAGAGGGATTGTTGGGTGATGGGAATCAGGTAGCCTGTGGGGATTAGAGTCTGGGACACAGAGAAACAACCATTGTTTACTTGCATCAATAATAATACTCTTTTGGTGGTGAACGTTTAGTGTTTTTGACTTTGTTTGTGTGTGTGTTTACCTCTGTGTGTAGATGTCCAGGCGTCAGGGGAACAGCTCTGACCGGAGTTAGGCCGGCCACATTGTCAGAGGTGGCGACCTTCTCCTCCCTCTCCAGGAAGGTCTCCACGCTCTGCGCCAGCGTTTGATTGGCGGCCGCGCCGTCGGGGGTGTTGACGAACTCGGGGTCCAGGTGCAGGGCTCTGGGGGCGGGCCGGCTGGAAAGAAGCCCCACCCTGCGAGCGTTCAAACGGGCCTGCAGGATCTCACCCAGCTTAGGGGAGGCATCCTTCTCCAGGAAGGTCTCCACGCCCTGCCCCGGTGTTTGACCGGCGGCCGCGCCGTTGGGGGTGTTGACGAACTCGGGGTCCAGGTGCAGGGCTCGCGGGGCGGGCCGGCTGGAGTAAAGACCCCCCCTACGAGCGTTCAAACGGGCCTGCAGGATCTCACCCAGCTTAGGGGAGGCATCCTGCACCGGAGGGAGAGAAACAGAGCGGATTAGAGATACTCGACGAGTTTGATGCGTTAACTGAGCAAGATATTTTAGTTTGAGTTCTCCACAAGCAGTGAGACGGGCTATAAACTGAGCCACTTTGAGGCATCGGCACTGTGTAATAGCAACATAATGTAGAGGCCTTACCCTGGAGGTGGGGTCGACCCTCTTGGCCTTGGAGGGGCTGCTCTCAACGGCTCCGTCCACACACGCGCGTTTCAGTGCAGAGGGGCTGCTGGAGAGCTGCTGGCTCTGAGCAGGAGACTGGCTGTGAGCTCGGACGTCGTTCGGACTTCGGCCCGCCTTGTCCTCGAACGTCATGGAGCGCACGGCCAGGCTGGTCGGCTGGGGCCGAGCCAGGGGGTGCGGTCGGAGGGCCGAGTGCCGCACGTAGACGGCGAAAGGCCCGCCCCCTCTGTGTTGGGGCAGCAGAACGGGGATGAGGGAGCCCTGAGCGGGGAGGTAGGACAGAGCCCCTGCTGGCCGGGAGGGGAACTGTGCCTGAGGGGTGAGGTGGGCAGCGTTGGCACGGGGTTCAGTAGGCGTTAGTACTGGCGCTTCAGGGGAGGACGTCTCTGGCTCTGGCAGGACTGTCACTGCCTCAGCGATGGCAGGCGTAGGAGTCTGCTCTGCATTCCTAGAACCAGACATCACATCTGACTGTCAGTGTTGGATCTCATGAGGCAGAATTAGTAACTTGGCCAGTAGCCAGAAAGACAAACATACATAAATACCCAAACACCTGGCAGGCAGCACTTACGTAGTTTGTTTGTCGAGCTGGATCTTACAAATGGCGGCTAGCTGAGCCATTTTGCTGGGAAAGAACTCGCCACTTGAGGAATCAACTGAGTGGAAAACAAGCAAAGAGCACACTTAGAATCGTCCCAACGTCAAAATCCGTTACAACCACAGGTCACACTTTTGAGTGTTCCTGCCACTCACCGAGGTTGTTCTTGACGGGGCTTGTCGGAGCCGAGTTGATCTTGCGGCGGTCATCTTGGATGCTCTTGGCCAGTTTGATGAGGGAGGGGTGTCGGGTAAAGCTGCGCTTGCCCCCCGGGGAGGAGAAAAGGTTCTTGGCACAGTTCTCTACTGAGGGACGAGACTCCAGTATCCTCTTGGTGGTGGAGGCACTGGCGGATGGAGTGGAGTTCTCCATGTCTGCAATACAAGAAAACACAATAAAGTGAACTGGGAGAGGCACAATTTAACAGCTCAATCGTTAAGGGGCAACAGACCGTCTAGAAAACACTTGGAATAACACAGTATAGCGGATAGAACATGTGCTACGCAGTGGCGTTGTTGCTCTATTGCAGATTAGTACGTACCCTTAACACCGGGGAAGTCCTCAGGGCCGGTCCACTCATAGGCTGTCTTCCTCCCTCTCTCCTCTGTTACATGGACCTTCTCTATCAGCTTCAGGCTCCGTAGCACATTGGCTATGTCATACAGCCTGCGCACTTTAGCTGGAAACGCACACACACACACACAACAACAACACAAATGTCAGCCTTGCACATACTGACTAGAAGCAGGTACAGGCACTAAATCTCACAGTCCCTCTCAGCTACAAGCTCAGCTCTAAAAAGCACGCTGACCGACTCCTCCCAGCAGTAGCTCCGCTAAGCATCACACTCACTCTTGAACTTGCTCTTGTCCTGATCTGCCACCTGGTCCTCCCCGATGAGGATCCTCGCGGCCACCTCCAGACTAACGACCCGGGGCTTGGACACCAGGAAGAGCATGACAAACTTCTGGCTCATCACCCTCAGAGACTTATCCTTCCGACTGTTCACAGAGGCTGGAGAGGGTAATGAGGAATAACAGAGTCATCACATCTGAACAATAACTCTGAACAATAACTCATACTGAAGTGACACAAGGCCTAAAAGTTGATCTACGATAACATGAACACCCGCCCCTCTCTCACCTGCTTTAAACTCAATTCCGGGAAGTTCCACAAAGAACATCTCCTTCTGTCCCGGCTCTCCTCCCTCGAAGTCCAACACCTCCTCGTTTTCCTTCTCCTCCCCGTCAAAGTCAAACCCCTTGTCCAGGCAGCGCTGGCGAATCTGCTGCATCTGCTGCCCGTAACGGTGCTCCTCGCCCACCTGCCTCAGCTTGGCCAGGGTCTCCGCTAGGTTGGCGCGTCCGTGCCACGTGTAGCGGTTCTTGGCCAGTCGGCTGACCATGTGAAGGCTCTCCAGCACGTTCATGATGTCATAGATTCGCCTGCGCTCCACATCTGTGCCAACGAAGATGTGCATGTATGAGTAAAAGAAAGACATCATGACAGTATAATGACAAACATCAAGACAAGTGAGGAGACGTAGGACTCACTGAGTTCTGCAGCCACATCATCCAAACAGATGTCGTTGTTGAGGGCAGGGTTGGGGTAGTCTGGGTAGCGAGCCAGGAACTTGTGGCAAAGCAAACCCAAACTTTTCTCCTTCCTGCTAATCTGCTTCTCTGCTTCATCCCCAAGTTCTGTGTCCTGCATACACACAACAAAAAATATATATATAATCCATACAAATGTGAGATCTTGACTCAAATCAATGGCTGTGTGAGAGTGCATGTATTCATTACCTGAGTAGAGTCTATGGCTTCTCCTCCAGGGTTGACCACACACAACTCCTTCTCTCTGTTTCTGATCTCAGGGCTGGCTGCACTGATCAGCATTTTCAAGTTAGAGGTTGGAGTCCAGGGCTCGCCAGCTCCTGCTTCTGTTCCTTTTGTGGGGGTAGTAAGGGAGCCCATGTCCGCTTGGTTCTCTGTAGATATTTTCCTTGGTGTTTTTGTCAATGCACGGGGCTCTGCAAAGACTTTACTCTGTTGAACATCACATAAAGCAATGATTACATTTTTGCTAACGGGTCAGGGTGATCAGTTCCAACAGTACAATTGTATGATCTTTCATATAACACTACAGGAGTTTGCCATAACCATCATAACAAACATGTAGGTTATTACTAGCTACTACTAACCTTGGGGTTGGAGGTGATTTGATTTTTCTGGCTCAGATTTTGGCAATCAAGCGATGAGCTCAACATTTTCCACCTAAATATCAATAAAGAAGAAAACGTTACATTGCTGTGTATGGAACGACTGGATAGCTAGCTGACTTAGATAGTGCTAAGTTCTCAGCATTAACATAAATAGCCTGCTAATTTGATTAGTAATTAATAAAATAAAATAAAACTTAACAAAATATCTTAGTCTCCCTAACATTAGGTTTTAAACTAGCTACCTTTTCTTTACTGCATTATATTTACTGGGTGACAGCATTGTGAAATGTCCACAAATCATATGACTCTGCGGCTAGTGCCCCTGTATATTTCATCAATGCTCAAAATCAAATCTAATCAAAATATGAATTTGACGTTTGGCGGTAACTGACACGCGTTCTATCCCGTGGTCATGGATCATGCTGAGCAGTTGACCAATCAGAATGAACAGAAAAGACCGCATCGGAAGTTCTCACTGTCCCGCGCAGGTAAATATGTTTGAAATCTTGGCGCGGCAGAAACATTCCAATGATACAACCCGGAACAATTGGCTCTCCCCACTGACACTGTACTAGCCAACAGTAGTTGTTGCAATACTGTTGCCGTTTCACATGACTAAACTTCAAGATACAGAAAAATTACAAGCGATATAACTAGCTAGGTAGATACCATTGACTACTCGTTAGTAGCTAGCTAGCGTTCTAGCCGGGCAGGGCTGACTTGTCCTGTTGCCCTGGCTACTAGCAGCTAATGTTAGCCAACTACATATTTACTAGCGCGCGCGGGGCGGTGTAACCAAACTAACCCATGTGCGTATTTTATTTGATCACAAACAAGATGTGCATAGCCTTGCATTTCCTGTAGCTAATGTTAACAGTAATCCTTTGGCGTTAGCTTAGCTAACCAAAGTTGGATGAGCTCCCCAGTGTAGCTAGCGTTACTGCTGCTGGGCTGGCCCTTCCTGTCTTGCTAAGTTAGCCCCACACAAAACCCATGCCATGTACAGTCACTTAGCTAGCCAGCTAACTTATATAGCGTTTAGTTGTTTTCCACACACCACATAGCTGACATTAGTTGTGAGATAGGATATGCGCGGGGAGCTAAAGTTAGCCAATATAATAAAACCGTCTTGTCCAGCCAGCTTGAAGATCATGAAGTAGCAAGCAAAGTAACGTTAAACATCATGTAATGTTAAACACATATATTTAATGAATAGTTAACGTAGCTACTTAACGTTGCCCCAAAAGTAATATAAGTCGCCGTTGTTGTGCCCCGCTCAAAAACTTGTTTGCATCTCTCACTTACCACGAAACATCCCTGAATAAGTGAAAAATGTTCAGTGTCCCTACTAGAAAAGGTCTTAGCAGTGCAAACTGTTCTTGTACACCACTGATGTAAAAAAAATAGATTTAAATATATTTGCTGTTATAGTATACCCACTTCTTCAGTCACCACTACACCACTCTGTAACCATTTGCTGCCGACTAGCCGCTATATGCTGAGGAGTTGTCCCGCCCTGTCGCTATGCATACAGCGCGCTCAACCCCCTCTCCCCGTCTCAAGACCATACACTTCCCCCACCAGAAACCGTAGATTTAAAAGTGTGATAACTACAAGAAACAAAGACCCGACTGAAAGTGAGGTTAATACAAGTCAACAGTCTGTCTCAACCCCATAGTATTGTGCTATCACGACAGCTATAATGATATAGCCTAGCTATCAACCCAAACATAAAACACACACAGAACATTTGGACGCTTCGATGATTATAGGCTACTTTATATGTGTAGGTATTGTATAAGACTATTATTTATTTTCTTAAACCCCCTCTTTCTCTCTCTCACACACACACACACACACACACACTTTAATGCTTTTATTGAGACAATAACACGTAGCCTACAGACACTCACACAAGGGAGAGACAGATGCTCATCACTATATTCTCAGATTTGTCTGGGACATGTCACAGTTTTGGCGCTAGATGGCAATAAAATCGTTCTCTTTGCGTGTCTCCATGGAAACGGACAGCGTAGAAGATGGGGGGAGAATACTAGGCGCGCGGGGCACTGACGTAATGTTATCGATGGAGGAGAGAGTGTGGGACTTCCTTCGAACACACACACACATACACACACAAACATGCAAAGGGAGGAGAGAGCGTAGGCAGCGGTGCACAGCCCACACGAGGCGACAGAGCATCCCGTCCAAAGGGGAAAAGCGTCTCTCTAGGTGGATTATTGGGTGAGCACTTTTATGTTTTCATTTCATACGATCGTGCGCTCTTTATTCAGGTAGTGAGTATTCTGTTAGCCTGAGTTTGTACCCTTTAGTTTAGTTGATTAGCCTTATTTCTGCTGTTCTTGCGAGTTATTCCGACCCTATGGGAAGAGCTTGAAATGTAATGCACCTGCCTCGCTGAGGTTGTCGTGAACAGACTCTCTGGTCTCTAAGTGTTATTGAATTGCTTAAAACATTTTTTAACATCAATTCGAAAGTTTACATTACAGGCAATAACCTGCAGTCTCCTCGAGTATCATGCATTCAGCAAAGCTGAATCTCAGAACATTTTACCGAGCCTAATTTGATTTAAATCCATTCGACGTATGTCGCACGGATTTAACATATAGCCTACCTCGATCAAACAATATTTGTTAGTGATAACTTTTTAGTTTTTGTGTATAGGCCTACAATTTCACTCTTGTGTTTTCTCCCCCGAATGCACACATGCACCTGTCCCCTGACCAGGACACCAGACAACAGGAGCTAGCAAACTTTGAACAGCGCAGCATTCCAGTCTTTACCTTTTTACTTTTAATCCAGGGGTTGGGAGACTGGATTCCCTCCAGTGCTTTTCTAATGGAGGACTTAGTTTCAGCCCTTTGGGACAGGGAGTCATGTTGGTCACATGTACCAGGATTAGATGTTTCCTTTTAGGTTGACCACTCAAGGAGACAGGGCCACCATGGCTCTGGAGGTCTGGATCACAGGGCCCCTGCCTCTCCCCTGATGCCCAGTCCAGGCTAGCCTCTGTGGGCTAAAAACTGCAGTCAAGAGCCATGGATAAACATCATGACAGACTGACAATTTTCCCCTAGAACAAAGTAATGGACTGATCTTGAAGGATCTTGAGTGAGAAATTTTGGGGGGGATTGAATGAATTCGGGACAGGCATCTCTTCTTGTTGCTTGGAAGGGATAGTTGGTTGGATATTTTTTCTTCAAAGAGGGGGCCAGTGGACAGGACTGGGACGCAGAGGGAAGATGGAAGGAGGAGGAGCAGAGGCAAGCCAACAGCAGCACCAGAGGAGGAGGGCTGTGATGCATGGCCTGGAAGACCAGAAAAGGGTGAGTGATTCCGCCAAACTTCGGTCTTACCCTCGATCCTCCTATCCCATTGCTGATGACTGACACCATGATTGACAGCGGAGGTGATATTGAGATAATTGAACTGCAAAGGTTTCAATATCATGCTGTCAAGGAAGTGCGTTGTTTGAGTACATCGCCAATGCAGAGATTTTAGGTCCATTGAGGTCAGGAAGTAGTTTTGAGTGACATGAAAGGGTGCATGCAGTTATATGCAGTTCAGATATGCCCTACTGTTTTCCGCTGAAAATAGATCACGTGACAAGCTTACAGAGTCGATCCACATTGTACTGTGATTTATGATTGGCCATCACAGCGGGTATCCCATACCATCTGGTCCAGTTGTGTGGCATCAGGTGCCAACCAGGCATAATTGACTTGTGTGTGATGGATGCATTGTGTTTCTTCAGTGTCTGCTTTGAAATGCACCACTCACAAACATTGTAAAATACATTACATTGCTGGAAAGAAGTACTGTAATTACTGGCTGTGTAAATGTCAAATTGCACCAGAATGCTTGTGGCATGTCTGACTCTTTAAAAAAAAAATCTTAATAGAACCCCCCCCCCATCTACCTAAGTGTCTTTTGAATAGTCAGTGAGGGCAAGGGCAGCATAAAGGCATCTGTGGTTAATAATAAGGGGAACCCATTGTGTTGGGCACAATGATATCAGTATGCATGGATTGTGTGTGTGTGTGTGTGTGTGTGTGTGTGTGTGTGTGTGTGTGTGTGTGTGAGAGAGTGTGTGAGAGAGTGAGTCAGCGTGTGTTTCCCAAGTTCTGCCTCAGTCTCTCTCTCTCTGTGATGTAGTGATGTATGCATGGATGCCTCTTGTTGCTCCTGGAACCGTGGGTGGGAGGCCCCAATCACTGACCCTGCATGGGCTAGATATCTCTCTGTGTTGACTGTTGACACATTATTACTCTTCATCTGGATGTGGAAGGCTGAAGTAAAGGCTCTTCTCTCTGCGCAGGTCCTTCTGTCAGTGGGAACGAGGGGAGAGGAGACCCTCATTCTGCTTACAGAGGTTGAGACGGGTTTCCTAAATGTGGCCAGACCACTCTGGGCAGACGCAGATAGGATGGCTGGGAAAGTTAATACCCACGCTAGAAACCACCGCTTGCAGATTTGGCCCTCTGCCCAAATGGAATGCAGACATCGTGAGGCTCTACCTCTCCTGTAAGAAGCATTGCAGCAGTCTGTCAGAGGTTGGAGTTGGGCTGAAAGGACTGCCTTGTCCATTGTTTTCCTCTCTCTCTCTCTCCCTCTCTCTCTCTCTCCCTCTCTCTCTCTCTCTCTCTCTCTCTCCCTCTCTCCCTCCACTAAATATTGATTTGATCAGGTGTGTGTTAAATTGATCACCTGGGATTTTCTAGAGCATTAATATTAATTGAAGGAAGGAAGAATTCCCAGCTGCTTCTGTTCCAATTTAGCAGACGGCTGAATCTCTCCGAGGATGCTAAGACCCACAAGGAGCACGACAACACAAGGCAACAACGTCTCTGTTACTGCTGAGGGACTGCAGGTTAGTGGGTGTATTGACCCACATGGACTGGGCATTTGCTCATTGGTGTGAACTAGAGTGAACTATCTCTGTATTGTTGCTATGGCAATTCACTCTCATACCTTTCTTGGCCAGGCGTTTTTTTTGCCCTCGTAATGCCTGATGAGGTATCTATCATTGAGTCAGGTCATCCAGTCTATAAAACCAATACTTCCCCTATGCCTGTCTCCGCCACCGGCCTGGCGACATCATCAGAGCGAGACGCGATGCGGCGAGACGCCCGGGTCTCTCTCGGGGGAGCAGAGGTAGACAGAGAAGCCTGCTAGTCCGAGCTAAGACGCCGTCTCCAGTAATGGAGATCAGTGGTCTTAGACAGATCGAAAGCACTGTGGCAGTAATGTGGCTATGATGTCCCATTGTTAAGGAATTACTTCAGGCTTCAGTGCAGCATGCCTTAGTGCCCCCCCCCCCCCAATTACCTGGGTTGTGTGAGCTCTAGATCCCAAACCAGATACTCACCCCCGTTTGAGGTAATTGGATTTTGTTCCCTTTGTAGATGCAGCCGCTTATATGTGTCCTCCGCCCGTCAGGATATTAATGTTCATTGAGTGGCAATCATGGGATACATGGCGGAGCACAGAATGGTACTGGGATTGCATTCAGTTAGTCCACTGAAGCGATGCTCAAAGGGAGATCTCTGGGTGATAGTGTGGAAGTGTGTGTGCGCGTCTAGCCTGTATCAGGAATCTGCCCGTGCTTTGGTGATTTGGTATTCATTGAATTAGGTGGGGTGTCTGGAGATACAGTAATGAGGAACTAAGATGTACTCTGGATGGTGACAAGTAATGCATGCGCATTTTGTGATGGGTACTAGGTAGGTAGGTAGGTGCTGTACTTTATTAATCCCTGAGAGGAAATTGCACAACAGCAAGTGAGTACAAACAATTGTGTGTGTGTGTGTGCGTGTGCACGTGCGTGCAGGTGTGTGTGTTAGGACACTGTCATGCAACCTTGTGTTAACCTCACCTTATATTGATGTTTTGGTTGGTGTGCGTGGCAGCGGCATCATGGGAAGTCGTAAAGCGCATGAATCACAAGAGTTTGTTTGTTCAGCCCCACTAACAGAGTTTGACATTCAGAAGTGATTCAGAGGAGCCTGGAGAGTGCCAGCCTGCTGCCGGCAGCGCTAAGCTCAGCCCCAATGCAGTAAATCCTAGAGAGCTGTGTCATCACAGATTCAAACTTTGGGTTCATCCGCGGCGGTCTTGCCTCTCTCGCCGTATTTCAGCAGCTCTTGCGCGAGTCAGTGTGATTTGAGGCTCGAGGAACCGGTTCAAACGCCCGCCATGGCCCCCGTGTTTGGACAAGGCTGCCAGATTTATCGGAGAGCCGTCAGAGCAGTCGAAGGAGCCGTTTGCTGATCTTTGACTAACGAGGTTTAATGCACGTTGGCATTTTAACACGTCTCGCCTCACGCGTAGCTCTCAGGAGAGTGGTGAAGGAACCGTTTCTTCGAGGATATAAAAAAAACGCTCTCTTTAATTTACATTCTGACCTCACACCAAGTTGCTGTGGATACTGTTTGATTTAAAGCGTCAATGTCGTAGTGAAGGAGAGAAGCACCCACTGTGTTGACTTTGGTTCAACTGCCAAATGTGAATTTTAGAAATAAACTCATCTTGGTCACAGTTACATGTTACATATTTTGGATGGAAATAAAGCTCACAGGCACTATTATCCAGACCCAAGTGTCAAAGAAATGAAAAAGTAATGCTGTTCATACAGTCACCTCCTGTAGGCTACAATGACCGGACTACTGGGAGGATTTTGGCTGCATTAGTTCATCTCAGCAAGGGGTAGAATACATTCACTCACCGCTAGTTAGTAATGTTTCTGCTGGCTTGCTCTACCACCGTTGTGCTTGCAGCTAGCGAGTCCACTTTCCATGATACACACACAGAGTCTAGACACGCTGTAGCACCAGCTCCACGGTCCCTTCCAGCGCTGGTTTGAACCTGTTTAGTCTGAACCCGGTGAGGACGGACAGAAGAAATGACACTAATTGTTGAAGAGCATTTTATGCCGTGGTCTGTTGACTGCGCTTCTCATTAAGAGCGTTCGAGACGGTTTCTGGTGCACGTATGTTCTTTTCCATGATAATGAGGAGTGTATGTTGTGATTGTGTGTGTGTGGGTGGTGGGAGGGTGAGGTGGGAGGTCCTGCAATAGCAGTATAATGAGCTGAATGTTTATGTTTATCATTTTCATGAGATGTGTCTTATTGTAAGACACTTAGGCTGCATGCCAGGAGCCATTGAATGCACTGGCTCACTGCTGTATGCTGTAGAAGGAACAAGCAACTAGGCATGCTAACCATGCAGGGATATTGAGATATGCTCCAGCACCACCAGCTTCACAATAGGACAGGTAATAAGTAACAGAATATCAGTGTTAGTTATCGGTTGACATGTACTGAATAGATAAGCATTAACCACCAGGGATGTTCAAATAAGCAGCATAGCATCACTTAGCCTGCTGTCTAACGCCAGTGTTTCCTGTCATGGGCTGGCGTCTCTGCCAGACATATGGCCAAGGTCACAGTGGCCATCTCCTCCCTGGGCTGCCAACCTGTTCAAATGAGCTACAACATCTGTGCTAACGACCGGCTGCTCTCACCACGCCGAATCATCTTGCGCTCTTATTGTCGTTCACTTCCTGCCTCTCCGTCACGCACGGCGGAGGCGATGCATCACCCACACCGAGACACGCTTCGGCCTTTCGCCAAGACAGTCCCGTCTGATAAGTCGTCGCGTGCACGAGGGCCCTCGATCCTCCGTGCTCTCAGAGGGAATTGATGGAAGGCTGCGTTGTTGATGGTGAATTTTGACCCCCAGGTTGAAGCGTCCATTAGGCTCGGTAATCAGCGTGTTGATTTGTCTCCGCCCCCGTCCCCGCGCGCCGCTGCTGTAACGTCGGGCTCGTTGCCCAGGTTTGGTGAGAGAGTTTAAAACGATATAGGATCCCAACAGCAACAAGAAACAAAAAGAAAGGAAGAAAATTCGATAAATATGCCTCAAGCTCTGAGCGGGTCCAAGTGAAGCAACATTAGACAAAAAAAGTAATAATACTTAGAGCAATAATAACTACATAAATAATGTGTAGGCCTACACGGTAGGGAAAAGGAAAACATTTAGAATAGTAATAATAATGATAATTTAGTTCCATGTTGGTGTGTGTTCAGTGACCATTTCTGTACCAGCACTGTTTGCAGGTTGTTAATAAAAAAATAAATGATCATATTTCATATACCCAGGACTTTTTTGTTGTTGTTGCCATGGTATCATAAGAGATATCGAGTATTGTTTTTTGAAATACTAGTATTGTATTGAAGTTTAAAATTCTGGCGTCGTGCCAACCCTAGGCGACAGCGTGGAGAGGACTCCGATTTGTCGTCGACGGGGTTTGATTGATGGCGCCAGCAGGCTCGTAATATCAGCAAGGCAGGATGGCACGGTGACAAACGAGTGGCCCTGCGTGATTACAGCCAGCCCGCTACTGTATCCATTATCCTCCCATTCAGCCGCGCCTCCCCTTCCTGGGCCCAGAGTTCAGATAAGTGAGGGGAATACGTAATGAGTGTATGAGCGTCTCATTTAGCTCTGTGAAGAGCGCTGTGGAGAGGGAAATATTCAACGACAGCCACGGCGGAATCGCCCGTAGCGGCGGGTTCGATTGCGAAGCGCGCCGGGATAGGCCGGCGCCGAGTTCCTGAGTCCGTTTGGGAGGTTCCTCTTTGAGGGTGTGCGGCTTTACGCTATTAGCGCAGCAGGACAGCTGCTTCCGCACCCCCTCCCGGCCGGACCGGGATGGAGACGACTCATTTGGGCGAGAGACTGTGTTTGCTCAGTCATGCGGCACTCACGAGCGCTGGGGCTCAGGGGTTTGGATGGGGGCGGGTCGGGGGGGGGGGGGGGGGGGGGGGGGCGGTGGTGGTGGTGGGACCGGGGTTGGAGCTGAGGCTGGGGGTGGGGATGCTCCGGTCAGGATGCTGGTCGGCCCCCTCGGAGCCATCTGTCCGTCCCCCTCTCTCCCTGAGCCCTGAGGGAGGGTGAAGGACAGGTGGCGGGGGCTGGTGGGAGGGCCCGGGCTCTGGCCGTGGGGCCACGAGATTGGCTAGTTGTCCTTCGCGCGGACCAATCCTCACACCACTCACAGGCCAGCTCTCGTGACAGGAAGGTTACTGTTCAGATGACCCCCGTGAATGGAACCGAGCTAATGAGTTTCTGTCAGTAGCCCTGCCGTACATAAGGGTAGCACGGCTCAATTTGATGACCTATTAGAGTATGGGGATTAGTGTTGTGATCCTCCTCTTACAAAAGCCCCTTGAATGACACCAGGCTTGCTTTCTCCATTCATTCCATCTGATGCGCTTAAAGCCGGTATGACTGACCGCTGTTGTGTGTAACACACTCGGCGGGGTGTGCGAGGGTCCGGCTGTCCTGTCCCGACTCACGCAGGGTTGTAATCCCTGGCTGGAGGTCAGCGGGCCGATCTGATTCGGCCCGGATCAGAGGACAGGGGGCCGGGGTAGAACAGGTGCTGCAGAGCGCTCCTGTGGTGACGGGAATTCCTCTCAACACCTCGCCTTTATTTCTTCCTACAGGCCTACACGCATACACACGCACACACACTCACACACGCTCGCTTACACACACATGCACGCACACACACACTTTCACGCACAAAAGTCTCTTTCTTGCACTACAGCAGGTGGCTGAGAAGGTGCTGGGATTGGAGACCAGTTTCTATTCTCATGCCTGGGTCTTCACGGCATTGCACTCTGATTTGCCTTGAGAGCATCTCACTGCATAATGAGGTTCTAATTAAAGATGAGAGAGAGAAAGAGAGAGAGAGAGAATGTGTTTAAATCTGCAGAGAGTTGAGCTGGTTTGCCTAACAACAGTCAATGTTCTTTTCATGTATTTGTCAGAAAGAGAGTCCTATATATTTAATACAATTTTGCCCGTAGGAAAACGTACTGTTATTGAAGTTAGTCTGTTATCTGGTTCCAAATATGCAGGGGGGGGGGGGAAGAAAAAGAACACATCCACACCTGTGAGGACGGCCCGGGGCTGAGCACGCGCTGAGGTGAACTCAGAGAGGGAGTTGGAATATGAATCGAGACAAATAAATCACAGGATAAGAGTCGGCCTGAGAATGACGAATAGCCTCTGTCCCTCCCCGGCCGGTTACCGGCTGAGTGCGAACGTTAAACAACACCTAGCGTAGCTGCAGGGTAGCGCATCCCACCACGGCACCAGCCGGAACACGCCTCGCTCTCCGCTCATCTGGGTGGAGCAAGAGCACACTTTGGACCATGCCCTGCAAAGATAGAGGGCCTCTTATCTCCTGGACACAGTGTGCGCGCGAGCGTGTGTGTGTGTGTGTGAGAGAGAGAGGAGGCGGGCCTAGTAGCCACTCCACATTAGTCTCTCGCTCTCTCACACCCCGTCCTCTCACTTTTCCCCGGCGCTATGGCGGAATTCAATTTTACACTCCAGGAATTTCCCCAGCGATAAGGAGGGATAAGGAGTAAATTGTGCCTCTTTCATCTGGTCTCCCGGAGCTCCTGGAGCTGGAGATTCCCTCTGTCCTCCAGCACCCCACCCCCCACCCCCACCAGACCCCCCCCCCCCCCAAGGTGTAAATCTCCCAGGTTTGGAGGGGAATCCTAATCGCCCGGGCAGCAGACAGGGGTCTCCAGACAAAGAGTGGCAGAGGAGTGCGGAGGGGTGCTCCGTGTTCATCTCAGGACCTTTGTCGTTCCAAACGCACGGCGAAGGGGCGGTCCCGGGAAAAATTGCCGGGCTCCGGGGGGAAGGAATGGAATTGCCACGGTCACAGTGAGCGATGGCTTCTCCAGGAAGACGGATCTGTGTGTGCGTGTTTGGCGTTTTTCCCTCCAGCTTTCTGTTGCTGAATGGAAAATGGCTACATGTTGTTTTTTCCCCCCATCACATAAAATCCTTTATGGATTTTTCTGCCCTGGTACAAACATCGATTGCTTGATCCAGTTGACTCATAAATCCACTGTCTTTCTTTTTCACTCTCCTGTTGAAGGCTTTTCCACATAACATAACAACTCCTACACCTGTCATGCCAAAAAGATAAAGAACACACACACACACACACACACACACACACATACACAAGCACTACGACAGTAGTAAAAAGGAGTGACATAGGAGAAATACACTGTGCTTTAATAAGACTTAAACCCCAGCAGTCCCTTTGCCTTCTGACCTCGGTCTGAGCTTAGGGAAATCAGCCTGTATACAAATCTAGCCTTATTAGATCCATCTCGTCTTTTATCACGCTGATTAAATAAGCGTCTGCTGCTCCCTGCATGGATTTTCGCACATACTTTTCTCACCATGCCGAAATCTGCGGAAAATTAGGTGATGAATCAGAGAGTGATTTTCTGTCGTCCCCGGCGTCCTCCTCCCCCCCAGCGCCCGCCAGGCTGCGGCGTGAACAGGTAGCGCTCTGCATCCCAATGTCGTCCCCCGCGCTGTGGAGGATGGGCAGCGTCGGCGCACGGCGGAGATCACACAGGCTTGTTTTATGTGTGTGTGTGTATGTGTGTACATGGGCAGTTTTGAGATTTCAGAGCGTGTGTGTGTGTACATGCTGTGTGTGTGTGTGTGTGTGTACATGGTTTCAGGTTTCGGAGCGTGTGTGTGTGTGTGTGTACATGGTGTGTGTGTATGTGTGTGTACATGGGCAGTTTTCAGATTTCAGAGCGTGTGTGTGTGTGTACATGGGTAGTTTTCAGATCTCGGAGCATGTGTGTGTGTGTTTGTGTGTACATGACTTGTGTGCGTGTGTACATTGGTCGTTCTCAGATTTCGGAGCGTGTGTGTGTGTGTGTGCGCGCCCGCATGTGCATGGGTCATTGTCTGGTTTCTGTGTATATGTGTGCGCGTACGTGTGCATGCATGTGTGGGGTAAACCTGTAGGATCACGTTGGACAGGCACAAGCAGGGCGGTAGCATGAAGAGCAGTCCCAGTGCTCCTCCGAGCGGGGTGCCGGATGTGTGCACCGCTGTTGTAATTGGGCCATTGAAATCCTGGGAGAGTCATCGGGTTGCTGTTGGAACAGATGCTATTCATGTTCTTCTGCCTAAAGCAAGGTCACAAATCCATACAGATGACTGGCAGCTGTAACGACAGACAGGGCTCAGTGTTGTATTACTGTTCAGAGGGGCGGGGCAGTTTAGTTACTACAGAGACCCCCCCCTCCCCCGCCATCACCACCTATTATGCTGAACCACTGAGCACTTGGCACGCTTTGGTAACCTGTATTTTCTACTGCAACTAAATGATCGATGATAGTGTACTGTATGTTTACAGGCTATAATCAATATGAATTTGAACGCCCGCCAAGCTGTGGCTCTCTACAGAGAGACTGGTGGAGATTGGTGAGACAGTTTCTGTGGCATGCTCATTACATTACATTACATTACAGTAATTTCGCAGACGTTTTCATCCAAAGTGACTTAACGGTAATTGCATTTAATGTAGGTAGTCAGTGTACCACCACTCGCCAGAACTCACAAGTACATTCCCTTTCTAAACAAGCGTCTAAGAGCTTAGCCTAGTGCTAAAGCTAGAGCTTAGCCTACTGCTAAAGCTAGAGCTTAGCCTACTGCTAAAGCTAGCCTAGTGCTAACGCTAGCCTAGTGCTCCCTGTGTGAGCTGCGCGGCATCTGTCACTAATTGCAGCGGGGTCGTGTTCGAGCTGAAACGAGGTCAGCCGGGTTCAAGCGACCCGTTGGAATCCTGGGGCCAGTCTGTACTGGAAACTAAAACAACATCTTACCTTACAGACAACGTCCTCAGAAGAGAGGAAGTGATGTCATCTGAGAAAGGGTACGGATGGGGGACTTTGTCCCCCCACACAGACACACTTTATCAGGATCGCCACTAAATCCTCATTACCTCGCCCCAGGCTCCCACCCCCGCCACCCGAACCATAACGACCCCCCTCTCATATCACTTACGCGCATAATCAATACTCTCTCTCTTGTGCTATTGATCCAGGCAGGCTGTGTACACAGCTGCCGTGCCCAGACTAGTCTCTCCTGCCTGGCTTCGCACCACAGCAAAGCTTCCTGGTTGAGCTCCAACCCCTGGTACAGAAGCCAAATAGCCTTATATAGAATTTGAATTGAAACCTTTATTGCCCCAGAGGGGAATTTGTTTAGCACACGTCAAGCATACAGAAAACATTAAAATGTACGCCCATCACCAACACCACAATGTCACCAACCACCATCATCGTCATCACCATCCTCACCAACATCATCGCATCAACATCATCGTCACTGCAACAGGCATCAACAGCTGTTCAATAATTTAATGCTTCTTGGCACAAAAGAAGTGCTGGCTCGTTTTGTCCTTGTTTTGGGCATTCTAAACCTGCGTCCAGAGGGGAGTAGGGGGAACTCTGAGAAGAGTGGATGGGAAGGATCGTCCAGTATTCGTCTGGCAAGGTTGATGGTATATTGATCAGAGTGAGCCAGTGATTTTCCTCCCCGCCTTAGTAACCTTGTCCAGCATGTTTCTGTTCTGGATGGACAGACTTCCACCCCAGCACTGGGTGGCGAAGGTCACCACGCTCTGAACGAACGTCGGGTAGAACAGTCTCAGTGTTGTTACGTCTGCCTTGAATTTGCGTTCATTATTGATGAAACTCACGATTTTTCATTGCTCTTTCTTCAAACCTCTGCCCCACGGACAAAAATATATTGAGGTGTGATTCCGTTCCAGAGTTTTATTTGCAGGAAGGTCTACCTGCAGCATCCAGTCTCTGTGGAGGGAGTCAGGAGGGAGTTATGACTGTAATGAAAGCCGACCTACAGTAAACTGAAGCAAGGGAATCCAATTACCCTGAACCCTACCCTCCCCATTTCATCCTATTATTCACGGTCAGAACCAATCAACATAATCAAATGAAATATAACATAATCCATTTGTCTGTGATTGATTCACATTGAATGGGCTCACCGCCTTTCTGTAATTGAATCGTTAAACATCATTGCACAGTGCCAGTGGCTGGTTGGCATACTGAGATAGATCTTTGCGCTTGTTGAAAGCCCTTTGAATTTATCTCCCACTGCTTCGGTGAGTGGGGAAACAATTTGAATGGGATAGTTTACTTGAAAACCAGGTTTGTGGTTGGAAAAGCACTTCTAGCTTCAGTCATGCTGAGGATTGAAGCTATTGAACAATCTCATCTCCGTTTGATGTCATACTAACAGAAGCCATTGTACTCATTATCAGTGCCTGGATATTAGGATGTCCTTGTATTCTCTATGGTCTACACACGATCAGAGAAAGCTACAATACTGCCTCAAGTGGAGATTGTGTGAGGGAGTAATCTTTGTTCTGTGATATCACTGTAATAGAATCAGCAGCCAGACCTAAAGACTACCCTTGAAAGAACACAAGCCAGGCGTGTGGGGAGTTCCTCTCTAAAACAGGCTGCATCTGTAATAATATATCTGATACTCCTCCACTCTCCTCTCCCCCCCTCTCCTCTCTTCCTCTCTCCTCTCTCTTCCTCTCTCCTCTCCTCTCCTATCTCCTCTCCGCTCTTCCTCCCCTCCTCTCCTTCTCTCCTTTCCTGTCATCTCTCCTCCTCTCCTGTCCTTTCCTCCTCTCCTCCTCTCCCCTCCTGTCCTCCCCTCCCCTCCTCTCCTCTTTCCTCCTGTCCTCCCTCACCTCCCCTCCTATCTTGTCCTTTCCTCCCCTCCTCTCCTCCCCTCCTGTCCTCTCCTCCCCTCCTGTCCTCCTCTCCTCCCCTCCTCCTCTCCTCTCCTCCCCCCAGCGCTGGGTCTGTGCTTAGGCTGTGTTGCAGCTGTTGTTAGATGGCTCCTCCTCCTCCTTGGTGATGCTCTCAGACAGTGGCTTGTCAGGGTCACAGGTTAAATGGATTCCCTCTTGTTCCTTTTGTGGCTCACTTGCTCCATATCAAACTATTACAAAAAGGCCATGACAGCCCCAAATTGGAAAACACCAGCCCCCCCCCCGCCCCCCTTCATACACACACCTACCTTGTGGTGGTAGTTTCCATCATTTTCAAGGGGAGAAGTGCTTGTGTAAGCACAATGGCAGGGGTCATCGTACTCCAGGCTCAAGGACACGGCAGCAGCAATGTAATCTCAGCTGTTAATAGGCCTCTGAGGGGGGGTCTGATAGCGTAACACAAGGAGAGCACTGTAACCTGACACACACACACACACACGCACACACACACACACATACAACTAGCCTGTAGCTTTGGAGATTTAAATCTATACTTACAGTAGTTCCTTCACTATCAGTAAAATGTCTTTAGAAACCTTCTTAGTGTGTGACCAAAATGCTTTAACCTTTGATCTAAATGGTTTCAGTGGGTTCTGGGTTCTGTGTGTGTGTGCGTGTGGTTGTGTGTGTGTGCGTGTGGGTGCATCTTTGTTTGTCGGACGCTTGTTCATCCGGCTGACCGGTGATCATGGGGAGCGGATAATGACTCTAATCAATACCCATCAGGGTTCCGCTGATCAAATGTTTATCCAGGAAGAGGGAGGGTAACAGACACCGTTTCTTTCTTTCTTTCTTTCTTTCTTTCTTTCTTTCTTTCTTTCTTTCTTTCTTTCTTTCTTTCTTTCTTTCTTTCTTTCTTTCTTTCTTTCTTTCTTTCTTTCTTTCTTTCTTTCTTTCTTTCTTTCTTTCTTTCTTTCTTTCTTTCTTTCTTTCTTTCTTTCTGTCTGTCTGTCTGTCTGTCTGTCTGTCTGTCTGTCTGTCTGTCTGTCCGTCCGTCCGTCCGTCCGTCCGTCCGTCCGTCCGTCCGTCCGTCCGTCCGTCCGTCCGTCCGTCCGTCTTCCAGTCAGTCTGTGTCAGTCAATCAATAAGGATTGTCTGCCTGTCTGTCCATCTGGTTGTTCAGTCTCCCAGGGATGCTGATCTGAGAGCACTCAAGTGTTTTCCATGAAGGTTAGACCCCTATCTTAGACCCTCTATATGTGCAGACTGTGGTTCCAGCTCTACCAGGCCTAGTGCCGCCTGTCAGGTAGAAACTGACTTATTAATAGAGCCTCCCTGCAAACAAACTGCCATTGAAAGATTCATGGCGGCTGAACATAAAATCACCATCATTCATCGGCTGCGGGAACTTTTTCTCCGCTATCCCGTTTTCTCCCTCTCTTGAGAAAACGACCTCGAAAACTGGAGACGTGCGTATTAAAAGGGGTCTTGATTGGCACCACGAGGCTCTTATCCCGAGAGCTTCACCTCAGTCAGCCCCGTACCTCGCTGCCCCCTGGGCGAACACACCGAGGAGCTGACCGAGGCAGAGCAGAGGGAGGGAGGGAAGGAGGGATGTGATGGGGGAGGGGGGGAGGGTTGGAAGAAGGGGAGGGGGTGTGTAGGGGGGGGGGGGTTCGGTGAAAGACCCCCTGGAGCCGCGGTGATAAGAAAACGAGTGTGTGTGTCACTCCACTGAAGGAGCTGAGCTGCCGGATGCAGCATGGGCACCGAGATAAGAGACGGCAGTGCACACCTACACACACACACACACTTGTGTAAACACACACACACACACACACACACACACACAAACACAGTCTTTCCCTCAGCTCAGACTGTCAACACCGGGGCAGTTGGTGGAAATGAGTGTTTGTTTGTGTTGGTGTTTGGGCGTGTGTCGAGGGGATAAGGAATGTGTTGCCGGTGTACCGTATGTGTGAGCAGCAGAACGGGGGGGGGGGGGGGGGGGGGGTCACCTTCAAGCTGCCTCTGCAGCAGCCCTCAGTGGGACACACACTTCTTTCCTTCCAGTTCTCTCTCCTCCTCAAACTCTCCCTCCACCCCCTCAAACTCTCCCTCCATCCCCTAAAACTCTCCCTCCACCCCCTCAAACTCTCCCTCCATCCCCTCAAACTCTCCCTCCATCCCCTCAAACTCTCCCTCCACCCCCTCAAACTCTCCCTCCATCCCCTCAAACTCTCCCTCCATCCCCTCAAACTCTCCCTCCATCCCCTCAAACTCTCCCTCCATCCCCTCAAACTCTCTCTCCATCCCCTCAAACTCTCCCTCCATCCCCTCAAACACTCCCTCCATCCCCTCAAACACTCCCTCCATCCCCTCAAACTCTCCCTGCAGAGGCGCAAGTCGAGTGTAGACTAGTCTGGCGACGCCAGGCTTTGGGGATCTCCGCCTCCGAAAGCCTGGAGACATCTCCGTTGAAAACCGTCGCTAGAACAGCGCCTAAAACGGACGCCACCAATCAGAACCACTGCTTACATCTCCAGGGGTTTTTCAACATCTCAAATTGCTCCCGCCCACTGTTAGCAATGAAATCTGCACAAATGTCTTCAGTCTCTAGTTGAGCGAAGCGTTTAGTTTGTGAGTCTGACTGTACACAAGTTAACTGGGATGTGTGTTCATGCATGGCTAATCAGACTAAACACAGTGTCCAGTCCAGCTCTCTACGGACCTCTGCGTTCTCTCCAGACCTCCCTCTGAACTGTGCTTGTGTCGATGACTAAAACGGGGTATCGGGCCGGTGCTACTTCTATATTGATCTGTGGTATTGAGTGCTGGGCTCCTGCGCAGTCTCTCTGTCGGTCTCTCCCTCGCTTGTCTGCAGTGCAGTAGTTTATTTCTGTCAGTGTCACCATGGAGTCCCACAGGGCTTCGCACTCTTGGCTTCCTGTGCCTCAGAGGGGGAGATCAGAATCCACATGACTGTCTCTCTCTCTCTCTCTCTCTCTCTCTCTCTCTCTCTCTCTCTGTCTATCTGTCTTTCTCTCTTTGTCTTTTCTGTATGTTTTATCTCTCTCTCTCTCTCTGTCTCTCTCTCTGTGTCTATCTGTCTTTCTCTCTTTGTCTTTTCTGCATGTTCTCTCTCTCTCTCTCTCTGTGTATATCTGTCTTTCTCTCTTTGTCTTTTCTGTATGTTTTCTCTCTCTCTCTCTCTCTGTCTCTCTCTCTCTGTGTCTATCTGTCTTTCTCTCTTTGTCTTTTCTGTATGTTTTATCTCTCTCTCTCTCTGTCTTTCTCTCTTTGTCTTTTCTGTGTTTTATCTCTCTCTCCCTCTCTCTCTCTCTCTCTCTCTGTCTCTCTCTCTCTGTGTCTATCTGTCTTTCTCTCTTTGTCTTTTCTGCATGTTTTCTCTCTCTCTCTCTCTCTGTCTCTCTCTCTCTCTCTGTGTCTATCTGTCTTTCTCTCTTTGTCTTTTCTGTATGTTTTATCTCTCTCTCTCCCTCTCTCCCTCTCTCTCTCTCTCTCTCTCTCTCTGTGTCTATCTGTCTTTCTCTCTTTGTCTTTTCTGTATGTTTTATCTCTCTCTCTCTGTCTCTCTCTCTCTGTCTCTCTCTCTCTGTGTCTATCTGTCTTTCTCTCTTTGTCTTTTCTGTATGTTTTATCTCTCTCTCTCTCTGTCTCTCTCTCTGTTTAAGGCCTGTTTGAAGGATATGGTTAGGACTTAGGAGATAGTCAGAGTCAGTGGTTTGAAAGGGAGTTGTGTGTTCTTGATGGAGCTTTTTCACAGAAGCGTATTTCAGACACGTCTTCCTGCCATAGATCTTAAGCGATTGCTCTCGTTCCCCAGACACCCCCGGTGTTGACAGGTGTGAGAGTTCAACTCTACCCAGCAGGTGCTGTAGCACTGTCTCAGAAACCAAACATGTTTAATGTCTGAAACCGCACGGAAATCATCCGGGAGTGTTTTTATCTCACCAGTCCAAAGTCGTTTCAATCTATCCTCTCTGCGTGACGTTGTGAAACACAGATATTTGTTTGCACTGCGGGCGTTGTTTTGTTGTCAGCAGTTCGTCCCGGCTAGATACACTTTGGGAGTGAGTGTGTGGAACTTTATATGTGAAATAGGTCTCATCCCAGTAATTCATCTGATTGAGCCTAACTCTGAGGTTGTGTGTGTGTAATAGTGAGCCTTACTCTGAGGTTGTGTGTGTGTGTGTGTGTGTGTGTGTGTGTGGTAGTGTGCTTATTTGGCTCAGAGTCTTCCAGAGAAGCTCCATCGGCTTAGAGCACTCTGTCAAGGTCAGACCTCCAATCTGCTGCAGGTGCCAGAAAGTGGAGACGCTTCATCCAGAATACAAATGAAGCACTTGGCAGTTTGGAGATCTTAATTTGAGCTTCAATAAGCTTTTTTTCAAAAGGGGTGTTAACACAGGAAGCCTGCAGGGGAGGCATTTTTCTCTCATTTTGTTTTCCGCCCCCTTTTTAAAATTTGAGTGAGAACGAGGATTCAGAAGATGGGTGGAGACCATGGGGGGTTTCGCGTTATGATTCATGTGTGTGTGTATGCATTTGTGTGTGTGTGTGGGTGTGTTTGTGTGTGTGTGCATGTGCATGACAGACCTAATTTATCACAGCATGCTCCGGAACCTCGGGGTCAGCCCCCTGTCCAAGTGTTCTCTAATGAAGAACCCTTCCCCAGCCAATCAGAGCTGGCTTCCAGTGAGGCAGCCCCGGCTGCCAGCCAATCGGACGGGCTTACCTTCAGCGGAGCGACGGCAGAGATGATGAGAGGACTAAGTCACCGTAAGCCGCCCGAGATAACGTCCCACTGCAACCTAGAAACGCACAGTTTCATTGAAATGTAATAAAGCTCTGACAACATCTCACTACAAATACTGTAGGACAGTGAGCCGAGTCTGGATGTAGCCTAGTCCCGATTAAGTGAATCCCAAGCAGCACTTCGACAAGTAAACCTACATGGAGCTCAATGGAAATGGAACAAGGCACAGCTCGGTCATGATTTGCCCCTGGGTCTGCGCTACGGCCACCTCAGTCTACTAAACTAGGACCATGCTGGTCAGGATCTCAAGATTCAAGATTCCTTTTATTCGTCATGTGTAATGTACGGTGTACAGTCACAGTGAGATGCTTCTGCCGGCTTCAAGACTATTACACGGATAAACTCTAATACTCAATTACAAATTTGTTCCAATTTACAAAATAACAATTTTACAAATAAACACAAACTACACGCAATAAGTAACCTTTCTATAAGTATACAATTAAATGGGATGGGATAGATAAGGGTCTGGATGGATTATGTACATTCTATATGGATTTGAATAAATGAATACCTCTGGGAGGGGGGCATGAGGGAGTTATGTACATGCTATTGCTATAATTAATAAAATCCCAGGGGGGGGGGGGTTAGATAGAGTCATTCTGGAGCCGGATGGCTTGCGGGAAGAAGCTCTGAGCCTCTCCGTGCTTGCCATGTGGGTGCGGTATCTCTTCCCTGACCAGGGAGAACAGTCCATTTCCAGGGTGGCTGTGGTCTTTCAGGATCCTGCTAGCCTTGGTCTTGCATCTTCTGGTGCAGATGTCCTCGGGGTGGGGGAGCGGCCCCCCCCAAGGTACTTTCAGCTGACCGTACCACTCTCTGTAGGGCCTTGCAGTCCTGAGAGCTGCTGTTCCCGTACCAGGGGGTGATATTTCCTATCTGGCTAAATGTAGGCACCGACGGCTAATCCCATTCCAAAGGTGCATTGAGAAGCCTCGTCACTTGAATGTGTCACATGTTACATTAGCTTGACGATTCTAGGTCGGTCGTATTAGGAGCGACGCCCCCTGGCTCTCTCTCTTTCTCTCATCTGTGATCTGCCCTGCGCCTTCTGGAACATACCGCGGACCGCTCTGCCCTCCTCCGCGTGAAGTCCAAGGTGACCGTCTTGGGGAGCGGTTCCTCCTGGAGGACGCGGGCTTGTCCAGCGGCGCAGGGAGATCTCCCGCGGTCGTTCTTCAGCTGCCGGGAACGCCGCGCGTGTCAGCGAGGCTTCCTGGAAGGGCGTCCTCCTCCTGGCTCCCTGGCCTGATTCTGCTAACGCCCTCATCATCACCGCTCGGTCGTACGAAATGAGGCATGAGTGGTCAGGGGGGGTCTCAGTGGTTCCATTTGTATATTTCTGGTGGTCCCGGTTCATAATCACTCACCTCCTCGCCGACTTGAGGAATGAGAATGTTGGCCTGGTTTGCTAACGGAGCTAAATTTAACTCTTCTTCACCCCCTGCTTTCCAATGACATTGAGGTCACGATCGACCCTCTTAAGTACCTATTGTATTTTAGATTGCTATTCTTGCACTTTGCCTTCAGCACTAGATTATGCTCTAAGTCACTTGTTTTAGAAAGGAGATGCACTTGTGAGTTCTGGCGAGTAGTAGTACATTGGCTTTTCCTACATTAAATGCAATTATTGCTAGTCGCTTTGGATAAAAGCGTCTGCTAAATGACTGTAATGTAAAGGTCTGAGGAGATCTTTTCAGCTGGTGTGAAGGAGCTCAAGGTCAGCTGCTGGGCTGGTGCCGTTGTAAACCCAACATAGACTATTCAGAATCACAACAATGCAGTTTCTTTTCCATTCTGAGGTATTCTGAATGCCACTCCATTAATATTATACTTCTCCTCACTTTTGAGTTTTAGAGACATGGAACTCCACACCAGGTCACGATCACACATAAGGCTGAACGTACTTCGGTGTCACACTGCAGGAACATCTGGATTTATGCTCCCGAGAGGTGGAACAGACTGCAGGACTCCATGAAGCCGTTTTGTTTTTATTCTGGGATCTTATAACTTCGTACCTTTTATGTTGTTTTGTTGTATATGTGTGTTTTTTTTATTATTGTAATCAGGGCAGCATTGAAAAAGAGAGCTTGCTCTCAATTGTCTTCCCTGAATAAATAAAGGTTTCAATTCAATACAAAGTTCCAGTAGGACCCCCTGCTGTGTGATTCCGCTGCAGCACTGTACCGTACTGTATGTGGCGGTCC
>NC_140237.1:20962203-20999703 GCF_949987555.1 Borostomias antarcticus
TCGTTGGTATTTCTGGACATTTCTATCTGGTCTAGCGGTGTTTGGGCTCCCATGCGGAAGGACAGCAGTTCGATCTCCACCAGTGACAATCACACCCCGCGTACCAGGATGAATCTCCCGCACGCTGCGGAGAGAGAATATCGCCACCTCAAGCCCGCGTCCGCTGAAATAAAGTGAGAACGATCGGATTTAGTTTCATTAACCTGCAGTGGAGTGGCAGATGGACCGGAGAGGTTCCCCAGACCAGGCGGTGTTTACCACGCAGCATAAACAGTCTGCCCCTCCGCTGGGGGCCTCACAATAACACTGTCATCTCCACTAATGTGGCACATTCTTCTCCACGCACGCACACGCACTCACATCTTCCCCGTGAAATCTCTTGAGACGTTCATACTCTCGTGCCTGTGTGTGTGTGTGTGTGTGTGTGTGTGCTCCCGGCATCTCTCCTGTCCTCCTATGGAAGGTGCTGTAGGGGAAGATGCCCAAACCAAAGATGGGGTGCGTTCCCAGTAGAGAGCTCTCTGCCTCTGGCGTCCTCAATCTAACATTCATCATCGGCACTGGGAGCAGTTGTCACGGCCCCAACTCCCTTCGCCTCCTCTTCCTCTAGCCCCCTCCTCTCCCCTCTTCCTCCTTCACCCCATCTTTTTCCAGTGGAGAGATAGTCCCCTTGTGGGGGAGGAAGGCTTATGATCTAGGGATGGATGGATGGAGGGAGGGATGGATGGAGGGATGGATGGAGGGAAGGAGGGAGGGATGGGTGGAGGGATGGAGGGATGGAGGGATGGATGGAGGGAAGGAAGGAGGGAGGGATGGATGGAGGGATGGATGGATGGAGGGATGGGTGGAGGGATGGATGGATGGAGGGATGGGTGGAGGCATCTTCTCCTGCTCCCGGTGCAGCCCAAACTGTCCGTGGTGTCAGCTCCTTATGGAGATGGAGAGAGAGAGAGAGAGAGAGAGAGAGGAGGAGGAGAGAGAGGTGGAGAGAGAGAGAGAGGGAGGTATAGAGAGAGAGAGGTGGAGAGAGAGAGGTGGAGAAAGAGGAGGAGAGAGAGGTATAGAGAGAGGTGGAGAGAGGGAGGAGGAGAGAAAGGCGTGGAGAGGGAGAAGAGTTGGGGGGAGGGTAATGACAGTGCTTAAGAACATGGTTTAGCGTCTGTTTGATACCCCCCCCCCGCACACGCACATGCACACACATGCACACGCACGTGCACACACAGAGCGAGATGTCTTAAACAGATGCAGCTTGTCAGTCTCCCGTCACACGAATAAGGCTGTCTCAGCACGCACCCTCCCTCCCTCCCACCCTACTCTCACATTACCGCTGCTCTCTCTTTCAAAGACCCCCCCCCCCCCACACACACACACACACACACACACACACACACACACACACTGCTGAACCGGAGATATCCATCGCTGATGTCCAACGCACACAGCTGTGATCGGGTCTGGGGATCACATGTGAGAGTCTGTCTGCTGTCCTGTGATTCTGCTGAGAAGGTGCGCGGAGATCACAGGCTAGACTAGACCTCATATCAACCAGGCCTCTGACAGCAGGAGAGGGGGGAGGGTGAGGGGTTTGTAGTAGTGGGGGCGGGGTGTGGGGTTTGGGACGAGTACAGTGGAAGGCATGCCAATAGTAGCCTATGGAGGCAGACACACTAGGCCTATTCATCCCAAGAAAGCCTTTTTAATGTAGACTTAAGTGCAGCGATAGGGGGATACTCTGACCAATTCTGGCAACCGGCCTAGGCTGCCAAGTCTGAAATAGAACAGAGAGTGATGACGGTCCTGAACACCAGTGACTGGCTATTTCAAATTTACGATTTTGCCTCGAAGCTGAAAGTGATGCACTGTTTTATGGAGGACTTTCTTTCCACATGAAATGCTCTGCTTATTTCTAAACACTGATGTAAAAATGAACTGTGAAGTACTGTTATCCTTGCAACTCAGCCCACGATGCAAAAGTTAGTCCAGCTCCGCAAAGAATAACATTGGACAGAGTGTGTCTGGTTCCCAGAGCCTTTGAGGACCGTAATTCCACACTCGGAGTTCCAGCATGTCACCTCGCGCACACGCACGCACGCACACACACACACACACACACGCATACAGACGGAGCCACAGTTCAAGAGTCTTATTAGACCTTACACACGCTGTCTGTAGTCATTAGCTGGGTGGAACATTCCAGGTGAGGGAATTTGAAGCCCACCTACATTGTGTATACACAGCGTCACAACTCCGACTTTCCCCGTTAGACAAATCACTCACATGTGGGGGGCTGGTACTAATTATCAAAGTGATGAGACGGCATGGAAAAGTGTCAGAGTGGGCACTTCACACTGCCTGGACAGACGGTCAGCCTGTGGGCTTGGTGGAGGGGTTGGGGGGGTGGGGGGTGGGGGGGGGGTGGACTTGTGTGTGAGAATATATGTGTGTGTGTGCGCTTGCATTATTGTGTGCATATGGGTGAGGTCGCTGAGGACAGAGAAATAGACTACACACACGCACACATACACACACGTACTGTATATATGAGTGAGGTCGCTGAGTACAGAGAAATAGATTACACACACACACACATACACACATGTACTGTATACCTGAGCACTCACAAATGCAATCTGCGTGTTGAGAACACGTTGAAGCTATCCAGTTGAATTGGAGACAGATTGTGTGCATACCTGGGAGGCAGTACAAAGGCTCCCTACTTCTGCTGGCTCTGGAGAACTCCTACAGGGCTTTGGGAGTCAGCAGAGTTCCCCCGCGACTCGCACCCTCCCTCCAGCTCACCTCACACACAATATTTTAACTCTATGAGAGGGGTTCTATCTAAAGGTTGTCTCAGAATCACACTTTTCAGAATGCAGGTATGGTGGGTAGCAGGTCGCAGGTCAGTGTGTAGGTGTGTCTGTCTGTGTGTGTGTGAGTGTGTGTATGCGTGCAAGTGTGTGTTTGTGTGTCTGTGTGTGTAGGTGTGTGTCTGTGTGTGTACTGTAGGTGTGTGTGTGTGTGTCAGGAACATTGCAACTATGCCGTGTTGCACTTGCCCCCAGCTAACCTGCTCCCCAGCGGGTGCAGACATCTTTCTGTGTGAAAGTCAAACACGGCTGGAGAGCGAGAGAGACCAGGCCTCTCTCTCTCCCACCTCCTCACAGCTCACACAAGTAAAGGGCAAACATTGCTGCTCAAAGTTAAATGCCAGAGAAAATGAGACGTAGGCCTGCTTTGTGTGTGTGTGTGTGTGTGTGTGTGTGTGTGTGTGTGTGTCTGTGTGTCTGTGTGTCTGTGTGTCTGTTGGTCTGCTTTTGTTTGTCACGGTCATGATTTGCAGCCACTGCTGGTTTTGACATCTGGGTGTCTTTGTGTGTGTGTGTGTGTGTGACTGTGTGTGCGCACATAAATACATGTTTACACACACACTTGATCACACCCCCACAAACAGACACACACACACACATGTGCACACACACACTGATGCAGCTGAGCCCAACAGCTGGTGTCTATATCCTGGGGTGTGTGTGTGTGTGTGGAGCATGCTGTCGGGGGTGGGGGGGGGTTATCTAGTTGTTAGGCAGCCGTCTGGATTAAGGGATCGGCGCTGGTGTCAGACAAACAGTGGATTACGGCTGTAAGCCTGGCCTCGCCGGCCCAGGCCTGACACGGAGACCAGGGGCTCGCCAAGACGCCTCTCCCCCTCACCCTGCAACCGCTCAGGGCCACCTGGCTTATTAAGGGCCCGGATTATCTCACAACGTAGCCCGGGCCCTGGACAACCCCCGGGCCCCTTCGGGCCTGTAATGAGAATGGTATTCGAGTGACTGTATCTTTGCCCGTAAATAGGGCTGGGTATCGATTCAAATTTCAAAAATCGATTCGATTCCGATTCACAAGGTTCAGAATCGATTATTACGATTCGATTTGATTCAATATCGATTCGGTTAGCCTAATTAATAACCTTAATTACATGACTGCCAAGTTATGCAACACACCAATACTAGGGCTGGGTATCGATACTGATTTCCAAAAATGAATGAATGAATGAATCATTGAATGAATTAATGAACTATTCATTCCTTCATTTATTCATTCATTCATTAAATTTAAGATCGATTTTGGGATTCATGAATCGATTCTGAAGCATTTGATTCAGAATCGATTCAGAATCGATGAATTGATTTTTTAAACCCAGCCCTACCCGTAAATGCCAGTCACTCTGGATTCAGTGCCCCCGGCGGGGGTAGCTGTGCCAGTAGGAGGGGCTAGTGGATTCATGGATTTTTATCCATTCCCTATCCCCATCCAAGTCATACTTTCATTCTGTGTTAGTATGATCGTCACTGCATGGTGTGTTTGTGTGTGTACTGTATATGTGTGTGTGTGTTTGTGAGTGTGTATTTGTGTGTGTAGGTGTGTGTGTTTGTGCGTGTGTTTGTGTGTGTGTATATGTGTGTGTTTGTGCGTGTGTGTGTATGTGTGATGATGATGATGTATACATACTGTACTACAGACTCTTGGGGCTAGTCTTTCTCCCCGTCCATGAAGCTGCGAGAGTTGGAACTCTGAACTTGGAAAGTTCAGTCTTAGGCCGGATTCATAGTCGACGCAAACTACATAAGCGCAAGCTTCGCAAGGCCACGCAAGATCTCGTTGCGTCCTTGCGTGTATCATGCCGAAATTTGTCACTTGACGCAAGCAATAGTGCAATTCCTTGCGTTTCCACAAAACAAACACTATGAATCAGGCCTTATGTAACATTTTTGTATAAGCTCCCTCAGAGATGCCAGATTACTGTCACAAACCCCGCCTGAGAGTATGTGCTTGTGTGTGTGTGTGTGTGTGTGTGTGTGTGTGTGTAGCCGTCTCTTCTCATATCCATCTCGCGCTTCGTTTCCCCCCCCTCCCCCGAACTGGAGGGGGATTTAGGGTTGGTAGGACGAATGACCGGGTGTGTGTGTGTGCGCGTGCATGTGTGTGTGTCTGTGTGAGCGGAGACGTGTCTTATCATACTCCTTGCTAAAGAAGCCAAGTGGAAGAGCACAGTTGGTTGTAAGAAAGGAGAACCCTGTCTGTCTGTCTGTCTGTCTGTCTGTCTGTCTGTCTGTCTGTCTGTCTGTCTGTCTGTCTGTCTGTCTGTCTGTCTGTCTGTCTGTCTGCATCCATCAAACTGCGTCCATCAGCGTCAACTGTCAGTGTCCATTAAAAACACAAGAAAAGAACCTCGGCAACTCTCTAATGCCGGACGCAGGCGCCAGTCACGGCTCAAAGGCTGCGGTGGAGCCGCTGTCATTAATTACAGTGGTTTACATTTCCTCGGCGTCTGATGTTCGACGGTTGACGCAAACGCTGACGGACGCAGCGGAGACTGAAGACTGATGAGGAGAGAGGGTTAATTTACCCTGGGGTGAATGGGGGTGGCTGTAGCTCAGGAGGTAGAGCGGGTCGTCCGATGATCGTAGGGTCGGCGGTTCGAATCCAGGCTCCTCCTGATGAATGTCGAAGTGTCCTTGGGCAAACCCTAACTGCTCCCGATGAGCGGGCTAGCGCCTTGCATGGCAGCTGCCGCCATTGGTGTGTGAATGTGTGTGTGAATGGGTGAATGAGAGGTGTTCATTGTAAAGCAGGCAGTAGGAGGGGTGCTGTGGTCTCCTGTGTGGTGAGTGGTTTGTTCCAGTAGGACTTGGTTGTGGCGTGGTTCTCTGACTTAAATAACTCAGTTGTAGCATCAAGGCTATCTGCAGTGGCTAGTTTTGGCTGCTGTGGGTAGTGACGCTCTCCCAGTAAAATGGTGGCATCGCACTGGGACTTGGCTGATCCGCTCCGACGGCTGTGCTATTGTCACCTGTTTGGGGTTCGCCACTATGGCAGTTCAGCCTGATATCACGGCTAAACGTAGAATAGACAAGTAGAGGCACTTGTTGAAACGGCTCAGTTTCATGTTTTAGCCATGCTTAAAGCAATACATCGCGATATTTGGACCTTTACAAACATGTCTGGTGCTAATTCTCCAATTAGATTTACTAAAAGTAAGCTGAATTGTCCAAACAGTCTACTCAGAAAGATAATACATTGACATTTATTACCTTTTAAAACTCGCGCCCCCGGGACGCAGCATTCAGTTGTGCTTAACAACACAGTAGTAGCTAACTATTCCAGCGTCTATGGATATCATGCGTTTTTTAGCTCAATGATATCATGGCGGAGGTGAGAAAACCGAAGCGAAACATCACGGAGGAAGCCAGAAAAAGACAATCTGATAACGTTACGACAGTACGACAGTGCACTTACTCGCAGAGCCTGTGGGGGCGCAGTTCTGAGAAAACCGGAGAAAACACTATGGGGCGAATTCACTAAAGCAAATTGCGCCCGCTAATTGCACCATAATATTGCGCGTCAGTTGCGCCCGCTATGTGCTCCGTTTTAAAAACCTATTCACTAAAGACATTGCGCTAATAATATCCCAGCGCAAACACGCCCATTCGGTGTTTGCGGCTGAGTGCAATTTGCTGCTGATATAGGAAATGACTATAAATACTGCGCATACAGCGCATACAACTCGTATGCATATCATTGGACGATGGCAGACAGAAAAAGAAAGATACGATTTTCAGACAGCGAACTTGAAGGCCTCACGGACGAGGTTCAAAAACATGTCTCACAGCTTTCGGCAAAAAATATCACGACTGCAGCAAAAAATCATATTTGGGGTTTAATTTCCCAATCAGTCAGTGCCATTTGTGTGTGTAAACGGGGAAGACTGCAAACGGAGGTGGAATGATTTAAAAAGACGAACAAAGGAAAAATTGTCATTTTATGTTATGCAAGTTGCAGCACGATGATCTGGCATACTTTTGGGGGAGTGTATAACATTGCCCCACCGGTACGATCTAGGCATCTAAACGGCTTTTCAGGATTCCAAATGTGCACTCAATCACACCGCGCGTCCTGATGTGAGCCCAGTTGTACGCCGCCTCTCCAACGTTGGAAGGATTACGCACGGGAGTCATCATCCATGGCTGAAGATGATACCTGCCGTCACCTATGATACAAAAGCAAAATATTTTCAAGACCATTCAAATAAAAAAAATATTGTGTAGGCTATGTTTTTATTTATTTATTTATACCTATATCGGCCCCCAGCCGTTCAATGAACAGCTATAGGGAATGCGCAGTTTCGCGTATAGACTATTATACGCACAGTTTCGTGCTATGTAGGCTATTATATTCATTGGGGGAGCTTGGACTCGCTGGGGACGGGTGGAGAGACGCATAGTCAACTGAGCCTCCCCAGACGCGACTTCATCCTCCAGTTGGCTGAAGAGCTGCGCGCTCTGGTGTCCAAACAGTTACCGCGGTGGTTCTAGTGTTAAATCAAAAAGTGACCTTCTTCTAAATATTCTCTCACGAACAACATGCCTGGCATTGCGATGCCTTCGCCTCGCAACAATCACTGCTGCCATGATCAGCGGACAGGCTGGCCGCGACACACCCCTTGCGCTTAAATACCACCACGTTTCTGAAAACGGTATTAATTTCACTTTAACTGCGTGAGGCAATTTGCGCCGATGTTTGTGAATTGGGCGGGTTTTGCAATAATGTTCATTTGCATAGAAAGGGGAACATTCTCCGCCCATATTACCTAATTTAAATATGAGCTAATAACACCGGCGCAGAGCAACGCAATGACGAACGCAACGCAGTTAACACCGTATTTCACCCTTTGCGAGGGCTTTGTGAATAGCAAACATAATTTTTGACTTATTTGCACAGGCTTTGCGTCAGGAAAAGCTGCGCAATCCTTTAGTGAATTCGCCCCTATGTATTGCTTTAAAGGTAGAATACACACGTTTGTAAAACGTGAAATAGCAGCAGAAATCACTCAATCTGTTTGTGTTTGGTTGTTCACATTGGAATACGTGATAGAAGAGGGGTATAAATTTGCAAGCGCTTTTAGCTGTGGTTTGGGTGGGTGAAACAACTCGTAATGTAATGTCGCTAGCTAGCGTTAGAATAAGCGCTAGCTAGCTAGCTAGCTAGCTGACAGTGTACACAAGCACCATCCACATCAACACGGGATAAACGTGGACACAGGGATCAGGCTAATTTACGAAACTGGAAACAGGAGTGGAGCTACCTGGACGGCGCTTAGTGGGCGCGCTCCGCTTATCGCAATACCCCTGCGCGGGCACGTAGGGGAATTGCTCAGTGCTCGCTGCCCAAGCGCCTCCACGCATGCGTGGTATGTGGACAACTGGCACACAGAAAAGCATTGTTTTTTAAAAACGGTTCTATTCTACGCTCGAGCACGGTCGTATTCTATGCTTGAGCAAGGCTCAAACGTAGCATAGACACATTTAACAAGGTGGACCAACTTGTCTATTCTACGTTTTTCCGTGATATCGGGTCGGGCAGTTCCAGTGCATACCGATCTGGCTAAACCAGTGGGTCCATGGATCCGATTTGGTCCAAGGCTGTTAGATTTGGCCGAGGTGAGTGATTTGGCCGTGGTAGGGTAATTTGGCTGGCTGTCCAGGGGTTGCGCTGCCCTGTGGAAGGTGATTAGCAACCTGCAGAGCTGCTGATATCCTGGCTGACCGTAGCTACAGCATCTGGCCCATTCAGAGCCGTTTCCATTGGGACCGACAGAGCGGCTAATGTGCAGGTTGACTTTGTTAGCAGGGTAGCTAACAGTAGCTAGCAAAATGGTCTGAGAACATTAAATCTGGGTCTGCCCTTTTTAATATCATCATCGAAAAGATAACAAGAAACGTCAGCCGGCACAGAAATAGCCCCGGGCTAATCCATATTCATCAATCTCATTCGCAATCAGACCGATAAGCTTAATTATGTAAAGTGTGCGTCTGAAGAGGCGCCTCAGAGGATGATGCGTCATCGCTGGCTGGTCGCCCGAGTGGTCGTCTGAGTGCGCGGCGCCATACAGAAGCGTTCAGACTCCTGGGGCCGGTAGCCGCGTGAGTCAGGACTTCCTGCTGTCCGATTCACTCCCGGCTGACATCACCCTCCGTCTGAATGGAAGACTCGCGAGCTAGCGACGGGGAGACAGACAGGAAACGCGGTCTAATAGCTCTTCACTCTCTCCTCGACCTCCTTCCTGCGTTTCCTCTGTAGATGAGACCAGGTAGAGATCAGTTGTCACGCCGAGGACGGACAAGTGGAGAGGGAGGGTGTGATAGAAGGGGTGCTTCTTGTTCGACTATCTGAACGGTTCTGGGGAGAACTTGTCAGGAACGCTGCTGTTGCTGTCACACTGTAAGGCTCTCTTGTTCTCGGTTCTCCTAGCCCCCCGCAGGTTCTGTCTCAGTTCTCTGCAGGCGTCGCTCGTCTCCGGCGGCGTGGCGCCATCTCAGTGACAGCACAAGTTTCCTGACGACCTCAGTCGTCCCGAGCCGAGAACCCCCCCTCCTCCGCTCCTCTCCCTGGTTTATTCATCATCGTTTGGGATGCTCTTGAGACGTCAAGAGGTTTGGTTTGATGTTTGTCCTCTTGTCGGATGCTCCTCGGGGTAGATGCTCTCCTGGGGTTGTGACAGTCTCTCTCTCTCTGCCTCTGAAAGCCCCTAACGGAGTTCCTGACGTGACCCAGCAGTCTCTACAACAACTGCAGCATATAAGGGCTGTGTGAGGCTGGCATCCTCCTCACATTAAACCAGTGTCCTGTGCTGCGGTGATGGGGACTGGTCACTCAGCACTAGTAGGACTCTAATTGCTCTGGCTGCTCTAATTAGGGTTCCAAAATTCTGGGAATATTCACAAACTTCCCAATGGGAATTAACAGGACTAAACTGGAAATGTATGGGAATTAACCGGAAGATTCTGCAGAATAGGGCTGTTCCACAGCAGAGCTGAGACAAAGAGACATCTAAGTGTGTGTGGACGATGTATTAAATTCATACAAAGTTACAGTTGTCCCTTTTGTTACTTGTCCCTTTTTCGGTAGCAGGCGTTGTGCGTTTGTAGACAGCAGGCACCAGATTAGTTCTGGGTGAAAGCTGTTGAGAAGAGATTTATTAAAAAGATTTATTCAAAAGGATCTGTCTGTCTGTCTATCTGACCGGATTGTGTGTGTGTTTTTGTGTGTGCGTGTGTGTGTGTGCGCGTGTGTGTGTGCCAAAACACGCCTTTGTGTCAAATCTCTTGTCACCCCCATAAACGAATTTGACGGTTGAAACAATATACATTTCTCTTTGTGCTGTAAGCCCTTGAGTAATCCAGCAGAGCGTCTAGATGCTTGCACCGCCTCAGCCTCTGAGCCAAGCGCCCGGGCTCTGTTCTCTCTGCACAGCTCGCCACCCAATCACTGGGCTACACTCCCGTTCCTCCGACAGAGTTCCTCGACCGGGGTAAAACTGCACACCGGCGAAATAATGAAGCCGTCATTCACTTCGCATTCAAGTTTTTCCCAGAACTTCTCCGTCTTTTAAGTATTCTGCGTTTGTTGTCGGTTGCAGTCGGACCGCGCAGTGCACCCCAGGCTGCACTGCTGCTCCGCCTGCCTCCGCTGGTGCCAGCCAAGCAGTTGCCAGGGCAACGTACGTTTGACAGCTGTTATTACTTTGGTTCTCCCCCCTCCCCGGTGAAACGGCGAGGGCGTTGGTGATAATAGCGCGGGCTCGGGAGGAACGGACAACGTTTTTGGCAGGAACGACGGCCGCTGGATCCCGGCCAGGCTTAAAATGAGTGAGACCACCCCAGAAACCGGGCTAATTAACGCTAATTGGAACAGTCCAGCGTTAGCATGCTCCTAGCATCGTGGAGAGAATCTCTAATTTGAGAGAATCGACTTAACTGCGCAGCTTCCCAGCCTGGGGCCCAGGGGTGTGCGTGCGTGCGTGCATGTGTGCGTGTGTGTGTGTGTGAATGGCAAGGCTCTAATGCTATCTGAAGGCCAGCCGCTTGCTAACAGAACAGAACATTTAGAGGCCTTTGTGGCTTTGTCACCGGCTAATGAAGGTTCCCCAGAGATTTATGAGCCCAAGGTCGTTCTCTCTTCACGTGAAGGTCACGGCCCTCGCTATCTGCAGCTCCAGATCTGTCCGCAGACCGTTTCATGATGGATTCTGACAGGTTCATAAATCACACAGACAGCCGCACGTCACCGGGTCCAGCAAGATCCCTAAAAGACTTGCGGCGCGTACAGTAGGTTCCTGTCATCACTCGTAAACAGTGTAATCGGAGGAGCGATCGCTCCTCTCTTCCTCCCCGTCTTTCTCTCCATCGCAACCCAGAGGCCCAGGCCAGTTGCGTCTTAGCCAATCGCACGCCTCCTCCCTCCTTCCTGATCTCCTCTCCTTCCTCCTTGCATCGATCCATGCCTCTCTTCTCCTCTGCCTCGTTCCGCGTCCCCCCCCCCCCCCCTCTCTCTCTCCCTGTCAAGGCCCAGAGTTCTGGAGGGAGAAGGAGAGATATAGACAAGGGCCCCCCCTTGGAAGGGGGTGGGGGGTGGTATCGGTGATGTGCTACTGCTGCCTCCGTTTCTCCATTGTGGGGCTCTAATCACTCAGCTCTAATTCTATTAGGCTGTAATTCTGGGGGCAAAGAGCTGCAGACGGAGAGAAAATGAGCGAGGGAGGGGGGGAAAGGAGACGGCGCCTCCGTGCCGAAATGAATCGCTCCTTCTTTGCGGGGGCCCGCCCTCGTACCCCCAGCCGGATCCGTATCCGTATCCATTATCCATTATCCATCATCCATCATCGCCCAGCCCTGCTGTAAATGTGTCATTCATTTCCCAGTAGTGATCCCGAGGCGGGGGCGCAGCGGCGGGGGCCCCCGGCACGTTCCTACGCTCTCCGTCTCACAATACCACAAATGAAATCAATTAGCCGCTAATGAAGTCGGGCCGCGAGCTCTTTTTGTTTTCAAAGCAGCTGTAATGCGGCGGTAAATGGACCGTATGCAGACTCCTGATAGAATTGTGAAGGAATGATTCAGAAAATGGGGTAATAGTATACGGCTCTGTACAGGAAGTGATACTCTTATGGTGTGAGAATGAGAGAGTGGGGGGGGGGGGGGGGGGGGGGGGGGTGAGAGAATGAGATTGAAAGTGAGATTTAATAACCCCATGATCATTTAATTAACAGCCATCAATATTAAATAAAGGGGAGACAAAATCTCTATGGCTGTCAGGGGAATGCCCCCCACACCACCCCACACACACAAGTTGGGCTGGCGGCCTTTTGCATTCACACACACACATACACACACACACACACACACAGATGCATCATTGGTTTGACTCTTAAGTCTAATATCTTGGCTGGTCGTAGTGGCAGTACGTTCTGGTAATAATGCAGCAGCCTGATATTGGCCTTGAAATATTTATCACACATGGCACAGCAACAGACACGCTCTCTAGTCCAGCCCCCTCACTTACTAAGGACAGGTCAGGAGGTTATCTGGCGGTGATACAATGTGATATTTAACAGCATAGTTTGTGTGTGTGTGTGTGTGTGTGTGCCTGCACTGGCGAAGCTGGCACAGGGTAGCCCCCCCCTCTTCTCCACTCTGCCCACAGGCCTTGTTGTCAGGGGTTATATGGTTGTACTGCATGATGTCATCCTGACCCGCAATCCCTCTATCATCACCCTTGTTAATATTTCAACTCTCAGTCGCGCCGCTGTACTGTAGCTGCTCACAGTGCAGTTACAGTACACTCACTACGACTAGGCAGTGCACCGTGCCACTGTACCAGGAAGTAGAGCTCTTCAGTTTGAAATCGGAGCTCCAAGTTCAAATCACTTCCAGGCCTCGTATTGGCTGATAACGAGTGTTAGAATGTAAATGCGCGAGTGACGCCAGGGCATCTCAACTCAGACTCAGCTTCGCTGGAAGCAGACCAGCAAGACACCTTTGTACTCACAAGGACTGCTTGAGAAATACGGTGAGCAGGATTCTTTTTCTTTGTCATTAGCGTTTGTTTGTTTGTTTGTGTGTGTGTGGGTGTGTGGGTGTGTGGGTGGGTGGGTGGGTGGGTGGGTGGGTGTGTGTGTGTGTGTGTGTGTGTGTGTGTGTGTGTGTGTGTCCCCAGCGGTGCCAGTGCGACTATTGAGCGCCTGCCTGAGCTCCACCGGGCACATTCTGTGTGTCCCACACAGATTTAATTATGTGTCACAGTCACAGCACCACAACCCTAGGGGAAAGAGAGAGGGAGAGAGAGGGAGGGAGGGAGAGACTGGCAGAGGTAGAGGGAAGAAGAGGGGACAGAAGGGGGTGTAGAATATTTATGCAGCATTTGAGAGAGAGAGAGAGAGAGAGAGAGAGGCTACACCTGTATCCGACTTTAACGGCCATATCCAAACAGTGTCTTGGTCTTAACAAGCTGATCCCTCCCCCCCCCCAGGGGCAGAACAGAGGGAGCACCGATGATGAGAGAAAGAGAGAGAGAATGAATACATGCATGAATCAGACGAAGGGAGTGAGAGAGCGGAGGTGGAGAGATCAAGGTGATCAAGGCATCCTTTAATACCGTGGCGCTGCCGTCACCGCTGATCTGGGAGGAAAGGGGGAGAGGAGGAGAGGAGGAGGACGGGGGGAGAGGGAGGAGAGGAGGGGGGGAGGAGAAGATGGGGGAGAGGAGGCGGGGAGGCCGCGGAGAGCGAGGGAAAAAGCTGATGGGTCACGTGAAAACTAGAGGAGGAGGAGGACAGAGGAAAACAGATGTTTCTGAGTTGATGAGCAGTAGGAGAGAGACATGATTGTCGCTGTGGATTGTCCCTGTACATATAAATAAACAAACAAACAAACAAATGATTAGAGGAGAGATATGAACAACAAGAGCATAGGGGGGGGGGTATCAGGGCCCTCCATGTTTCTCTCTATTCTCTACAGACAGAGATGATTGAACCAGAGAGTTCATTTCATTTAAGAGGTACCCGCTCCTTCAAGGAGAAGGAGTGTGTTCTTTCCCCCTGCGACTCCCCCACCCTCAAAACCCCTCCTGTACCCCACAGGCTGGAGGGAGTTGTGTGTGTGTGTGTGTGTGTGTGTGTGAGTGTGTGTTTGAGTGTGTGCATACGTGTGTGTCTACAGAGCATGGTTCCCGTGGTTAACTCAACGGGGGGCAACAAACTGTGGGCGTTACTCTTCCCTTTTATTTTGGGTTCTGCTACGATTTGGGGCTTCGCTGAAGCTGGAGGGTGTCTGTACTGTACGTGTGTGTGTGTGTGTGTGTGTGTGTGTGTGTGTGTGTGTGTGTGTGTGTGTGCGTGTGATTGCGTGTGCGTGCGTGTGTGCGCGCGTGATCGTGCATACCAAAACGGTCTTCCCCTAAACCCGCTCTTGCTTCCTGCGCCCGGTCCTTGTTCCCGCTCTGCTGGAGTGGTGGGGTAGCGCGGCATCAGGACCCAACCCCCCGTTTGGAAAGACTCGGCGCGCAGGGGAACTTCAAAGGTGACCCCCCCCCCCCTGCTGGACCAGGGGCGGGGCTCCGGAGGGAGTCTGGTGAGGAAGCAGCGGATGATCTGATGATCTGTTCTCTTTCCGAGGGAAAGACGCCGCTGGTCTCTCACACTCCTCGGCGTAGCGGGTCGCATCCTGTTGTAGAAGGTGTTTTTCTTTTTGGCGCATGGGAGCGGTCCACCTCTGTCTGACATTCAGACATCCTTGTTCTCTGGGTTTATTTCCACTGTTCTCCCTGTAGAGGGAGGGAGTGAGGGAGGGAGAGAGAGAGAGAGAGAGAATGAGAGAGGGAGAGAGAATGAGAGGTCGCGGTTCTTTGTAACATTGATGCAATTTTGAATGGAGAAAATGTCCTGTATCTCCCATTCTCTCATTTTCTCTCCCTCCCTCCCTCCCTCCCTCCCTCCCTCCCTCCCTCCCTCCCTCCCTCCCTCCCTCCCTCCCTCCCTCCCTTCCTCCCTCCCTCCCTCCCTCCCTCCCTCTCTCTCCCTCTCTCCCTGTCAAATGTCACGGGCTTGCTCACCAGGGGTCCTCCTGTCTCCTCACTGTGTAATGTGGGGACACGGGGTTCTCATGTGGAACCGCCTCAGGCTGGGAAACACATTTCCCTTCCTCCCATCATCCATCCATCCCCTTCTCATCATCATCCCTCTCTCTGTCGTCCTCTCTCTATCTCTCTCCCCGTCTCCCTGTCGTCCTCTCTCTCTTCAGAGAGACGAACACACGCCCGGGCGTCTCGGCGCTAAACGCCCCGTCCCGCGCGACTCGCGTTTGCGCTCGCGGCTGTCAGCTTCGGCGGCGTTCACCTTCGCCCGACGACGCTACGGTAGCGCGAGCAGGCTAATTACCGGAGACGCTCCCCCAAGCGCCCTCTGGGGTCAAACAACACCGTCGTCCGTGGAGAACGTCCGGCGAGTTTGCGTCTGAGGAGGAGATACTAGTAGGGAGAGCAGGGTGAGGAGGAGATACTAGTAGGGAGAGCAGAGCGTCGACTGTGCGGTTTAGCCCCCCGGCGTCGGCGGTGGAGGGAACGGCGCCGCGGCCGGCACTGCTCGGGTTTTTAATAAATCCTCGGTACGTCCGTTGGTGCCCGTCTCTATAGTAACCAGGACCCCTGCGGTAGCACCGGTCGTTTGTTTTGTCTGTGTGCCTTCGCCTGTGTCTGCCTGCGCTCCTAACATGTCCACATTACTGCGTCTGGCTGCGAACACGTTTGTGTACGTGGAGGGTTTATTTGTGTTTATGATTAAAACCCGCCCCCAGGAAAGAGCACAAGCCAATTAAAATGTTTGAATGCGGTCTTTTCACGCAAGAGGTTTGGGGCTGCGTTTGCATGTCCTAGCCTGTTTCATCAGCACGTGTGAAATGTAATATTTTTTCCTATGCTACGGGGCACGGTGCGTATATTATTAAGAGAGCCAGGTCCACAAATGCTTGATAATCACATGCGTAATGATATCGGATTACATTTGAACACGATGAAAGAACTACAAAGCTTCCAAGCATTATTCAGCTGCTCTTCACCTGATGGGCTCCATATAGGGGGCCTGTATCTCTGTGAATGATATCCGCTGAGCCGAGAACGGGATGGAATTAATTTCACGTCGCTGTAGTCTGGAAGGGGGGGGGGGCGGGGGCGGAAACGGTCCTCTGATGCACGCCACCTCCTGCACTACGGCGGCCATATTGGAAAGTTAATTAGGAGGCAATGGATTCTGACAGGGAAGAAACTGTTTAATTACCGCAAGCACGCACGGGCGCGCACACACTCGCGCGTGCACACGCACACGCACGCACACACACACACACACACACAGACACACACACACACAGCCCTGCTCACACCACTTGCCTGATTTCACACATATCCCACGTGATAACTAACACCACACAGACAGACGTGTGCGTCAGTGGAGCTGGTGGGTTGAGCTCTAATGACCCCGTGTTGTGTCTGGTGTCTCTACTGTACTGTCATGCCTGACGGCTAGACCGGGGGAGGGAGACGGGGGGAGATGGGGGGGGGGGGGGGGTGGCTGCCAGAGCAGACCTCTGGCAGGTGCCAGGGTTTACAATGTGGGGTAGCAACACCAGTGCTGGGAGGACAACAGCTCAGCCTGATAGAAATGCAACCAGCCTACCGTGACGGTGTGTGTATGTGTGTGTGGGGGGAGCGATGACACCTCAACTCATGACAACGGCGTGTTCCTCCGCACCAGTAAATATGAATATAGCTCTCCTCTGGAGGGAGGGAGGGAGGGAGGGAGGGAGGAGGAGGTAAAGACAGTGATTGGGTCTCTGGAGGAGTGTTCTCTCACTGGTCTGTGTCAGAGCGCGTCTCAAAACAAACACATGACAGACAGCGGCGCTGGCATCCATCTCAGCCTGGCCTCTCACTGGAACGGACCACCGAAGGTGGCGGGGGGGGGGGGGGTTATATCTGGGCGCTGCCAAGCGTTCATCAGGATATTGGGAGGAGTTCATACTGTAACTTAGACCCCCCCCCCCTCCCCCTCCTGGATGGAACGTAGAGGGGGTCAGCCGGTAGTAAGGTCTCTCAGTCCCTCCACTGCTTCTCGAAACCGCCTTCGCTGCCCCCCCCCTGTTCGTTCTGTGAGTGGTCCGGTCTGCGAGTCCGGTCTGAGCGTGGTCAGTGTTCCTCCCAGTGAGCGGAGCAGTCTATTGGCGGTGGTGGCTGGGCGCTCACATTCTCGTGTCACTGCGCTGTAAACAGGGAACGGGGGTGACAGATGCTAAACAGGGAGGAATCGGCATGTGTGTGTGCGCGTGTGTGTGTGTGTGTATGTGTGTGTGTGCTAGGAGTGAGCAAGGGACTGAAAAGATGAAGGGAGAGAGAGTGTGTAGAGCCCAGAGTAGATAGAGAGGAGAGAGAGAGAGGGGAGAGAGAGAGAGAGGAGAGAGAGAGAGAGAGAGGGTAGAGAGAGAGAGAGAGAGAGAGAGAGAGAGAGAGAGAGAGAGGGGAGAGAGAGAGAGAGGATAATGAGAGAGTGTGAATGGCTGCCGGGGCAGAAGCCCTGCCCAAGGTGACTTCTGCTCACACTGCCGCTGTCAGGAACCGGGTGATCTATATCCCCCCCCCCCCCCAAACCCCCCAGGGGAGGCCCCCTGGCCTCGGGGCCCTGCCAACTCCGGTCCCAGGCTTCAGCCGCGATAGAGGCCGTCTCAGCCTCGTTCTCCTGACAGCCTTCCTCTCTTTCTCTCCCCCTGAGGATGGACTCCCTGCCCCCTCCTCCCCCGGGGGTTTGAGATATCACTGGTCCAGCAGGACGCCCCCCTCACCGCCCCCCGCCCCCCCCCCCAACCAAGGCTAATCACTACATTATGAGGCCATTCAGTCTGCATCATGTTCCCCCTCCAATAGGCCCTGTCACTGCTGCTTTCCTGCCTATGTAGCAAAATGGTGCCTATGGTGCTCTCTCTCTCTCTCTCTCTCTCTCTCTCTCACTCTCTCTCTCTCTCTCTCTCTCTCTCTCCTCTCTCTTTCTCTCTCTCACTCTCTCTCACTCTCTCTCTCTCTCTCTCTCTAACTCTCTCCCGATACCACGTTCATACTCCCTCTAGATCACAATTTTTCAGTGAACCCATCTTGTGTCTACTGTACTGTACTGTACTGTACTGTAATCATGTTCCTCAGATGCTTGACGGGGTTTTCATTATCTGTCCATGGCTCTTGACGGCTCTTCTATCGCCTCCCGCTCTGAATATTTAAAGAGGGTGTTCTTGTGCGCAACATTAGCCTCATAACAGTGTGTGTGCGTGTGTGTGTGTGTGTGCAGCCGGTCGGAGAGAAGCCAGAGGGAATAACAAGCCAAACCCGTCATCCGAACTCTCCTCAAAAAACGCCTGAACACACAAGTTCATCTCCTTTCTAAACAAGTGACTAAGAGCATAATCTAGTGTTAAACACAGATGAGGATGATGATGTTCATAATGTTGATTATGACGATGATGATTGTGATGAATGTTCAGAATCAGCTGGCGTTTGTGTGTGTGTGTGTGTGTGTGTGTCAGGATGCTGATGTGCGTCTGCCTGAGGGATTACGCAGACCCGTGGTTCAAAGCTCTTTGTGGGCGACATAAACCCTTGTTACCATGTCTAGGAAACTGTCACACACCTTCGCCCTGTCGAATATTCCTGCTGCCCTACTACAGCCCACACACATCATTACCCCCCCTCCCACCACCCTGCCCCCTACAGGTGGAACATGTACCACAACCCCTTTAATGACCTCGTCTGTCCTCATTATGTCCACATCATTACACACACCCACACACCCATACACACACAAGCGTACGGGCCTGCACACAGAAACACACGCACACACACACTCACTCACACTCACACCCAATCTCGACATCATTCATGTACACACACGCACACACGCACACACACACACACACACACACACACACACACACACAGAAGTGGGTAGAGCAAACGAGGCCAGACCATCTCATGAAAAAGAGAGAGGAAAAAGCTGCTGGGTCTCCCTCTGTATAATCTCTCCCTCTCCCCCAGCTGGCACTGTCTTCTCCAGCCTCTCTACCTCTCTCTCTACCTCTCTCTACCTCTCTGTCTACCTCTACATGTACCTCTCTCTCTCTCTATCTACATGTACTGTCTCTCTCTCTACCTCTCTCTGTCTCTCTCTCTCTCTCTCTCTACATGTACTGTACCTCTCTCTACCTCTCTGTCTCTCTCTCAACCTCTCTATCTCTACATGTACCTCTCTCTATCTCTCTCTCTGTCTCTCTCTCTCTACCTCTATCTACCCATCTATCTCTCTGTCTCTTGCCTCTCTTCTTACAGTCAATATATCCTTCCTGTCTGCAGATTTTCTGTCTCTCCCCCTGGCCTCCCTCCCCGTCTTCTCTCTCCCCCCCCCCCCCCTCTGACCGCAGGCCGGGTTATATCAGAGGTCATGGGGTCATTGTGTAGGAGCCATTTATTAGCTACTCATGTCATTAAGGGGCGGCCAGTGCGAGGGGCGGTGTGTGGGGGGTGGGGGGGGGGGGGTTGGGGGCGGAGAATCAATCGTCTGTATTAACGTCAGCCTTCTGTCAGCAGGGCTGAGAGACAGGACAGGGATGTGTGTGTGTGCGTGTGTGTGTGTGGGGGGGGGGGGGGGGGGGTAGCGCCCCTGTCATCCGGAGAAATGAACTTTCATCAGGATGGATGGCGGAAGCATTCAGGAAGAGAAGTGTGGAAGAATAGCGGCCTGGCCGGATAAGTGACAAAGAGTAGCCCAATGAAATCAATAGGAGGAGCCGGCATCATGGCGGCGTTCCCCTTTAGCGGCCTGCATCAGCCGGGGGATTAAGGACTCCCTGTCTCTTCTGCGTGTAAGAAAGAAATCCATTTATTGATGAATGAGATCAAGGCCTTTTGATTTGATTGATTGATTGATTGGGGGGTCGGTGGCGGGGGAGGGGGGCGAGGGGGATTCCCCCCCCCCCCCCTGGTCCGGATCGAGGGGTGCTTGTAATTCCCAGAGCGGAGAGGTAAGCAGGACTTTGCTTTGGGAATTGCGTGTAATCCCGTTCGGGATGGCGGCAGGCTGAGAGGGAAATCCCTGTACGGCGCAGACAGAGAGAGAGGGAGAGAGAGAGAGAGAGAGAGAGAGAGAAGGAGGAGAGGGATCAGGGAGAGGGTGGGGTGGGTGTGCTATAGCTGGAAGCGGGGAAGCTGTTTTTGTATTATTATTTTTTCTTACGAGGAGTTGGACCAGGACTTGGAACAGGAGTGAAGCCTCGGGCTGTGTTCCACATCTGCTTCTCAACCCGCCAGATAAACAGAGGTGTGCATGAGTTGATAGATAGAGTACTGGTATGTCGGGGGGGGGGGGGGGGGGTACCCTGGCTGTGTGTGTGTGTGTGTGTGTGTGTGTGTGCACATTCCCTCCTCCTCCTCTGTGCGTTAAATAATGGATGAAGACCAGAGACCAACCCTGACATGACGGGGACAGGGGGGGGGGGGGGGTGAGAAAGAGGGGAAGAGGAAGGGATGAGGGAGGAGAGGAAGGGAGGAGGGAAGTGAGAGGTGTAGAGGGACAAACGGCCGAGATGGATTGAGGAGAGTGAAGGAGGAGCGTTAACTCTGCCTAGTGGATCAGTGGGATCACTCCGCAGGGGCACGTCTCGCTGATGAAGAGCGATGAGATGTGTTGGAGTCTGTGTGTTTGTGTGTGTGTGTGTGTGTGTGTGTGTTGTCACAGATGTGTACCACTGGTCTGTCTGCAGACTGGGGACAGATGGAGGGAGGATGGAGGGGGGTAGATGTCTGGGGTGAACATTTCACCAACACCAGCCAACACAATCCCTGTTACCTAAATCTCCAGCTGAGCTCTTCACAATGGTATTATCAGAAACCACCGCTGTTTCACTTTTGGAGGCACAAACCTGGCAACCCGGCCCAAACGCCCTACCGACCCCAGGCCTAGCCCGGGGATTTTGAGACTCAGGATCAGACCACGGGATCTCGATGGTCTCGAGAGCGACATCAAGACCGCGGGCGCCTCGTTCCCATCCTGCCCTCTTCGTCGTGCGTGTGGACCAATTAGCAGCGGTTTCAGAGATCAGTCAGCCAGGCGAGCTTTGTAGCAGGCTGGCGAACGCTGCCCATTTTAATCTAACATCACTGGCTAAATGACTCTGTGTGTGTGTGTGTGTGTGTGTGTGTGTGTCTGTGTCTGGGGTGCAGTAAAGATTTATCACCTGGTGTGTGTGTGTGTGCGCTCCACAGCCTAGAGGCCACTAATGGTCTCATTAGGTCAAACCCCTCCCACCTTGTATTCCCTGAGGTAAACCATAACGGCCATTTAACCCCCTTCTACACACACACACACACCAGCCATCACACACACACACACACCACCACAAGCACCACCCATCTACAGCTCCCACCTGCTAAATTCGCTGCAATTAAACGACACACAAACCCGCACGGTTCCACGACCGCGTATCGCCTTTGAGAATATGACACAACTGGATCGACACACCCACCGATATCTAGGAGCATTCTGTAAATATAGTACCTCACCATCACCCTTCAACATACCCTACCCACCCCCCCCGCCCCTCGGCCCCGCCCTTCTCCATCACTCCCGGGGCGTTGGGAAGAAAGGCTGTCGGAGCGAGACGGAGACCGGCCGTACGTGTGGAGACCCCACAGACCCTCTGCCCCCATTATTTAGGTTGCCAGGGCTACACAAAAGCTTCTCTCCATCATGCTGTCTGTCGTTCCCCCTCTCTGCCTCACTCGACCTCTCTCTCTCTCGCTCGCTCTCTCTACCTCTGTCTCTCTCCGCCTCGATCTCCCTCTCTCCCTCTATTTCTTTCTCTGCCTCTCTCTCTCTCTCCCCCTCTCTCTCCCTCGCCTAGCCGACCGTATCGGTGCTAAAACATCACTGGGGTTCTTTAATTGGGTCTGCACCCCCCCCCCACCCCCACACCTCCACCCCCTCTCCTCTCCTAGGAGAAGAAATGTTGTGCTTGAAGACCTGTCCTCTGGAAGGCCTTTCATTCACAGCTCACAGATAGCTAATGGATAGGGGCGCAACCTTTTCTTTTGGAGTACGAGGCCCCCTCTCCTCCACCCTCTCTCTTTCTCGCTCTATAAATGTGTGTGAGTGTCTGTCTGTGTGTGTGTGTGTGTGTGTGTGTGTGTGTGTGTCTGTCTGTCTGTCTATCTGTCTGTCTACTGTGTGTGTGTGTGTGTGTGTGTGTGCGCGTGCATGCGTGTGTGTGCGTGTGTGTGTGTGTGTGTGTGTGCGAGCGTGTTAGGCGTTGTCCTGGTAAGCCCTCGGTCTCTCAGTGTGCCAGGTCTATGAGGTAAACAGTGAGGGTGGGGGGGGGATGACGTGGGTTCTGGGACCCTCCTTTGGATCCATTATTCATCCAGTAACTGTTGGCCGCCCTCCTGCACGTGCGTTCACCTAGCAGTGCTCCGAGGTAGAGGCGAGGAAAATATCCCTTGCCAGTAAGTCTGTTTTGTGTCATCCTCTCCATCCCTCACCTGAGAAAAGACAGGTAAACCTGAAATGTAGTTCCCATCTGCTGCTCTTTTCTTTACCACTACCTCTAGAAATATGATTCATAGTCATGAATCAGAACCCCGACAACACACTCTGACGCGGGACAGAGAATCAGCAGGGAGCCGTCTTGAGTTGTGTCTGCCACCTTGTGGCCGATGGTGGTAACTGCTACAGCTGTTCGTTTGGCTGAAATCCAGCCGCTTCAGCTGGAAGCGAAAGGAGACAGTTCTGTCCCGGCGGGGTTAGAGGTCAGCTGCGCCTAACCACCAGCAGGTGGCGCTCTAATCACAAGGCGCACGTTTGAAAGACGTCACCCCACTGTTATCCGTGTGGGGTTTTCAGATTCCTTGAAATTATGTTTTCAAAATTCTAGTTCCTTCTGAGGAAGTCCCTCACTGCCTTTTTAGATTTATAATCTCACTAGTCTGTAGTAACAGGATATTATCGTGATCCCCTGTGTCCCCCTGGCTGTGTTCGAGTGCATCGCTGTGTGGATTCATTTCTGATGTGGTGATATTATGCTGTTTATTCCCCTCTAGCAGATAGAAAGGACTGAGGAGACAGGCTCAACAGCCGGTATATAATCCTTTTGTGAGGAAAAACAATGGGCGTGAAAGGATATTATTCCCGGATGTCTTCGGGCAGGCCGTAATCACGTTATACATGCTCAGGGGGAGAGCGTGTGTGTGAGCGCGCATGTGTCTTTGTGTGTGTGTGTGTGTGTGTGTGTGTGTGTGTGTGTGTGTGTGTCTGCGCACGTGTGTGCTTCAGAGGGGGTAATCATGATGTCTTAATTAAGCGGGATTTATACATGCAAATGAGACTGTATATTCAGTTCCATTTTTACGTGTTTTTTTGAGGGGGGGCATCTAATCTGATTAGATTAGATTAGAAGCCTTGGAATAACAGATTATGATGGAATTGCCTAGACTGGGAGTTAATTGAATTAACCAGCACCACTCTAAACTGCGTTAGCGCCTGAGTGTTTGCGGTGATTTGGAATCGATAGGGAGGTCCGCCTCTCGGCGTTAGCGCCCACGCCTCTCCCCCGTCACATTTTAAGACTGTGTTTGATTATTAATGAGCTCTATGATCTGATTAGACCCCTTCAGTACACCACAGCTTAGCCATCTTATACTGATCAAAGCCTCCCAAGAAACTGAAACTGAATATTCAGCAGCGGGCTTCACGGCTGTCAGCAGACTCTGGAATCAGGGGTTTAATAAGCTCCATATGACAGGTTCTCACAGGATCAGGAGCCCTGGAAACAACCAGGCTTATTTACAGGGTTATTTACATTTCTGCTGCGGTTGAAATACTAGCTGATATTATTGAGGTGGTAAATAAATATGGTACTGGTAAAGTCCAGTGTGCAGCTGAAGACACTGTGCTAGAGTGTTAGTAGGAGACTTCTATATTGACTGTCTGTGTTTCGGGAGAGGCTGTCCTGGAGTCAGCCTCTTTCTCCCCTCTGAGTCACAGAGAGGGGAATGGGATCTAAAGGGAATGGGATCTAAAGACAGGTAGAGAGAAAGCGAGTGTGATGGGGTTAAGAAAGGAAGGCTATGTCCCTGGGGCTGGGAAATTTTATGTCGGTAGTATATTGGTTTATAGAATCTACTGTAATAAATCACTCAATGTTCGTCAGCTCTACAGATCGTCTGCAGTCGCTTTACATGACCACTAGGTGTAGCTGTATACTGCCTCCCCGTCAGGGCTGCCCAGGGGTTTGGATGATTGAAAGGTTGACCTTGGCGTGTTTATTGTCTTTTAGATGCATATTCAGAGAGAGAGAGAGAGAGAGAGATATGATGATGATGAGGATGAGATGAAGGATGAGGATATGGATGATGATCAGCCACAGGCTCATCCCACCCAGGTGCGATACGGAGCGGTTCAGACGTTCCTTTGTGCCAGCAGCCATCAGACTGTATAACAGTGCCTGAGCGTTGTGAGTGTTGTGAAGGTGTGCATGTGTGTACAGTATGTACATTATATGTGTATTACTAGATATATGTGTGTATGTGTATTACATACTCATCCATGCATGATGTATGTATGTATGTATGTATGTATGTATGTGTACTCCTAGACATATATTTATACAGAGTAGTTGTATGTATGTACATATATTCTTTATTTATTGTATTCTTTACTGTACACATGCTGTACATATGGATGTACTGTATATAGTCCCTGTTATTCCTCTTTTTTATATTCACTACTCTGTATCTAGTGTTTTTCTTTTTCTTTATCTATCTATCTATCTATCTATCTATCTATCTATCTATCTAAGAAGGGGGTGATGGTAGAGGAAGAGAGAGAGATGATGATGATGATGAAAAAAGTGATGGGAGTAGCCTGGCATCGCCATCCTGATCACATGTGCTCACTTCAGTCTGGTAACTCTCCCATTCAGACAGATTTCCACCCAGAAATCAGTTATGACTGGACCGGGCCAATCACCACCGTTTATCCAATATGGGGCGGTTTTAATACAATGACTGTACCCATTTGATACGACAATACGATGACTAACCCACATTTTGTTGATCTGATTGGTTATAAGTCTATCCAGTTGCATCCAGAGGCGTTTTGTCTGCGACCGTTGATAATGCCCCGAGGAAATTTAAAATTAACAATTTTTGCGAATTGGTTGTGGCGAAGTCAGGCTATGATGGGAGAGGAAGACAGAGAGAGAGAGAGGCTGGAGTCAGTGAGAGAGAGAGGCGATGGCCACCTTCTAAATAATGATCCTGTGTGTCATTAGAAAGTTAGGCCCTGCGTTTCTAATGTCTGAATCCGCCAAGGTTACTGTAGCTGTGTGTGTGTGTGTATGTCGAGCTGTGTGTGTGTGTGTGTGTGTGTGTGTGTGTGTGTGTGTGTGTGCGCGTGCGTGCGTGTGTTGAGGTGTGTGTGCATTAGTGCTCATCTGCGTCTGCTAAGGTTAAGATGGTTTGATTTGACTGGCAATTAAGTATTGAAGCGCCTTTCTGTGTGTGTGTGTGTGTGTGTGTGTGTGTGTGTATGTGTGACGTGTGTGTGTGTGGATGGTTTATTCTTTGTTTTATCCTCCTTAAACACCCCGCCAGCTAATCACCCCCCAGCAGCAGAGCGGGGGTGAGCAGATAGCGCGGGGCGTTCTCTCCAGCCTCGGGCCTCGGGCTCGGTTCTCCCTGAGGAGTCCGATAAGAGCCTCTCCTCTCCGCCTGACGGAGCAGACGCGTGAGCGGGGACCCGGGACACAAACTCATTAAAAAGTTCCAGGTGCTTAAACTCAGTCTTACGCAATTTGTTATTTCAAAAACTAGATGCTTCAGTAGGTGGCTGGAAGTGTGTGTGTGTGTGTGTGTGTGTGTGTGTGTGTGTGTGTGTGTGTGTGTGTGTGTGTGTGTGTGTGTGTGTGAGTGCGTGCATGCGTGCGTGCGTGTCCTACGCACATATGGCCCTCATGGTACCTACGTCTGCGCACAGATGTGCCGCGTGTGGGCGTGCCACAGCTAAAGCTTCCAATAAAACAACACAGGCTTTGATCTCGGGGCGTTGGAGTGTCGGTCGGGGCCGCAGCGCTGCCGTTTTACCCCCAACACCGCCGGCTACATCCGCGCTCTGCCTGAACGCCTTCCAGAGGCTGTTACTTACTCTGCATGGAACAGAATGTCACTCAGCTGTGAAAGGCCACACGTATATCACAGCCCCACTAAAGCGCTGATTGATCGATCTGACAGACCGATGTTGACGGACCGCTACGGCGCAGTGGAGATTGCGTTGGCTGTCGTGTGTAGATGGCCGGCCCCCGGCCACCAGGAAGCGGGCCGTCACTAACGACCGGTCAACGCCGGGGGCTCCGAGATATAGGAGCTAATTGGTTGTTATGGGAACGACGGGCGGACTCCAAAGGCGCGGTCGGCGGCGGCAGGGGAGTCACCATGGCAACGAGCGAAACGGACCCCTCCCTACCCCCTACCCGTCGTCGACCGTACCGTACCCAGGTGCGCCACGGCAAGCGGCGGTCCGCCCTCGCCGTATCCCTCCGCCGCCTCGCTTCGTTTCTTCACCTCCCTCCCGCGAGTCATGCCTCGTTCTTCTTCTGCTCCTTTTTTACATTCTGTCCGTCTCATGTCCCCGTCCCTCTTAACCACCCTCCACCCCTCTGTCTGTCATCAGGCAGCTGCTGTTTATGTCTCAGGGAGGTGGTGGTGGTGGGGGGGGGGGTGGTGGTGGGGTGGTTCTGGTCCCCCCGTGCGGTGGTCTGTGTTTCTGCTGTACCGGTGGTCCCAGCTCCCTCCTGGAGGGTCTCTCCTCACGGTTCTCTGTTTATCCTACGCCCATAGCTCTCTCTCACACACACACACACACACACACACACACACACAGGCACACACATAAACACACGAGCGCGGACGCCCGCACGCATACACACACGCACACGGGCGCGGACACACACTCATGCGCGCGCATACACACACACACTCACGTCTCTCTAGACCGACGTACACACCAGGCAGGATTTAAAACAACAGGTGAGGTGCTGAGTGGATGTGTCCAGGCTTCTCCTCACAGTTAGCGCCATCCAGTACCCTCGGCGAGCCTGAACTCTGGCGGCCGCCCCCCCCCCCCCCCCCCCCCGGGACCGCCGAAACCGGCGGACCCGGGTTGACTCCGGTGCTGTTGTTGGCCGCCGAGCGCCCTGTGCTGCCCTGGGAGTCCGCCCCGCGCGCCGCGCCGGGAGCCGAGCGCCGACGTCAGAAGCGCGTCTAAAAATAGACCGGACGCCATTTTGTCAGCTTTCTCTCCCTTGAAATGGACTGTGTATACTGCACAGGAGTACCGGAGTCTTCCTCTCCCTCCCCCTCCCTCCCCCTCCCTCCCGTCTCCGGTCCCTCCGTTTCCTCGACCGGGGCTGCCGCCGACCCTGGTTGCCCCCCCGTGGTTATTTTTACCCCCTGTCCCCTCCGGGGGGGGGGGGGGGCTGGCTCTGGTTGAAGCTTTCCTGGCAGGCCACTCTGAGCCATGCCAGCCCAGGAAAGAATGTCCGCACCGGGGGCCGGGTTGGGTTGAGGGTCCGGCCAGGGGTCTCTGGAAGTGCTGCTCAATGCTGCTCTCTGTTTCTCCTCCACAGTCCTTCATTAGGGTTACATAAGCAGCTCAACCGGCTCCAACTGACTCAGTACTGATGGCCGGGGCCCAACCCTGGTGTAGAGGTGAGAGTTAAGCGAGATGGCAGCGGACGGACGAGGGATGTGCGTGTGTGTGTGTGTGTGTGTGTGAAACCCAGATGTTGCACCATGGAACGTGTCTCTCGCTGTAGCTGTGCGGGTAAAATGGAAAATAAGTGGTCCTAAACTTGTGACGCTGGTGAGTGGCTTTCATGTGGCCGCCCCCACACCTCCCAGGCCCCCATTACGGGTTTTAGGGCCATTCCGCATGGAAATTGGGACTTGTGTCCTGCGTCATGGGCTTTGCGTAAATGACTGAGGCTGGCAAGTGCGTGTGTGTGCCTGTGTGTGCGTGTGTGTGTGTGTGTGTGTGTGTGTGTGGAGGTATCAGTGTGCCAGAGACTGTTCTCCAGGCTACCTGTATCTCTCAGCGCTCCGTGTCTGTCTGACGGAGAGAGAGAGAGAGGCGCCGTCTCCGTCTTCCTCCGCGTCTCCCTGAACCCTGCCGTCCTATTGGTTCCCTCTCTGTATGTGTGTGTGTGTAATGCCGGGCTCACACTACAGGATATTTAAAATCCTGACCGATTTGGAAAACGGGTTGCATCACGCACATGAGGAGAATCTTAGCAGATGTTCTTCTCTGGGATCTCAAACATGCACACACTACAAGATTTGAAAATAACGGCTCATCACACACTGCAGGATATTGTCGTGCCCGAGGGAGCCAGGAACCCCTCCCTCGTTTGTAAAGTAGTGACGTAATAATCTTAAATATCAAACTTGTTTGATATTATCTGGCCTGCCCCGATGGGTCTGCGAGACGATTGGGAGGTTTAAGATTGGATCTGTAAACCCCTCACATCACAAGATCATCTGGGCCAAACATCGGCCAACGTTCTCGACCAGATTTCTCCTCCGATTGTCGGGAGGGGTGAATCGGGGATAACTCGGCCCAAATGTCCTGTAGTGTGAGCCCGGCATTACAGATGTGCCGGAATGTTCCCAGAACTCTCTTGCTGACTCCGCTACAGTGCTGTCCATGTTGGTCAGTGTGTGACCTTTGACACCAGTGTGTAGGACTGGACATACTGTGGGTACCAGAGGGGTCTACTTGTGTGTGTGTGCGTGCGTGCGTGCATGTGTGTGTGTGTGCACGCGTGTGTGCATGACACAGACACAACGCTCCAGGTTGAGACTATTAAGGACAGTGCTGAATTCATAGGCTCAGTGGGACTGTGTGATGCACGGTATGATTTTGAAACGAGCTTCTGTTGAACGCAGGGCGGTCACTGACGCGGGCGGGCGGTTGACATGCGGGTTCGGGAAGCGTACACCGTTGGCCCGGAACCACCGAACGTTTCCTTCCACAAAAGTTGGACGAAGGCCTTTTATTGAGGAACTTGCTTGTGGTGGTGGGTTATGATTCGGTGATTGGAGGGTGGGCAATCCCACAGCGCTCTTAGCCGTCTTAGCCGCTCTTAGGCCCTTCAACGGTGTTTATCCTCTGTTGTCACACACCGCCCGTCACTGACGTGAAATAGCTTTCTGTTTTCAATTTTGGGGCTTTCCAGCTTTTTCCATCGATACGCTAAGGGTCGCTGTGGTGCGTTCCCATGGAAACAGCAGACCAAAACCAGTGAGTGTGGATGCGTCAGCGTGGGGAGAGAGTTTGTGTGTGTATGTATGTGTGTGTGTGTGTGTGTGTGTGTGTGTGTGTGAATAGACACAGCCCTCTGTATGTTGTGAGTGGTTTGTGGGCCACCATTGCCCAGTGACTTCCTGTATCATTTGCGTCCATAAAACAAATGCGTTCATCTGTGTTCGCGGACTTTGGGTTTATGATCACACACACACACACACACACACACACACACACACACACACACACACACACACACACAGAAGCAGAGTTGTTCAGCAGAGCTGGGCTGTGTATCTGCAGAACAGCGTGAGGGGAGGAGCCATCTGTCCATTGTATTCTTCCCGGTTTGACGTTTTCAAAGGGCAGACGGTTAAGAGGCGCGGCCACCGCCACGGCTGGCGTTTCCGGAGCGCTCGCCGCGACGCCGACGTCTCCCTCGCCCACGTGTCCTCACATCCCACGCCCACCCTCTCCGACCGGCGTCTCCATGGTAACTAACCAGACGCCGATGATTGCGACGGTCTGACCGAGGCGCTTCAAAAATGTCGTCTTTGGACGCGAGGCCTGGAAGTTTCGCCTCTGCGAGACCGCCGCTGTCACGTTAACCCAACGACGGCGCGGACGGATGACTCTGCGTGTCCGACTCACGAGTCACGCCGGGGTCGTTTCGTTTCCATAGCTCGGTGAGGGTTGTCAGCTGGCGTTTGTCATGGCGTCTTCACTGTAAATCCTATCATCTGAATCTCTAGTTCTAATCATGTTAAATGCATCCTCTCCCTTTGCTGGAGGCTGGAGCGTGAGTGTGTTCTGCTTAGTCAGCAGCGCCAACCGCTTCTTTAATTACCCTTATCTCTGTAGAGAGTTCGCTTGTGGGGCTACATTGGCTTAGAGCTCCATATCTAATCAGCTGAGTAGCTGCACCCGCCCCTCTACAGACACAATCACAGCCAGCACTAATGACTTCTTAACCAGTCCTAGGACAGATCTGTGGAAGAAAGACAGAAAATGGCCGTTTAAGACTCTGTAAATGACATATAAACTCTCATTAGTAGGATAGATTGCATTGAGATTTCCGAGAAACTTAGTTTCACTGGAAGTGATCATCCTGTTGAACATACTATACTCATACTATATTCTACTATTACATTATTATTATACAACTAATGAGAATGTGTGTGTGTGTGTGTGTGTGTGTGTGTGTGTGTGTGTATGGGGGTGTGTGTGTGTGTGTGTGTGTGTGTGTGTCAGAACGGATATGTTCTCCCCTTCCGAGCTGTTCGAGTAGATGGATGGAGTCAAACTTGGTCATGAGGCCGCACACGTGCGCGCGCGCACACACACACACACATACACACACACACACACACACACACACACACACACACACACACACACACACACACACACACACACACACACACACACAGCAGCCAAACCATGCGTCAGCACTTCCTACACAGATGATGAGTAATTTCATCCAGATAGAGAGAAGATGCCATCTTGATCAGAGGGAACGGCCGCCAAACTTGTCAGTCTGTGCATTGAGGTTCAGACCTGGGATGGGGGAATGGCTGTGGTGATTTAGTCAAGATGGAGGAAGACTCCTCATCTGGGATGATCACTGTAGCAATTACAGGGACACTACAGCAATTATAGTGACAACCAGTTGTGAGTGGGGTGACATCGGGTCGATGAGACCCCCCTTCATTTGATGCGGCTGTTTTAATCAATGTCGCTCTAATTCAATTCCCAACATTTTCTTAATATAAAATGTCTGTTCTGTTTCACAGGGAGTAAATGCGGTTTTGAGTCATGGGGTTTTGGGGACATCATCGCCCAGTGGGCCACCATTTGTGACTTCCAGTATCACACACACACACACACACACACACACATGGAAGCAGAGTTGTTCAGCAGAGCTGGGCTGTGTATCTGAAGAACAGCGTGAGGGGAGGAGCCATCTGTCATTTGTATTCTTCACGGTTTGATGTTTTCAAAGGGCAGACGTTTTTGCTTACACGGCAGCGGTGTTTCCAGAACGCTCGCCGCGGCGCCAACTTCTCCCTCGCCCACGTCTCCTCACATCCGCTTGTCGGACCCTCTCCGAACGGCGTCTCCATGGTAACTAACCGGACACGGATAACGCGATGGTCTGATAGACGTCCGACACACCAAGAAACGACGAACAATCTCTCGGCGCTCCCTTCTTCACACGTTGCCTTGCCAGCAAACAGGAAGTAGCTCTGTGAACCTGTCACGCTCAGCGGCATCGGGGGCGGGGCTGTTTTTGTCTCCTTGGGAAAATACCAAAGCTCTCCACCAGGAGGGCCAGATGAGAAGCTGTGGGCAGAGGCGAAGGCGTGGTGTTTACTAAGCAGGCCTGGGTTGGTCTAGCCGCGCCCCAGTTCCCCCCCCATGTGCTGTGGATTCCCGAGCAGCGCCGGCGGCCCCCAGGGCCGGTCCGGCCCCCTCGCCCGTAGACCCGTGCCAGATGAGGGAAGGTTGTTTTGGGACGCAGCCAGCACAGTCTGGGCTGGGGTCCAGAGTCGGGCATCAGACCAGCTTAAAACCCAGATGGAGACCCCCACATCCTGCCCCCCCCCCTTCTCATGCCCCGTGAACACACACACGCGTGCAGGCACACACACGCGTGCAGGCACACACAAGCACGCTCGCTCACTCAAAACATACAGATTAAAATCACGGGTAGGACTTTGGTTACCAGCTGGTCTGTCTCTCCATTGGAAAGATATGAGACGTGATTTATCTGTTGTGGGGGCCCACATAGAGACTGTAACCTTTAGTCTGATGGTCTATGACTCATTCTTTCTGTATCTTATTCATTGGCTTCTCGATTTAAGTCGCCCAGCGTTCCTGAGAGGACATTGAACCAGAGGTGACAGAGTTCACAAACCTCCCAGTCATCTCTCTCTCTCTCTTTCTATCTCTCTCTCTCTCTCTCCCTCTCTCTTCTCTATCTCCTCCCATTCCCTCCCTCTCTCCCTGGACCTTTAAACCTGTGAACCCAGGTCTCAGCAGCTCTGAGGGTGGTTGGTGGGGCGTGACCCTGGCGCGCTGCAGCCCTGGGTCAGCTCTGATGTAGAAGGACGATAGGAGATGGTGTCTCCGGCCGCGGCGATACCCTGGGGCTCGTCAAGGGTCAGTCGACCATCTGACCAAACACTCCCACGCTGCAGGTTTACAGTGACAGTGGCCCTGCTTTATGGTCCAATATAGTGGTTATGGCTCTCGCTATAGTCAGTGTGAGGGGGAATGGAGGTAGGTTCCCCTCCAGGGTTAGGGCTAGCCTCGACCCACAGGGAGCGGTGAATTACGGTCCTCATAACGGCACTGTTTTTGCAAGCGCCTCATAAACCTATGAACAGCTTGGAACGGACCCTTATGTTCAGTTCAGCTGTTAACCTTTCACAGATCCACTGACCTACGCTGTAGATTCTGAGACACAAGCACGGCCACTGGCTCACATGTTCAGTAGGCTAACATGGGAGTGGAATAGGCCTAGATGGAGGTTCCACGTTTGCCAAACACCAGATTTTATGGTCGGAACTTGGAGAGAAGAGCGACAGAAAGATTCCACTGTATATTTTGCGGATATTTCCCCCATTTGTTGTACATTCAACCTTTTCAGAGTCAATCAGCTGACTTTTTCAAACACTGAATAGTTTTCGTCCTGCTTTGCCATTTAAAGTCATGGCTAGACCCACGGTTACTCAGCTTGGTGAGTCACCTAACAAACACGAATAGGAAAATCTCCATCCCTAGCTACTTCGTGTCCCTCCGTTGCTCTGGGACGAGCCCCCACCCCTCCCCCAAGAAGCCAATTACCCCAGCAGTGCAGTCTCCTCTCACCACGGTTAATGAACAGTCCTTATCGAGCGTTGCTCTGCTTTCAATCTCAGTAATGACTCCTGGTATTTAGATAAGGAAGTGTTATAGTCCAGATAAATTCATCCAGTCTGCCTGGAAATAAAGGCAAGGGCTCCTGTGAGCCGAGCCTCTGTCCTCTCCGCGCTGTGGACAGCTGGGTAATCGCAGGTGGATCATTTCGTGGAGCACGTGGAGGAATGGTAGTGATGTCTCAGCCCTCGTAGCGCGCTCGGGTCCGGCTCCTTCGTAGCGCTTCCTAGACTGTGGCTGTTGAAAAGTCCAATGAATCTTGATTAAAAGCCAAGGGGCTGACTGCATCCTGTCATGTCAACTGTTCAGAATAGGCTTCTCTCTCAGTCCGTCCCCCGACCAAGACCGGCGAGAACGCTTGGGCGTCACCGCACCTGCACCGTGTGTGTGTGTGTGTGTGTGTGTGTGTGTCACTGTATGACCAATAAACAACCTTCAGGGTCCAGTTTAATCTTTAATCTTAATCTAATCTTGACGGTAGTACAGGACTATGGACAGGCTCGTTTCTCATCTCCATCATTTCTCCGCCTTCATCTTTCTGTATTTTTTCCCCCTCCTACTTCCTCCTTCTCTTCCTCCCAGTGTGACAGTGCGCTGAGGCCTGGCGTGTCTCTGCTATTGTACTGTAGGCCTTGGGGACTCTGTCAGTACAATGACTGACTGCTCCTCCGCGCTGTTCCCTGTCTCCCCATAGCTACACGGCAAAGCTGCTGCCTGCCTGGCCCATCACAGCTTCCTGTGGACTAATGGAGAGAGAGAGATGGAGAGAGAGAAAGAGAGAGAGAGATATGGAGAGAGAGAAAGAGAGAGAGAGATGGAGAGAGAGAAAGAGAGAGAGATATGGAGAGAGAGAGAAAGAGAGCGAGATATGGAGAGGGAGAGAGAGATGGAGAGAGAGAAAGAGAGAGAGATATGGAGAGAGAAAGAGAGAGAGAGATATTGAGAGAGATATGGAGAGAGAGAGAGCGAGAGAGATGGAGAGAGAGAAAGAGAGAGATATGGAGAGAGAGAGAGCACAACTGGGTCACACGTGACATCGAAGGAGAGAGAGAGAGACAGGCGGGGAGAGAGGAGAGACAGCGAAGGGTATTAGGGCTAAATCCGCGGGGGTGTGTCAGCGATAAGGTACCCTGACATCTTCAGCACGCCTCTCAGACTGCTGAGCCGCAAACCCTGCTTACCTAGCACCTCCTCGTCTCCACGCTCTCCAGTAAGGAGACCCGGGGTGGGTGGTGTGTGTGTGTGTGTGTGTGTGTGTGTGTGTGTGTGTGTGTGTGTGTGTGTGTGTGTGTGTGTGTGTGTGTGTGTGTGTGTGGCGGGGGGATTGGTGAGTAAGGGGGGGATCAGGAGATTCATGGTAAGCTGTGTGATCGGGCTCCTGGATGAGGGGGGGGGTTTAGGGGACTGGTGGGGGGCTGAGTTTGGGCTTGTGGAGTGTGTGTGTGTGTGTGTGTGTGTGTGTGTGTGTGTGTGTGTGTGTGTGCGCGATCACATTAAGTACATAGACCGTTCTTAAGGAGATTTCCTCAGTGTAACGCAGCCCAACCCTGAGCTCAGCCTGCCAGTCTCCAGGGATGACAGGCTTGGCATCGCCGCCCCTGTTGCTCTGTGTGTGTCTGTGTGTGTTTATGTGTTTGTGTGTGAGTGTGTGTGTTTGCGTGTGTGTGAGTGTGTGTTTGCGTGTGTGTGTTTGCATGTCTGTGAGTTTGCATGTGTGTGTGTTTGCGTGTGAGTTTGCGTGTGTTTGTGTGTGTGAGTGTGTGTTTGCGTGTGTGTCTTTGCGTGTCTGTGAGTGAGTTTGCGTGTGTGGGTGTGTGTGTGTGAGTGTGTGTGCGTGTGTGTGTGGGTGGGTGTGTGTGTGGGTGTCTGACTGTGTGTCTGTGTGTGTGTGGTGGAAGGGGAAGAAGCAGGCATGGACACTAATGTGATCTGATATGATGGAGGCTTCTAGAGGAAGCCGGGGGGCCTCTCGGGCTCCCGGCACAAACAGCGAGATCCGCCCCCACCCCCATCGCCCCATCTCCCCACCTCCATTCTCCATCCCTCCACTCATGTTGCTGCCTGCTGTAGCATCCTCAGTCCACCCCCCCCCCCTCTCTCTCTCTCTCTCCCTCTCTCCCCCTCTGAACACTTTGTTCATGAGCCATTGTGCAGGGTCATTTCATGGTTAGACAGAATGGGTGTCTTTGCAAGGTCAGTCATCTCTCTCTCTCTCTCTCTCTCTCTCTCTCTTTCTCGCTATCTGTGTCTCTCGCTCTCAGAGCCGCTGGTGAGCATCATCAGTGTTGAGCTGGTGTGACTGCTGAAGTGGTGTGATGTGATGAGAGCAGGCCCCGCCTCTCCCTCCGTCACTCTCAGGCGGTGTCGGTTGATTGGCTGAAGGGGTCGGTTCTCAGACGTGACGAAGACGAGACGAAAACAGCCATAAAACAATCCAACGCACCTTTTTCTCAATGCAAGCATCAGATACAATAAACAAACACCCAAGTAAATTCTGGAATGTTAGAATCCCTATGTACAGTAGAAAGTGTATCTGTCTGGATGACGTACCCTTGGGTAGATGAGCCAGCGACCTGCGCCCTGTGCACGTCAACGCCCTTGTCCTGTGTTCTTCCCGTCACGCCCTGCCCTGGCCTCGGTTGCACGGAGATCCGGGGGGCTCGGCACGCGCTCGCTTTTACGGGGAAACGGGATTAGAGCCAAGACGAGGCGCTGTCTTGCCGACCCCGCCGCACTAGAAGACGCTGCCCGACTCCGCTCCCTAAGCTCCTTACAGGATTGCTTGCGGACTGGCCGCTCGTCTCCTGATCCAATCACAGGATTGCCGCTCTCAAATGATAAGGCGTACCGCTGGTCGCGGCGTCGACGCGGCATCTGCTGCGCTCGAGCGCTCCTAGCTAGCCAGACGGGCTGTTGGTATTGTTAGGATAGCCGCCTTTTAACACAGAGCATAACCTCAGATAGCCCTTTTCCACCAAAAGAACTCTGGTTCGTGAACCGGTTCGTTTCAAAATTCCTGGAACATTGGTTCTGTCCAGAGAACGGGCCCGCGTTGCGACCAGTTTTGAGCCGAACCGTTGTACGCCAGCCCACGCCCATGATATCGTCACGATTCGCACTGAAAAACCTACTATTTTGTGGTGCCGGTTCGGAACCAGCTTTCGGGTTCCCGAACTCATTTCTTTTTGGTCGAAATGCGCGGAACCATTCAAAATTAGGTATCTCTTTCTCTGTTTCTAGTATTGACCTATTCGGCGGTCAGGAGGAGAGGTCCAGGGAGAACTCTCTAGAAACTGCCCCGAGGCAGCGGCGGTCCCAGGGAGAACTCTCTAGAAGCGTGAGAACAGGAAGGAACATTCATCCACACGCAAGGTTTGGTTCGGAACCTACAGTACCATGGCGGCGTGCCTGACAGGCCACCCAGAGCCTCTCTCTAAATTGAGCTTCGTTGGCCGGCAAACTGGGGTGTGGCGAGGAACGGTGAATGGTCTCCACTATTTTCCTGAGTGGTGCTAGAGGCCTTCATGGGGGTTTCCACTTGTTTTCTCCATTGGGTTCGGCAGGATCTTGCCAATCTGGCAACCCTGAAGAGATCCCTCTTTTCTCCCAAACGCCAGAAGCCATTTGGCTCCAATGTGTAGCCTCTTAGAGCTAGATGCATGTTTCACTTGAGCCCCTTCCAACCCTCTTACCCCCACGCCCGCACTCCCCTTCCCCAACACACGCACACGCACACACACTTGCACTAACACAGACTCGCATGCAAACCAATCTTTCATTTCATTCATTACAGTCACATAACGGCCAATGAACTTGGTGTTGCTTTCAAGTGGCTGGGCAGGCTATTGCTTTTGTTTTAATATGCAGTCTCATGCGCGTCTCCTGGTTCGCCCACTGTAGAAGGCTGAGTAGAAACATCCAGTGAGCGAGCGTTGGGCATATTAGAGCATTTCATCGCTCTTCCGCTCTGTGGTTCCGGTTGGGTATGTTTTCTATTTTATCCATCCCAAGCTGTTTGGATTTGATCATTTTCAAAGCCCTGTGTTCGAGCGAGTGGTGTTTCATATAGAAAGCACAGTGTGTCAGCTTAGAGAAGAGATCAAAGCCTCGGAAGGCAGGAAATTGGCCTTGGCAAGAGGGCCTCCGCGAAGGCCTCTCGGCGGAACCGACATGTCCGTTACCGGGTCCGCCTCTGTGGTATCTCTCCTCTTGGGAATCCCCACATGAGAGGACCGTCCGCGTCTTGACTGCATCAGTTCGCCCCGCCGGTCCACATGAGTTAGCGATTACCTCTGTCTTGTTAAACAGGT
>NC_140237.1:21002203-21032203 GCF_949987555.1 Borostomias antarcticus
TGTTTAGCTTCATTGCCCTCTCTCTCTGTCTCTCTCTCTCTCTCTCCTGCCACCTCCTCCTCCCCTTCCTTAATTGTCTTCTTTCCCACTCTCACTCGCCATCTCCTTACTGTATGTCTCCCGTTCTCTATTACTGTACCCCCCAACACCCCTTATCTGTCTCTAGTTGATTGTGTTTCTCAGAGTGGGGTAATGGTGTTCAGTGACACCGGCCGGTAGGTAGGCTAATTGCCCAGCGAGCCCCAGGCCTAGTGGCTCATGTCCTGTGTATTTCTGATAGTACTGGAACATCTGCTACAGTGTGGCTTTTTCATCTGCCATTTACTGACTGTTTCCCTGCTCTGTCCGGGATGTGGGACGTCAGCGATGGGAATCTAGAGCTTGTATGTAGGCCGGGCTCTGACCTGTCATATTTCATATTGGGACGTATTTCTACAGTGTTTAAAATGCATACTGTACGAACCTCCTCAGCGCATGTGTTGTGGCTTTGCTGTGTTGTGTGTGTGTGAATGAGTGTGTGGACCGTGGGCGTGTCTGTGCGTGCTCAGGGGTGGTTAATGCAAGCATAGTTAATGGATCTTAAATTAGCTAATGGTGTCTACTTACCGCTCATCCATTATACAGGCTTCATTAGCATTGAATAAAGAGGAGTCTGAGATCTGCAGTCTGAGGTCAGCCTACCTCTCTTTTCTCTCTTTGTCAAACTATTTCTCTCTCTCTCTCTCTCTCCCCCTACCTGTCACACTGGATTACAGGATGTGATGTGGATGTTTGGGTGCTGCTGGTAGTCTGTCTGTTTTTGTCGTGCACTCGCCTGAACGCGAATGGAGGGACTTTAGATTGACGCCTGTACATTAGTAGTGCGCGCGTGAATGTGTCCGTCACACATGTACCAGAGCCCACCACCTGAGGGCGCTCCCCACAATTCATTTCCCCTTGCCAAGTACAGTACATTTCGCTTTGTGCATACTGTAAAAAAAAAAATGCTTGGGGTCTCAGTAAAAGTATAGTCTATGCTACTAAGGAGCTTGTCTACTTTCTAGATCCACAGTTCAGAGCTTGAGGTGTTGCGTAGCTCTTTTGGTGTTACTTCTAAATGTTACGATTATTATGGGTTAGTATAAGGGTTAAGTGTATTATGGGTAGAATTATCATTAGTTAAAGTATTCACAACACAAATCAGATGGCAAGTCCTGTCTTAATGATGGCTTGGTTTGGCTGTTGTTTGCAGGCTAGCTAGTTACTACAGTACTATTGGGTGGACAATAGAACACAATAATGTTGGACTAAGCTGAGCAACGGCAATTCTATAGCAGGTTGGCGTGAGGTAAAAGTTCAGTGTTTCTATCAGGGCAGCCGCACTAATTTTGGGCAAAGCTGCAGCTCCTTGCAGCTAATGAGCAGGCAAGATAATTCTATAGTCGGCAGCTGGAATGTTGGGGGCAGTATTTCTATTGGTTGGTGTATTTTATTTTAAAATTAGCCAAAATGTAAATTCATGAAAAAATCTGTCACTGCCACGGTTTGTCCGGGACCCGTGCCAAATATGAATGCTGTCAGACCGATGGTGTTTGAGGAAAGTCCGAATAGAGGGACAGACAAACAGGCCAAGGCTAGCTCATTTGTGTGTTAGATCAGCTAATATCATCAGTGGCTACATTATAGACAACAACAACAGTTATTTTTCAATAAAATAATCTTTGTCATGTGAAAGAAGTTTATGTTAAAGGTTGTTCCATAAATTTGTATGATTGAATTTGTGCTCATTGAACGATAGTGTGATGAAGGGTGAAGACTTTAAAACAGTTCAGTTATTTATTTATTTTATAATGAAGATTTCTTTGTTTAAGTTGGAATAAATAATAGGATACCTACATTTTAGACTAAAAAAATAATCATACCCAGGTGGTGAAGTAAGCGGTGGTGAGCAATCTCTACTGCCCTCTGCTGGTTGATTGGTGTAAATGTCATGCTATGAACTGACACACGGACACACACGTCGCATATAGAAGCACCGCTTAATACGATGGGCCTATTTGCCGGCTCTATAGTTAAATATAACCTAGAAAAGCCCACTCTACATACACATTCAACAACTGTACAGTACATTAGGGCTGCTCGATTATGGCAAAAATCATAATCACGATTATTTTGATTGATATTGAGATCACGATTATTCAACACGATTATTCATTGAATTTTTTTTTCTTAACATTTTCTTAAATTTTCTTAACAAATCAAATTATTGACTTTGATAACAATTAATTTAATAAATATTGACAGTGGCTTTTCTTTTTAACAATGTTCTTTGGATTATATACATTTCTCCCATGGGAGACAAATAGTGAACCTTGACCTTGATAAATAAAAGTGCCAAAACTATAAATAAAGAAGCTTCAAAGCACCGCCACCACCACAGAAGAAGACTACCTCGGAAAAATAATTTCACTAGGACAGAACGCGTCTAAATAAGTTATTTAATGGTAGCGCCGAGGCATCAAAACCCAGCATTTGTTAAAATAGACCCTTTTGCTTAGGTAAGTGACGTTTCATGTTTATCTGACACTTGTAAATATGAGGCCTACACCGTAAATAGGCCGACACCGATTTATTTTGACGGCAAAGTGAATGGAGCGGGAAAGGACTGTTGTCTGGCATGAGCGAGTAATGCGACAACGGGACTGAGAAGGGCTACTTTGAGGGGCAGCTACGACTGCGTAGCAAATTTTACACACCGTGTCAACTTGGTCCAAATCTGGTCTCCGCGAACCCAAAGTGTTTCCACACCACTGACGTTGTTTTAGCTCTCTTGTCCACCTCTCGTCCTGCTGCCATAATCTTCTTCTTGTCGTGTTTTGTTCGAGAGGAGCATGCGTGCGCCTCGCTTAACAACTCGTCTCGCTTTGAAGTAAAGTGTTTGTTTTGGGGCTTTGGGGGGTGGGGGAGGGATCAAGCACAGTAAAGCTCTGCAGTGTAGGGTGCGCTTGATTTGTGCAAAATCATTTTATGGCGATTATTTTGTTTTAATGATCGTTGACAGCCCAAATCTTAATCTAGATTAAAATCCGATTAATCGAGCAGCCCTACAGTACATGCAGATGACATGCATCCTGGGTGGGGGACCACAGGTAAGGTTCACTGTGCACTTGTTCTGCTTTAATGTGGCCAGTCGAGTGTGTATGTGCATGTGTGTGTGTGTGTGTGTCTGTGTCTGTGTGTGTGTGTGTGTGTGTGTGTGTGTGTGTGTGTGTGTGTGTGTGTGTGTGCGCGCGTGCGTGCATGCGTGAGTGCTTGTTTTGCCTGCACTGTTCTGCCCCCTGTGTGGACAGATAACAAACACCCCACAGTGATGACCTCAGAGGCGTCGGGACCATAGTGTGGCGGGAAGTGACTGGACTCCCCATCGCTCTGTCTCACCCCACCCTGACCCAGACCTATTTATAACACACACACACACATACCTCCCATAAACACACACACACAAACACACACACACACACACACACAGCTGGATGTGGACCGGAACACGCGCACACAGCGGACTCCAGACTGACACACAGTTTCTATTAGTGGCCTGTCTACGTCTGCGGCCTCCGTTTGGTTTTTAGGTCATCCCTCTAAATCCCTCAGTGCCAAGGCAAGTCCGCTTCACTTCCTCGCTGTCATGTCGGGTTCTGGTCTCCTGGTCCTGGTCTGCCAACTTGCCCAGTCATTCCATCCTCCCAACTCCCCGTACGCTATCAGCAAGGCTTGGTCAGCTGGTAGCTAACAGCCCAAGTCTGTAGTCCAGCTCTGCATCCTGACAGTGAGCTATGTGTGCCCTGACAGCCTGAGATAGAGCCATGCTACTCCCCACTCTTAATGGCCTCCTCTATCAGAGTGACACAGGCCTGATGGGGTTGCTGTTAATTAACACGGCATTTGGTGTGAGTGGTGTGTGTACGTGCGTGTGAGTGTGTGTGTGTATGTGTATGAGGGTGTGTGTGTGTGTGCATATGTGTGTGTGTGTGTGTGTGTGTGTGTGTGTGTGTGAGAGAGAGAGAGAGAGAGAGTGTGTGTATGTGGGTTCGTGTGACCATTCTAGTTAGGTGAGGCTGTAGATCCTTTCTGCCACAGGGGAAATGTCAAGCCGTTGTTACGGTTACCATTACTGATGTCAGTGACTCTTTCTGCTCTGGTAAATATGGAAATGAATACTATCACAAACGCGTGTGTACGTGCTTGTTTGTGTACCTGTGTGTGTGTGTGTGTGCCTGTGTGTACTGTATGTGCATGTGTGTGTGTGTGTGTGTGTGTGTGTATGTGTGCCTGTGTGTGAGTGTGTGTGTGTGAGCGCCTGTGTGTACTGTATGTGCGTGTGTGTGTGTGTGTGTGTGTGTGTGTGTGTGTGTGTGTGTGTGTGTGTGTGTGAGTGTGAGTGTGTGTGTGTTTTGAGGGGCTGGAAAGAAAATGAGGAACAATAAAAAAGTGCTGTTATTAATCTTGAATAGACTACGTCATTTAGGACTTATTTTACTGGACAGCACACATCAACAGCGGGTTTGATCTAATATCAGGAAGCTGTGGACTGCCGTCAGGTAACCTTCAAAGTGAGCTACATGAATCACGTTTTCTGCTTCATCTCTAGAGGACTGTTTTTGGAGCCGGCTGGTTGGCTGTGACATGTTTGTGCCGGGAATGCTGGGTGAATCGTGGAACATTCCGTTGTTATGGCGATCGTTTTCCCTTTCCCCTCAGGGAGGGGTGTAAGTGACAGACGTGACGTCAGCACCCGGTGGGCGGGGCTGTTTTCATATAGGATCCCGCTGTGCTGACGGGGATGGCCTAGATGTGTTTTGACATAAAGATAACCGCCGCTGTTGTTCACAGAATCCCAAACGCCGCCTTCTCCAGATGAGAGCGGCGTGGTGCGGAATAGGAGAGTCCAGTAGTCCTGGTAATCCAACTCAGGTGAACCTTTGCCATTCAGAATAAACCTAGACAGACAGAGTGTGGGTTTTATTACTCTTTATATTCTCCCTGTGGCTCCATAGGGCTGAGTCACACAGAGATGGAGATGGACGTATACATTGCTGTTATCTGGCAGACGTCATAGCTCAAACAACACACTGACAGACAGACAGACAGACACACACACACACACACACATACACACACATTCTACAGATATGGAAAAATGCAGAGTGCATTCTCTGGTAATCAGATAATGGGATAAATTAGTCAAAATTTCCATGATTGAGGATTATGTTAAGGGGATTATTATAAGCATACTCACTGCTCCAGAAGAAGCTACACTGTAGATGATATCACTGCACCCGCGTGTGTTTGTGTGTGTGTGTGTGTTCGTCTCTGTGTGTGTGTACACTCTTCCTTAATTCTCATCTCATTAGAAAGCTGACTTTAATGTGCTTGGGCTGCTATGCTAATCTGATCCTTTCACGCTGAACTTTCGACAAGCGCAGGACGATTTCCATAATCCGTCTGCACAGAAACAGCGCACGCGTTTGTGTTCGAGGAAAAGGAGGAGAGTGGAGAGGAGGGCTCTGTGTCAGCGAGTGTGGCCACCTCCTGTCAAGAGTCATCTCTGTCCTCCTGCGCTCGTCCTGGTTTCTCAGTGCAGGGTCCCCGAGCTCCGTAGTCTGGTGGCTCGGTAGTCTGGTGGCTCGGTAGTCTGGTGGCTCGGTAATCTGGTGGCTCGGTAATCTGGTGGCTCAGTAGTCTGGTGGCTCCATAGTCTGGTGGCTCGGTAGTCTGGTGGCTCGTTAGTCTGGTAGCTCGGTAGTCTCGTGGCTCCGTAGTCTGGTGGCTCCGTAGTCTGGTGGCTCCGTAGTCTGGTGGCTCCGTAGTCTGGTGGCTCGGTAGTCTGGTGGCTCGGTAGTCTGGTGGCTCCGTAGTCTGGTGGCTCCGTAGTCTGGTGGCTCGGTAGTCTGGTGGCTCGGTAGTCTGGTGGCTCCGTAGTCTGGTGGCTCGGTAGTCTGGTGGCTCCGTAGTCTGGTGGCTCCGTAGTCTGGTGGCTCCGTAGTCTGGTGGCTTGGTAGTCTGGTGGCTCCGTAGTCGGGTGGCTCCGTAGTCTGGAACTACAGCGGTATAATCTGTGGAAGGGTTAAGATAGATATGTAGTGATAATAACAAATAAACAAATTTTGCAATAGCTGCGACCGCGTACTGTGGGAGCTAGAGAGTAAGCTAGTAATGATTTTCAATCTGGCCGAGTCTTCTCCTCTCTTGTCTAATTAGTGGATTATTAACAGCTGGGGCGCCAACAATTTCACACATCCTCACACGGCCCAGTGGACAACAGCAGCACTGCACTTCTACATTTTTGTGGACCGACCGACAGCGTGAGCTACAGCGCAGAGCTGCTGATCCCAGCTAAAGAGACTGGAGAAAAAAGAGCTACTGTAGATCTATTTTGGTGTGTAGAGAGGTGTGTGTGTAGATAATGAGGGGTTGGGGATAGGCTTAGTGTGTTTTTAACTGCACACACACTGTAATACACTGTCTTTACAGTGCCTGGGCAAGGAAGGAGAGTGGGAGAGAGGGAGAGGGGTGGGGGTTAGCGAGAGAGAGAGAGAGAGAGAGAGAGAGAGAGAGAGAGAGGTCGTCTCAGGCTGTCATCCAAACATGCCAATCTTACACTAGCCTAAGCCACACCTGCCACTGGGAGAAGACGAGCACGCAAGGGAAAGAGAGAGAGAGGGAGGGAGGGAGGGAAAGAGAGAGAGAGAGGGATGGAGGGAAAGAGAGAGAGGGAGGGAGGGAAAGAGAGAGAGAGAGAGGGAGGGAGGGAAAGAGCGAGAGAGAGAGGGGGGGGGAGAGAGAGAGAGAGAGGGAGGGAGGGAAAGAGAGAGGGAGGGAGGGAGAGAGAGAGAGAGGGAGGGAAAGAGAGAGAGAGGGGGGGGGAGGGAAAGAGAGATAGAGAGAGGGAGGGAGGGAAAGCGAGAGAGAGAGACGGAGGGAGGGAGGGAAAGAGAGAGAACAGGGAGAGGGAGGCGGTCAGTGCAGTGGAGTCGCAGGCAGAGCAGCGGTCGCCCGGGCGAGTGTCTCTCTGTTGCCGTTCCGCGTCTGTTCTTTTCTCCCCCTTCCTCTCGCTCTCCGTTCCCTTCTGACGGAGCGCAGCGCTTCCCGCCTCTCCCCCGGAGAGGGTGATAATGAGCCGGGCTCCGCCAGAGAGAGACGTCCTCCTCAAATAGAGCTTCAGCTCTCTGACGCTGAGAGCAGCGAACAGGCGGGAGGCAACGCCGCCTCCTCAAGCCGTGGAGAGAATTCTGGACTCCTGCGGGGGAATTCTGACGTTCCTACCAGAACACGGGGAGTTCTGCTATTCCCACCGGGACACGGGGAGTTCTGCTATTCCCACCGGGACACGGGGACCTCGGCTGCCTGTCAGGCAGGAGCAGGTGGGATCAGAAGACTGAAGCTCAGCCCGTCTCAACCCCCTGGAGCAGCTGGACGCGTGCGTCTGCGCGCGTTTGTGTGTGTGTTCATCTCCCCTCGCGCTACAAGACCCTTTGCAATCAGCGAACATCAGCTTTTGAGTTGTGGGAGAGGACCCTCAGTGTGTGTCTGTGTGTGTGTGTGTGTGCGTGTGTGTGTGTATGAGAGAGAGATCGTGTATTTTGCCACCGGAGGAAGATGCCTGCCATTCTGGTGGCCTCTAAGATGAAGTCAGGACTACCTAAACCCAAGCCGGTGCACAGCGCCTTGCCCATCCCCCAGACGCCCTCTCGGCCCCTGGGCCTAGCCCTGCCGGCGCCCCTGAAGCCCCCCCACAGCCACATCCCTGTCAAGGGCCACCACGGGCTCCCCAGCCCCGCAGGCTGGGGCCCCGCGAAGACCGGCGCTCCAGTGGCAGAGGGTGGAGCGGACACACAGGTTAGACAGACACACTCACACAGCCTCGTCCCTCTCCTGTATCTGTCTCTCTCTCTCTCTCTCTCTCTCTGTCCCCATCTCTCTCTCTCTCTCTCTGTCCCCATCTCTCTCCATCTCTCCGTCTGTCTCTCTCTCTCTCTCTCTCTCTCTGTTCCCATCTCTCTCCATCTCTCCGTCTGTCTCTCTCTCTCTCTCTCTCTGTCCCCATCTCTCTCTCCATCTCTGTCTCTCTCTCTCTGTCCCCATCTCTCTCTCTCTCTCTCCGTCTCTCTCTCTCTGTCTCTCTCTCTCTCTCTCTCTCTCTCCGTCTCTCTCTCTGTCTCTCTCACCATCTCTCTCGCTGTCTCTCTCTCTCTGTCCCCATCTCTCTCCCTCTCTCTCTCCCTCTCTCTCTCTGTCCCCATCTCTCTCTCTCTCCGTCTCTCTCTCTGTCTCTCTCACCATCTCTCTTGCTGTATCTCTCTCTCTCTCCATCTCTCTCTCTCTTTGTCTCTCTCTCTGTCCCCATCTCTCTCTCTCACCATCTCTCTCGCTGTCTCTCTCTCTCCATCTCTCTCCGATCCTGCCTCTCCATCTCTCTCACTTCACCTCTCTCTCTCCATCTTCCTCCAGCTTTTCCTCTCTTACCTCTCCTCCTCCTCCTCCTCATCATCATCCTCATCACTCCCCCTCCTCCCTTGCCTGGGCAGTCAGTGTGTTCCCTGGCATGCGTCGCAAGAGTGTGAGTGTGTCGATCGGGGAGTCGGGCGCGGATGTAAAATAAATAAACATAATCATGTGTGCAGCGGTCAACAGATGGTGTAGCGTTGCCTATTAAAACCTCAGAGGGAGAAACCCAGCCGTTTAACGGCTCTGTTCCTGGAAGGGAATGGATGCGATAGCTGAGATCCATGCTGGGGAACGCAGCTGCCTGCGTGTGTACAGTATTACGCCGTGGTGCGTTATGTCACGTTTAGACGTCTCCTGAGCTGTGTGACTGCCGGCGTCCTCGCTGGCTGGCTGGATAACGGGGTGGCTGTTTTGGTTTGTTTGTGAATTATTGCGTCTGCTTAGCAACCCCGCAGCAATGCTTGCCGGGAGTCGCTCGAACGCCATGTAAGGCTGTGCAGAGGGAAGGAGGTGTGTGTGTGTGTGTGTGTGTGTGTGTGTGTGTGTGTGTGTGTGTGTGTGTGTGTGTGTGTGTGTGTGTGTGTGTGTGTATGTGTGTGTGTGTGTGTGTGCGTGCGTGTGTGTGTGTGCGTGCGTTCGGCCTCACGCAAGTGCATGCTTGGCAACCTGTCCTTTCTGAAAACGAGACTATGCCTGGGTGACAGCCTTAAGGAAGCCACATCAGCCCGGCAGTTGTTGGATGTGGTTCTGGACTGTGTTCTGTTAGCGGTGTGCTCTGCTAAGTAGCCAATCACATTATCTCTCTGGCCCAGTTTCTCTGAGTCATTGTTCATCTCTCTCTCTCTCTCTCTCACACACACTCACTCACTCTCACACACACACACACACACACACATGCACGCACACTGTCTCTCTCACATACTCACACACACGCACACTGTCTCTCTCTCTCTCACACACACACACACACACACACACACACACACACACACACACACACACATAATCAATCCAGCCGGACTGCACGTCAAAAAATTAAGGGGAAATAAACTATAATCTCAGTCTCTCCGTACTCACTTTTGTTTCTCTAAGAGACAGACTACTCTCCAAGATAATGCAGAGAGAGAGAGACAGAGAGAGAGAGAGAGGTGACCAGACAGATGGACACCATTCATAATGCTCTCCGTCTGGCTGTCTTCCGTAGTTCTACCCCAGGGCGTCGAGGTGCTAGTCTGCAACATGTCAACGTGTGAATCTGCCTTGTGTGGTCAGACAGCATAGACACCCGTGTGTGTGTTTGTGTGGTATGTGTGTGTGTGTGTATGTGTGGTATGTGTGTGTGTGTTCAAGTACTTCCACTGTGTTCCACTGACACCCATAACTGATACCAGTGTATCACACTCTCAAGCTCTGCTGCCCCTTAGTGGTAGAAAATAATGCGTCCCCTAGTGCCTATACAGAGCTCTATCAAGGCCACTATTAATGTTACTACATTCTGAGTCTGTGTGTGGGTGTGCGCACACATGTGTGGGTGTGAGTGTGTTTTTATTCAAGGACTTTTCCATTGAGGAAGAATTCTTTCTAACGTTATACAAAACACATTGTCGCTGTGTTCAGAAAATGTCTCTGGAAAATGTCTGCTTTGTTTGTATGTGAATGTATGCTTGTATGTGAGACAGTATCACACGTTTCTTTCTTTAGGGAATCTCAGGAGCTTGGTGTGATTAAAAGGTCGGCGATGCCGTATGCGTCTCTCTTTGTGTGTATGTGTGGGTGTGAGGGTGTCTGTGCATGTGTGTATTTCTTTGTTAGTTATGCATACACGGCACTTCTTTCAGCAGACCATGTCAAAACTGAGAGATAGAGAGAGAGAGAGACCACATTGTTAGCTCATTTGTCCTTGGTTGTGGGGGGAGAGAGTGGGGAGACCTGAAGCCACCACTGAAGATGTACATAAAGGGCTGAAGGACTAATGCCTGCGATATACTCGCCGACGCTCCAAAGTAATGCGGGAACCACGTGGTGGACGCGTACGTGTAGAGTATTAGTTTTGGTTGCTAGGGCTCATTGTTTGTCGTTTTAGGCTATATGAACATTAAAAATACCAACATGTTTCAGCATTAAGACTTTCTCAAGGTGTGCTCCATGCCGAAAACAGGTTGGTGTTTTTAATGTTCATATAGCCCAATGAAATAAAGGCTTTTTACTACTTTATCTAATCCATCCTGAGTGCCTGAATGTTTCCTACATTCCCCTCCATGAGCACAGGGGGCTAGAGGGACACCAGCAGCGCTGCAGTCACCATTCTCTTTTCGATTCAAAATGTAATTGAATTAATTACATCACAGGGGTTTCCTGCGAAACTAATGAATTGCCAGGATTTGAGCACCAGATTTTTGCACGTGTTCCAGACTCGTATAGAGATCTGCAGCATGCAGTAACGTAGCGTAGCTTACGTAGCTTTTTTGCTTCCCTCTGGAATATGTAGAGTGGGTCGTATGCCCACCTCCCTTGTTCTCTGTAAAGCGCATTGTGTTGCCTCTGTGTATGAAATGCGCTATAGGCTACAAATAAAGCTTTGATTGATTGATTGATTGAGTTTACGTAGTGTATCAGCCAAATAACTCAAGCGTCTGGCGTTGAGACTAGGTGAGAGGTAATGTTTTCGGTGGCGTGTGTTCGTTTCTTGGATTATTTATTTGTTAGCAGGATTATGCAACAACTATGATGGGGATTGAAACAGCCATATCTCGCATGGGAAGGTCACAGAGACACAGGGTTTGGACTGGCATAAAGCCTAACAAATGCAGCAATACCAAACATCGTTTGTACCAAACATTGTCCTGGTCCCACGCACAATGCACACACACAGAGCCACGGAATGCATTCATTAGCAGAAGTCTGTGCTCTCCGAGCATCATTTCTAGTTAACTTTATGATCAACTTCTGTGATCAATCTAAACATGGAAAAAATAGCTTCCTCCAAATCTCTTGTCGATCCGACTGGAAATGAAGACATCCACAGCTGAGGCAAACGAGCAAAGAGAACACCAATGATCCAACACCGACAGGCAATACAATCTTTAGTTGATACTGCCTCCTAGTGGTGACCTCAGAGATTAGCATATTTTGAGCGTCTCATTGGTTCCAAAGTCAGGTTATTATTATAACTCCTCCCTCTCCAAAGGACAACTTTCTGTTTTAATTACAAATGTATTAACATAAAAGAGGGAGTGAGCGAATGGAGAGGGAGTCTAAACACACACACACACACACACACACACACACACACACTGAGGGAGAGAAGTAACAAAGAAACAAAACAATGAATAAACTTAGACCTAATAGAGACTAACGGGAGGATATGTACATAATAAGAACAAAACAAACAAACAAGACAAACAAACAAAGGAGAGACAAAGACAAGATCTGGTCTGAATGGAAGCCACATTAACACTGTCTCATATAGCAGCTTTTAACTCAATATTCAATATCTGACTAAAGTAAAGAATACAAACCTCAGTATACAGACAGAATATACAGACAGAAGAGCTTAGCTGGGGGTCACGTTCATATTTGAACATTTCTCTTTATTATGTCTCTGGGATGGTGGAGATCTAGATATCTAGACTCACAGCCTCAGTGTGAGTCAAGAGGTTTTAATCAAACCTATTACATTAAGAACATTTATAATGAGCCAAGGTTTTAATGACCATAATTTCAGATAATTCTAATTGAGTCTAATTTAATTCAAAGATTAAATTAAATTGTGGGACTTTGAACTTGATCAGGTGCTTGCTGCAGATAGCGCCTATGGTGTACATACTTCATTACTGAGGATTCAAATCAAATTACACTATATGACCCCTAATGGGATCTTATTTGCTGAATGGTGACTCCTCTCCTCTTTTCTTCTCTCCTCTCTTCTCCTCTCCTCTCCTCTCCTCTTCTCACCTCCTCTCCTCTGTTCTATTGGTGTCATTGTTGTGTGATGAGCTGAATGGCGCTCCCCCTGAGTGTGTGATTACAGTTGTAAAGCATATCCAGCTCTGGCCCCTGTGTGTCGGCCCCGCCCCAGGGCCCAGCAGGGGAGAGTGAAGGGGAGGACAGGATCCTGCTTCCTGCTTCATTAGATTGCTAATTTCCCCTCATGGAGGACAGACCTGCTGGGGGTCTGGCTGAGAGTAGACTATTGCTTTTCTTTACCACGACAAAGGATTTGGCGGGAGAGGGGCGGGGGTGGGGGGGGGGGTTGGACGCACATGCTTTCATCAGGAGGGGCATGGAGATGCTATTCCCGTTTTAGAGAGCTGCCCTGGCCCAAAGTGGAGATACTGTGTGCCGTAGGGGACGTAACCTCCATTGTGAAGCCGGGAGATTTTGGTTGTGTGCAACTCTGCCTCGCGTCGTCCCGACGCTGTGAGAAGAGAGAGGGTCCAAGTTCACACTGCATTCACAGCAGGTGTCTCGAGGGGTTGGAACGGCGGGAGTGGTTTGTGTGTGTGTGTGTGTGTGTGTGTGTGTGTGTGTGTGTGTGTGTGCGTGCGTGAGGCCGTATGTTTTGGGAGAATCCAGGTGTTGTTGGCTGTGTGACTAAACTCTGTGGAACCCTCATATCAGATCTGAAATGAGGTGTGTGTGTGTGTGTGTGTGTGTGTGTGTGTGTGTGTGTGTGTGTGTGTGTGTGTGTGTGTGTGTGTGTGTGTGTGTGTGAGTGAGTGAGTGAGTGAGTGAGTGAGTGAGTGAGTGAGTGAGTGAGTGTGTGTGTGTGTGTGGTGTCTGGCTCTCTTGTGTGTGGATGTGTAGCCTACATACTGTATGTACACAACAAAGGCGGCGTCAGGCCGGCTCCTGTGCCGGTGTTGATGAAGGTGACGGTGTCTCTCTGCGCTCGCTCCGCCTGGGAGAAGACATGATCGTTATCCCACAGCTCGCCAGGCCTGTGTTCCACACACCTCTGCTAGGCCTCACACACCTCCGCTAGGCCTGCTGTCCGACGTTCAGAGCTGGACTCAGGGCTTGTCTGGTGTGTGTGTGTGTGTGTGTGTGTGGATAAGGATCTCACTGTTCTTCAGGGTCAGGGTTCCTTCCTTTAAACGAGATTGGTGCTGAGTTGGTTCAGGAATATCTAGTCTGGTTTCCTGACTCTAATACGGACAGGAAATCGACTACTGAGCGCGTGAAGATCTCTGAGCCGCGCGTCGTCAGTAAAAGGCGCAGCACATATGCTTGAAGGCGCGATGTGCCAGAAACAAAATGGCTTTTTACTTGCTTGTAGAAGTAAACGTTGAACGTTGAACTTAATAATAAAGCTGAAGTCCACATCTGATGAATCACTCATCCAGACAAAATGTGTTGTGAGTCTGCGGCTGCTGTCACAGTGAAATTTAAACTAGTCTAGACATCTGTACAAAAAGCTACATGCAATTTCATGTTTTATTAATGAAAACTTATTTTCATCTTACTGTAGTATTTTCAAAGTATTTATAGCTATATAGTGAACATTTAATATTGATGCAAAATATCAAATGTTAGAATCTAAGTTAATTTTATTTACGCTGTACGATGGAGATGGAAACCATAAATGATTCCAGAGGAAATGTAGCGTGCTACAATATCTCTCCATCACGAGCCAATTAAAGCTCTTCCTGAGTAAAATGGTGGGAGCAGTTGGCTCTGCGTCCTGTCTGCAGTGTTTCATGACATAATGTCTGTCTAATAGGTCTTGATCTGATTCCACTTCCTACGTGTGTCCCCCCCCCCCCCCCCCTGTCTTCCTGTGTGAGGTCATGGCGTTGTCCCTCCTGCTCTGTATAACCATATTCATTAGCCTCGGGCATCTGTTTCCCCTGAGCAAGCGTCCGTTAGGAGACCTCCCCTAGGTGCCCTTCTCTCTATCCCTGCGCCGCGTTAAGTGTCACCGGGCCGGTGTCACTCAGACAAACGGGTCATTGTGGGCCCCCCCCCTGGGACCGGCCCGGGCTGTCGGACTAACGCACAACCCGACCTGTCCTCATTTCTTCTGGCCTAAAACACACGGAGGGGTGGAGAGAGAGAGGGCAGGGCCCATCAGGGGGGAGAGAGAGGGCAGGACCCATCAGGGGGGAGGGAGGTCACCGCTGCTGATCTCATCTCCCAGGGGGGGGGGTCATCGTCAGATGGGACGCTGGTTTGACTGCGCCACCTCTGCAGAGAGATCAAAGAGTAGATGACGTCTTGTGTTTACCCAGATGATTCTGTCGGTCGCTCGGCCGATCCGTCGGCCCTCTGTCGTCTCATCTTGTCTTGTCCTGAACGGGTGATCTGCAGACGGTCCCCGCGGGAGCGTTGGCGTCCCTGACGCCGCTGATGGGGAAAAATGGAGAGTGAAAGTCACGACCTTTAGCTCCACCTCTCCGCTACACTTAGCATTCGGCACCTGCAAGCCCCTGGGGGAGACTGGAGCTGTTTTAACGGCTGTGATTTCTACCTGCGTGGAATCACAATGACTCCGCTGGATGTCAACAACCCGTGTGTGTGTGTGTGTGTGTGTGTGTGTGTGTGTGTGTGTGTGTGTGTGTGTGTGTGTGTGTGTGTGTGTGTGTGTGTGTGTGTGTGTGTGTGTGTGTGTGTGTGTGTGTGTGTGTGTGTGTGTGTGTGTGTGTGTGTGTGTGTGTGTGTGTGTGTGTGTGTGTGTGTGTGTGTGTGTGTGTGTGTGTGTGTGTGTGTGTCCATAGACTAAGATGCTTTTAATTGCAGAGCTTAAGACCCTTATTGAGGTTTTAGTGCTCATCAGGGAGGTTTAGGATGAGTGAGGAACCCCTGACCCTACGACACAGACGTGCACACACACTCACACACATGCACACACTTACACACCGAGAAAATAAAACACACCCATAACAACCACTTAACATATCAAATCATATGACCATGGCCATATATTGTTGATATCATGGTTCCAATATAACTACTGTATAGGCCTATAACCGGGATTATTATTCACTGTGCTGCATGCTTATGTACTGTTACACACAGCTAGTGAAATCTGATCGGCCTAACTGGTGCATATTTACATGTTCTTTCATTAGCGAGGGTCACAGCTGGTACCCATAGCAACCTGCCCCAGATGGCATTGCGCAATTCTGAGTGTTCTAAAGCTCCGCTCCGTTGCGCCATAATGTAAAGTAAACTGTATTATAATCATGCTTCACGTTATAGGCTAATGCAATTCTATTTCCCCGCAGGCGTTGGATCTGTAAGTCAAACCTTTCTGAGAGCAACGCAGTTTAGCGTGGTGAGAGTGAGGAGGGAGACGAGGAGGAGAGGAGACGAGGAGGAGAGGAGACGTGACGCGCCGAGAGGAGTCTAACCTCCGCCTGCCACCACGCCGTCCTCTGGGCCTCCCCCCTCCGTGGCTTTTGTGTACGCCCCCCCTCTCTCTCTCTCTCTCTCTCTCTCTACCCCCGGCCGGTCCATATGTCCCCCGCTGCACCCCTCACCCCCGCCCCCCCTTTCCCCCCCCCACACACACAACAGCCAGGCTGCACGTCCACCTCAACCCCCCTCCCTCGACCAAACCTCTAGAACCAGGAGGCGGGGTTACCCCCCTCCTCCCCACCAAAACAAAGCCCTCTCCGTGGTGGGGTTAGCCCCCCTATTGTCTCCGGGGCACAGAGATTTATCTCCCCCCTCGCAGGCATCTGAAAGAAACTGCGCCCTGCGATTCACTCCAGCACCACTTAATGAGCTTGTTTATAGCTGTTGAACACAATGTACTAAATGGCCACATATTCTGCAGCACTATAGCCAGAGTGCGCAGCAGTTAAATCAACAGCTGCTTTGCCGTGGCGCTAGGAAAGGGGCTTGATGTGGTAATTGAGTCGTAGTGCATCTGGAGCGTGTGAGCGTTGTCCTGTGCGTGTACCGGGAAGGGGGCGTTCGCTAGGAAACAAGCGCGTCGGTGAATCAGAATGGAATGGTACCGGCAAAAGAACGGCGAAGGCAGAATGAGCCAACCAAACGTGTGTGTTTTCACAATGTTGTTTGTTCACGAGCGCATGAAACGATTTTGCTCTCTGGAGTTAGTTTTGAAGCAGTGTTTCAAACTCTCCGATGCTTTCTGAATATAATGCAGACTCCTGGCAGCGATCGTGCAGACCCTGCTGTGGGAACTCTCGCTACATCTTGGGCGATTCCCAAAATGTAAATTTGGCTTGTAATTTGTGGTCCGTGGTGGGGTGTGCGCGGGGGGGGGACTGGAGCGTGCTCAAACAGAGGGCATCCTGTGTTGGTCACACACACACACACACACACACACACACACACACACACACTGCTGCCTGCTGCAGTAAGTTGTGGGTGCTGGGTGATCAGAGAGTGGACCATTCCATCTGTGGTTATGGAAAATGAAACATCTTTTTTTGTGGGGGGTGCTTGTTAAGGAAAGCAGAGGGGCTGGTTAACTGAAATAATAAACAGAAACCGGAGTGTGGGGCTCAGTGTGGTTTGTCCTCCGAACTCCCCCCCCTTGACCTCCTCCATGTCTTATCACGCTGCCTCCATCCTGTTCCTGGGGGGTGGGTGGCGGAGGGGTGGGGGGGGTCTCACAGAGGGGAGGAGGAGGTTAAGAGGTCTCTCCTTTTCTCTCCTTCTCTCTTTTTGTACCCCCCCCCCTCCCATATGACGGATGGCCCATTGAAGAGCAATTGCACAATGCGAGCGTTGCCGTGGGCGTCTGGATGGGGGCTGTGGGGGGTGGGTCCCCTCTCGCTCTCTCTCCCTCTCTCTCTCTCCTCTCCCTCTCTCTCTCTCCCTCTCTCTCTCTCCTCTCCCTCTCTTTCTCTCTCTCCTCTCCCTCTCTCTCTCTCTCTCCCTCTCTCTCTCTCTCTCTCTCTCTCTCTCCCTCTCTCTCATTTGGTTTGGCTGGCCCTCAGAGGAGCAGCGGTAGTGGTAGTGGTGTAGCTCGTCTTGACTGGCGTTTGTTTTCCCCTCCTCCGGAGTCAGAGTGGGGGCGGAGAGAAGGGGGAGGTTGTGAGCGCCGGCCCCAGTCACAGAGAGACCTGCTGGGCTAGAGGAGAGAGCAGCAGCAGTAGCTTATCTCTGTCTCTCTCTCTTTCTCTCTCTTTAGCTCGATCTACCGGATTTTGTGGATTTACACTTCTGGACCAAATTAGAGATTCTCTTTTCTGCCTGTCCATCTTTCTTTTTCTCCCTCTCTTGTGGATGAGGGCTGCATGTCTTTGATCTCTGTACTGATCGGGGAGTCCAAACGCGGAACAGCTCCGGTCCTGGTTCTGATGGCTTGCGTCTGGGTCTGGACGGCTCTCGGGCAGCCCTCCCGGGTCTGAGTGCGTGCGTGCGTGAGCAGGGAGGAAGAGGAGCGAGAAGGAGGAAGATGAGCTTGATGCTGTGGCGCTGGGAACAGAACAACTTCAGCATGAAACTGGTAAATACTTCCTGGTCAGCCCAGGGGTCAAACTGAGGCTCACACTCAGGATTTTGGGGCCTATTTATCCCCAATTCACCCCTCCTGACAATCGGAGGAGAAATCTGGTCTGGAACGTTGGTCGGTACCAATGTTCGGCCCGACCCGATTATCTTGCAATGTGAGGTGTTTATAGATCCAATCTTATACCTGCCCATCGGCTTGCAGACCCATCAGGGCGGCCCTGATAATATCAAACATATTATTTGATTATTACGTCGCTACTTTACAAGCAAGGCAGTGGTTCATTGCCCCTTCGGGCACGATAATATCCTGTAGTGTGATGAGCCTCAAATCTTGTAATGTGTGCATGTTTGAGATTCGCGAGAAGGACTTCGGTTTAAATTCTCCTTATGTGCGTGATGCAACCCGATTTCAAAATCGGTTTGGGATTTAAAACATCCTGTAGCATGAGCCGTGTAGAGTATAGAGACAGGATTCCGCGCACCGTGCATCAGTGATAGTCAGAGGTGAAAGGTCATGGCGTTGGTTCTGGGTAGCAGGGGGCCATGCTTCCTCTCCCGTCTCTGATATCGCACCTTTCATTCTCTATTTGTTTGTTGTGGGAATGTTCCTCGTCGGCCCTCAGCGGCAGATAAGTTTGAGTCTCAGTCAGAGGAAAATGCTGAGGCGGCGTTTGCTTTCCCCTCACCTGATATCATCTCCAGCTTTGATGTCCGTGTGGAAAGTTAGAAAAGGCTCAACCGGGATTTAAACAGAGGTTCCAACGGCCGTGTTGTGTGGGAGAGAACATGCCTGTTTATTTTTTCCCTTGAACCGTCTGGAACAGAAATAGACAGACGCACTGACTGACTGACGCACGCTCACGCGCACACACACACACACACACACACACACAGGAAGGTTCTGCTTTGTCTCCCTTTGTTTGATGTCATATAGAACAGACAGTAAATATTCAGGCGGATCTGGGAGCCACAGATAAACAACGTCAGCCAGGTACAGAAAGGTCATGTTGTGAGAGCAAATGAACACTGGATCTGGATCTTTTAAGCCATTTAATTCAGCAATAAAAAAATAAAAAAAACGTTTTATATGTGCTGCTAATATATTTTTTCTATTATAGGCACCACACTGAGTTTGCCTAGGTTTACACCATGAAGAGCAAAGCAGGTCCCCCTTCACGCTCTCTCTCTCTCTCTCTCTCTCTCTCTCTCTCTCTTTCTCTCTCTCTCCCTCCATATGCACATTTCTTTCTCTCACTCTGTCTCTCCCTCCCTCTTAATCCCCAGAGCTTATCTCCATCTCCTAGTGCGCACCAGAGGATGAGGCAGAGCAGGTTATTGGTCTGGTCTGGAGATGGGAGGATAAGACTGCTGTTTAATTACATGTGACTGCCTTCACAGAGCGCGACTGACAGGAGACCAACAGGACACAGGGTCAGGCGTGTGTGTGTGTGTGTGTGTGTGTGTGTGTGTGTGTGTGTGTGTGTGTGTGTGTGTGTGTGTGTGTGTGTGTGTGCGCGAGTACGTATGTGTGTGTGTGTGTTTGCATTTCAAGAGATTAAAATGACCTCCCTTCTATGAAGTGTACCCAATATCCACAATCCACTTACTCCTGATAAAGGTCTATTGATTATCGGTTGGGATGACCTTTTGTGAACATATGGGCCCTACAATATAAATCACAATAGATGACTTATAGCAGAATGCAGCAGCCCTGTAGAGTCTCTCTGAGAGAAACAGAGTGAGGAGGAAGGACTACAGCCCAGCATGTGGAGGTAGTGGGAAGCGTTCCCTTCAACTTTAGTGGAAAAGACAGACTTAGATACCAGTAAGTCATTTAGGAGAGCGTGTGTGTGTGTGTGTGCTTGATGTGTGTGTGCATGTGTGTGTGTGTGTGTGTGTGTGCGCGTGTGTGTGTGCAAACGTGTTTGTGTGTGTGTGTGTGTGTGTGTGTGTGTGCTATCAGCGTAAGCTAATTACAGCACTATAGTTTGTCGGTCAGACAGCTGTCTGTGTTGATTAGAGAGAAAGAGGAGGAGTTAATGTGTTTAGCGCCAAAGAGGGAGGAGCCACAGTCTCATTAGACGCTAACACACTTAGCCTTGACAGCCAGGCTCGCACAGGTTCACAAACGCAGACAGCCACAGGTGTACACACACACACACACACACACACACACACACACACACTGTAATTACAGTACCCTAAAGCATCTCCTGACCTCGGTCAGATAACATTAGTACTTTCCTGTCTTTCCGCTAAATGCTTCAGCCCCACATGTTAGCCATCAGAGGCGAGTCAAAACCATCTCTCCCCGCATCATTTGCTTTGGGGGAAGAGGAGGAGGAGGAGGAGGAGGGCCCATCCGGTCCAGGTTTCCATGCGTTACTAACCGCAGCTCTTTCATCTGCACTGCAGAGTACAAGCTCAGACATGAGGGGTCACTTAGAGTTGGGCTGACACCGGTAAAGCTCCTGTTACGCTGAGCTGTGGGCAGAGCCACTTGAGAGAACCGTGCGAGGACCACAGAGAGAGGGAGAGAGAGGGAGAGAGAGGAGTGGAGGCCCTCAGCCCCGAAACTGTTCTCTCCCTCCTGGGGCCACAGAGGCAGGCTCAACCCTGGGGTGCAGTGAGAGGAGTGGAGAGGAGAGGTTTCTCTGAGGAGAACAGGGAGAAGATAATAATGGACTTTAAACCTCATGGTATCAGTTTGGGCAGACGTTGGCCTACTGGCACGGTTTGTAGTAACACTGAGCAGGTTTTGGGTTTTGGTTTGTCTTATCTACCTCCCTCTCCTACTGTATCGGTTACCTGGGAGGAGGTGTGACAGTCATTGATAGCGTTCACAATAGCACACAGCAGTCAGTCAGCCAAACAGTCAGCCAGACAGACAGTCAGTCAGACAGACAGACAGTTACTCAGTCAGTCAGTCAGTTAGTCAGTCAGTCAGCCTGTCTGTGCCCCCGCTGTACAAACTAATGTAGAGGAGAGGCTGGGACATCGATTTCTCATAAGCCATCTGTGAGGTGTCTGCGTCTAGCCTGTACTGTCTGTGTGTGTGTGTGTGTGTGTGTGTGTGTGTGTGTGATTGTTGAATGTGTACATGCAACAGGGGTGACAGCACTTTCACGGGTCACTCTGATAGTGATAAATCTTGGTTCTTGGTACACCCTCCCCTCTACACACACATGCACACAACACACTCTGTTACCCCCTCTTCGTTCCTCCTGTCAAAAAGAGAGGGGTGGGGGGGGGGCAGCAACACATCCATCATCATCCTCCCATCAGCCATCTGCTGTGCCCCCCCTCCCCCCAAGTCCACCCTCGTATGGGTGCTGGGAGGATGAGGAATGAGGTGTGTGATGTGTGTCAGGTAGCAGGACAGATGCCGATTGATCGAGATGGTGTGAGAAAGAGTGTGTCGGGGATGTTTGTGTGTGTGAGATACAGAGAGATTGTGTGTGTGTGTGTTAGGGATGTGTGGTTACGACATTCCCTCTGTGAGGGCTGGGATGACAGAAATGCAGATGGCTTTACGATGAGTAGACTGTAAACGTCAGTCTCTCCCGGTTCGAGATGGGTGGTACTCGCGTTTAAAGAGAGGATTACGTTACCTGACATCTGTACCTCCTGAGCAGCAAACACTCGCTGGCTGAGAAAGGTCAAACCTGGGCGTAAGGAGGATAGGCTTCTCTCTTTTGTGCTGCTGTCTCCGGTGTTCAAGTGCCTTTAGACCTCCCCTGAGAATGTGTGTGTGTGTGTGTGTGTGTGTGTGTGTGTAATGTACAGTGCCAGGTGTGGAGGGCTAACAGGACCGTCAAAGGGGGCTGTCAGAGGTAGGACCCCACAGGGGGCTGTCTTAGTGTTTGCCCGTTCCTCTGCTACCACTGCGAGAAAGTGGTATGTCTACACCGTCTGTCTGGGTTGCTCAACTGCACCTAGGGAGGGGGTGGGGACAGGGGTGGAGACAGGCCTGGGGTGGGAAGGTTAGGGGTCGGGGTGGGGTGGGGGGGGATTCTGACTCAGGGGTGAGTGACTCAGAGAGAGGGAGGCATAGACAGAGAGATAAGTTGAAAGAAGAGTGACTGTTACAGTCAGTCAGTTACAAAGAGCCAGTTGGTTGGAGCGGTTGAGGTTGGCTGTACCAGAGAGAGAGAGCAGAGCGAGGGAGAGATACATAAAGAGATATTCAGAGCGTACAGATGGCGGGAGCGAGAGGAGCAGAGATGTGAGAAGGAAAGCAGAGAGTGTTTGGGCAGACGACACGGTTATATTTACCCGCCCCGACCACTCGTCTGCGTGACTGGCGGTGACGGCCGCTGCTCTTCTCCGGTGCGGTCCTGCGTGTTTCTGGAAGTCTCCGCTCATCCGGGGCAGTGGGGGGGAGGCGGCTTGGGCCCGGCTGAGGGGCCGGCATGGCGGCGGCGGCGTGCGTGGGCCTCAGGGTGCCCGTCAGGGGGCCCAGCCACTTCTCCTGCGACCACTTCAAAACGGTAAGACGCGGGGACATGGTGCCGGGTCGCGGGGGCAGTAGTTTGGGGACAGAGAGGACTAAAGAAGAAGAGTGGACGAGAGAAGGCACGAGAAAAGAGAGAGATAGAGTGAGGGAGGGAGGGAGGGCGTGGAGGGCCGGTCCTGAAATAGCGGAGGAGGGTTTGGGGGGGTCGAGCCAGGTCCTGCATTTCTGAAGACAGGAAGCTGTATTTATAGAGTGGACAGAGGCAGGTAGCTCGTCCGTCTGGCCAAGACGTGGCTGAGAGGAGTGGAGGAGGAGGAGGAGGAGGAGGAGGAGGATGGATGGATGGACGGACGGACGGACGGACGGACGGACGGACGGACGGACGGACGGACGGACGGACGGACGGACGGACGGACGGACGGACGGACGGACGGACGGACGGATGGATGGAGTCTGTGTCGTGTTGCTGCCAATATATAGATTTTGCCTGGAATATGGAGATTAGTTATCTTATAGCCCCTATCGGGACTGTGTTACTATCTGGCTGGTATACGCAGTCCCTTATGCCATGGCAGTGAAGTTGTCAACTTTATCGAGGAGTAGGAATTCCTAACCAGGCAGACTGACATTAGTCTGACGACTTTGCTGCCATGGCATAAGGGACATAGATACCAGCCAGATAGTAACGCAGTCCCGAAAGGGGCTACTGTAGGTGCGAAATTGGGAATTGGCTGAGAACTGCTGTATGCACTAATATAGACTTTACAAGTTGATTTTGTCTCTATCTTTAGATGACTGGAAACCAGGGTCCTAGTGTTATCAGATGGTCCTTGCTGTTCTCGCCTGCAGTTTCCATGCCACTAGCTACCTGGCTACTGTACGTGTTGCGTCTAATAGCTGCTCTCTGTTCGTAGCACAAACCTCTCGTGAGAGATAGCACCTTTAACCAGCTACGCTGCCCTTCAAGTTTTCTTTGCAGGGTTCTTGTTCACTTCACGTAGATTGGTCCATAATGGCGTGTTAAGTGGTGTGCTTTTTAGGCCACTCGCTGAACCCTGGCAGAAACCAGCCTAATAGCTCTCAGGTTGTTAGTGTAATTGGGCTAGTTAGCCCTGGTTTGTCAGCATGTGTGGGAACCTGGCTTAGGATCGAACCTTGAAGTGAAGTCTGTCCCTCTGGACCCCATAGCGCTGTGTGTGACGGTGTGGTTCCAGGTCTGGTCTGGGCGGGGAACATGTGGTGTGTGTGACGGTGTGGTTCCAGGTCTGGTCTGGGCGGGGAACCTGTGTTGTTTGCGTAGCAGCTGTGTTTCGCCAGCCTCCTCGGAAGTGGGAGTCAGACAAACAACTCCTGAGATGAAAGAGGAAGTTAATGAAAACATGTTGCCCCCTGTGAGGGACTTTTCAACCACACTCTACACGTACACAACAAAACTTGCACACACAATATCCCCTACTCTCACACACACACACACAGACACCTGTTCAGCTTTAACCTCGGCAGACAGAAGTTGTGAGATCTCACAACATCTCTAAAAGTTTACCTTGACTTCAAAGCCCTCTACCTATGTCTCTCTCTCGCTCTCTCTCCCTCCCTCCACACACGCACGCACGCACACACACACACACACACACACACACACACACACACACACACACACACACACACACACACACACACACACACACACACACACACACACACACACACTGTCCCTCCCCCTCAGAAAGTCCCTTCCAGGACAAGGGCACTCTCAGTGTGCTGCCCTCTGTCTCTCCCCAGCCTGAGACCCAGCGTTGTAGGGGAAGGCCTGTATGCGTCATGCCCCCTTGTGAGCATCCATCACTGGGCTAATGACTCAGCCGGCCTCGGCAGTGGGCCGCTGGTTGTGGAGCCCTGACCAAGACATACAGCGGAGGGAGAAAGACTGTTGACAGCTGTGACAGTGTGTGACGCACCACCGTGTGTCACTATGTTAGCATGAGTGTGGGCCTTCTTCTGTGGTTGGTGGGCATAGTGGGACTCGTGTGTGTGTGTGTGTGTGTGTGTGTGTGTGTGTGTGTTGTGTGTTGTGTGTGTGAATCCCTGTCATGTTATTGCTTGCGTACTGATCCTTGTGTTTGACCCAGCTGAAATGAGATGTCACATTGTTGCTGATTCACACGGCCTTAACCCTGAGAGGACCCAGTGTGTGTTTGGGGGGGGGGGGCGTCGGGGGAGGGGTTAATATGCCCAAAAACGCTGTTCTGTGGGTATGCTATTGTCTTATTTCCCTACGAAAAAACAATAGGCATATTAGGTGAGGGCGAGGGCAACTGTCATCTAGGTCCGACGGCCTTAGACAACTACACACAGAGGTCTACGGCCTTAGACAACTACACACAGAGGTCTACGGCCTTAGACAACTACACACAGAGGTCTACGGCCTTAGACAACTACACACAGAGGTCTACGGCCTTAGACAACTACACACAGAGGTCTACGGCCTTAGACAACTACACACAGAGGTCTACGGCCTTAGACAACTACACACAGAGGTCTACGGCCTTAGACAACTACACACAGAGGTCTACGGCCTTAGACAACTACACACAGAGGTCTACGGCCTTAGACAACTACACACAGAGGTCTACAGCCTTAGACAACTACACACAGAGGTCCCAGACTGTGCATGAATCAGATCCCACCAGTGTTAAGTGTCACATTGCACTCCCTGGAGGAGGGAATGTCCCCCTGAGCAATTTACAGCTCTCAAAAAAGACTCGCTGATCCTGGGATGTGAAGGCTGGGATTACTGGGAATATCTGGGAAATGGATGTGGAAATTCCCTACATTCATTGTCATGGATCAAACATCATAACGCTGTGTGTTGGTCAGTGATGGTGGTACCTGTGGTGGGATGCTGGTGTTGATGGGAGATCTGGTGGTGGAGATTTGCCTCCCTCTGGTGTGGAGAGCGTCTGAGAGAGACCGGCAGCTCCCTCAGCTCCTTCTCTGGTTTCAGGGAGAGACGTGTCCTCAATCTTATGCCACAGTCCTGACAAAGTGGCACGATCACACGCTCTTTTTGTCATTATTCCCCCTCTCTCTTTCTCCTTCATCTTTCTCTCCTTACTCATTCATCTCTCTCTCTCTCAATTCAGTTCAATAAGCTTTATTGGCACTCCTACTACTGCGTAAATATTGCATAGAACCTTTAACTCTCTCTCTCTCTCTCTCTCTTGCACCCCCCCCCTCTCTCTCTCTTTCTTGCATCCCTCTCTCCTTCTCTCCATCACTCCCCTCAGGCTGTGCTGGGATCAGAGAAGCTACAGTACATGTGCTCCTTCAGCCTCAGTAGCTGATAGAAGTGTTGATCCAGAGAGCCTGTATCCTCCTGTGTGTTTATTAAGCTTCAGACTCTCTGCATCAGGCCGCGTGTTGCAACGATCAAATGAAGCCTGGTGTGATGAAAAATTAAAATTTCCCGCTTGCATTTGAGAGTTTGAGAGCTTCCTTCTCACCCCCTCCCCCCCCTCCTCTTTAAGCCAAAGGGGGTATTTAACCTTCAGTGTTCAAACCCCTCATGATTGACAGCTACTCATCTCACCTGGTTTTTAATTACACTCAAACCACTCGTTTTACCTGGGAGCCCGAAACTACAAAGGCCCTCTGCCCACCAGCTGAACTTCCACTCCTCACAGCTGAGTGCTGAGTAGAGCCACCGCATGACGATCCATGGCTTTAAAAGACTGCTTTAATCTGGCTGACTCAGAGTCTGCGTGTGCGCGCATGTGCGTTCGTGTATGAGAGACAGAGACTGACTTTTGAACCTTGCTTCAAAGCTCTGTGTTTAATGTGTGTTTGATGCTGTGCACCTAGATTATTCTGTGTGTGTGTGTGTGTGTGTGTGTGTGTGTGTGCGTTTGAAGTTAAGTGGAGCCCTCACACCTGTTGTAAGCCATCACTAGAGAGCAGTGATTCATAAGATGAGTAACAAGGCAGATTGGCCCCAGGTTTGCTTACACTGAAAACAGTGAGCAGGGGTCACAACAGTGTCAGGCAGCTCACCAAAGTATATTTGTGGTCGTGTTTGTGTGCTCCCGTCGTTGCCCTTGGCCAAGCTAGTGCTCTCAAATTCAACGTATTTGGATTGCAACTGAATGTCATAACATTGAGAGACTGAGATTCCAGTGGAATGTTCCCAGTGTTAATACTCTGTAAAAGGCTGCATTTGGTGTGTGCTGCATTTCTGTGTGTGCGTGTGTGCGTGCGTGTTTCCTATAGGCTACCTCCCTTTTTTATTGGTCAGATGGCTATTGGTCAGTTATATCAACAATTAAACAAATATTTGGTAGAACCCTACTACATATTGACCATTTTGCAATCGTTTTTCAAAACAATGACAGATTTCCCTGCGGTTTGTATTCATACCATTAGTCTCACCCTGACCAAATATGCTTGACGTCACTTCACTTTAGATGCACGAAAGTTTCAACCCGTTGAACCCTCAAGTGCAAACAGGATTGGGAAAGCAAGAGTGTGACAGAGCCGGAGGGGGCATGGGAGAGAGAGGGGGGCTTTCACTCGGCCAATTATAAACGGAGCTATTCAGATTATTCAGATGCTTAATTCAGCCCCCCTCTCTCCTCCCCTCCGTCACGAGCAGCGGAGCTTCTATTCTGTCCGCGGGCCGTGATGTCAGCGCGCCTCATTGAATGCGCTCTCCGGGTTTCTGCGCTGAATGCTCGCGGAGAGCACAATGGCCCAAATCTGAATACCACGCGGTTATTATGCCAGCCCCTCGCCCCGACAAAAAGAAAGGGGGTACTCTGGTTCTTTTCAACCATGTTGTTATTTTATCAGAGTCGTAAATGTATCTAATTCATTATCGGTGTGTGTGTGTTTTTAAGTGATATGTAGTTTTGACTACCTCGCAGAAGACAACACGCGCACGGTTGTTTTGTTATTGACCGCCGCGGTTGTGTGTGTCCCACCCAGATATACACGGACTGGGCCAACCACTATCTCGCCAAGTCAGGACACAAGCGACTCATCAAGGACCTGCAGACAGACGTCACTGACGGCGTGCTGCTGGCGGAGATCATACAGGTTGTCGGTAAGGAATAACTTTCACGGTGATGCTGACTCAACGTTTATTATGACATGTGTAGGCTGCTATAATCTAAAAGTCTTGAAAGAGTCACTTATGTAATCATAGTCACAATAATAAATCATGTTGTATTTATTCGTGCCGAAATGAATCCATGAAAGTAAGCCTATTGAGTATGCATGTTCATCTTGTCTTGAGAAGAGAGAAGCGAACAGCTCTATTGAAACACAGTATGATCGTATTTATTTAAACAATGATCCATTCAGAGAAACGTTGCACGTTGTGGCCGTTTATTAGATATCAGTATACCCTCTCATTCCCTCCCCTCCTGAGTCAAAAGCCAGTCCTGTCATTTTCCAAGAGCTTCCCTGTCATCTAGTATGAGAGACTTGAGACTGGCCCCAGGGCTCACACGCACACCGGCACACCAGCTGACCGCTGACTCATCACAACACTCTCTCTTTCTCGCTCTCCCTCTCTCTCTTTCTCTCTTTATCTCTCTCTCTCTTTCTCCCTCTCTCTCTCTGTCTGTTTCTCTCTCTCTCTCTCTCTTTTTCTCACACACACGCAGGACGCTGGCCCATCATATTTGGTCTGAAATATAAAAGACAGCAGACCAGCTGATTCTATTCACAGGACGTGTAGCTATTACTGTAAAGGTCAGAGTGGGCCGGTGTTTCCCAGAGTAGCAGCTGGATCACGCGGGGACTTGACTACCGTCTTCATGGACGGGCGGCTCAGGAAGACACACTGAAGTGCCTGTTCTCCCGCCCTCACTGTGGTCTGACGCCTCTTGGTCAGAATGTGGGTACTTACCATGACCGTTACGTTTGGATTGTCCACCGCTAATAGCTACTCTTGTCAAATGATGTCAGTTGTAGGTCTGAAACAAGCTATAGACCAAATCTTGTGTACAGCTGACGCAAACGTTTTTCCCCCCCTCAACTCCACACACACACACACACACACACACACACACACACACACACACACACACACACACACACACACACACACACACACACACACACACACACACACACAACTGACCCTGGTCTCAAGTAAGCCTAATATCATATGAACCCCATCCCTTCACCTGCTCATCCATACAGTAGGCTCCTGTCCTTCTCTCCGTGTAGACAGGGGGAATCACACCAGACAGTGCTGCTGAAACATGAGCAGCCAGGGAGCACAGGAAACTAGGGAGAGAGATAGACGCACAAGTCAGTCTCTAAACTCACGAGTCAGTCTCTAAACTCACGAGTCAGTCTCCAAACACTGCGCTCAACAAGCGACTGAAGACATTCGTCCAGATTTCGCTGCTAAAAGTGGGTGGAAACAATTTGAGAGTTAAAAAAGAACGGCATTGCAGGACCAATCCAACGTATTTAGGGCGGTCCTTCCTAATGGGGCACTGAATGTTATGTTTTCATTCTCCACTCGAGTTTGTTTGGAGGGCATCATATCCGGTAAGGGGGGTCCTTCACACTACTGGAAATGTAGGCAGCGGTTCTGATTGGTAGCGTCGGTTTTCGTCGCTGTTCTAGCGACGGTTTTCAATGGAGATGTCTCCAGACTTTCGGAGGCGGAGAACTCGAAAAAGTCTGGTGTCGCGAGACTAGTCGTTCTCTAAAGACTTGCCTCAACTAGAGACTGAGGACATTCATCCAGATTTCATCACTTAAAGTGGGTGGAGTCAATTAAAGAGTAAAAAAAGCACTTCAGAACCAATCCAAAGCCTTTAGGGCGTAGGTTTTTTTCAAGTTTGAACCAATCCAAAGCAGTGGGCGTGTAGGTTGGTTTGCGGCCATTCTCGCCGCCGTTCTAGCCACTATCGTGAATATAGAAATCTCCAGATGATTGGTCGGCGGAGATCTCCGATAGTCTGGTACCGCGAGACTGCAGTGACAGAGAAACGAATGGCGGTCTGTCACAAGGGAGGTTCAGAATCAGAATCAGAATTCTTTTATTGCCATTTGTGCTTGACATAGGAATTTCTTGCACCATTGTGGAGCCAAAAACAACACAAAAATGGACCAGTGCAAGGACAGGACAGAACAGTACAAAATACAAACAGTGCAAAATTAGTAGAACATTTGACCTACAAAAGAGACAGTAGTGCAGTAGTCAGTATAGTGCAAAAATTGCGGGGGGCAGGGGAGAGAGTCAGAGGGGTGACAATGCTTATTTTGCGCTTTCTGCGAGTGCGTGCATGTTTATCCACCTGACGCAGTGACTCCATCTTTTCCCGTGGTCTACAGTAGGAGGTGGGCAGGGCTCTGGGGCAGAGCTGCACGGTCAGGCCCACCGGGAGGCCCCTGGTGCAGTCGGCTGCGCTGCTGGAGCAGTTGTCAGCTGCGAGACGACGGTCTTGTCTCAGCTGCTACGGGCTGACCGACGGAAGGGGGGTGGAGGAGGAGGGACCCCGGAGAACACACACACACTCTCGCACACACACACACACACACACACACACACACACACACACACACACACACACACTCTCACACACACACACACGAACACCCTTCCGAAA
>NC_140237.1:21034703-21052203 GCF_949987555.1 Borostomias antarcticus
CATGATGCCAACTGTGGAATTCTAATCTAACACTGCTCTCTCACTTTTCTCTCATTCTCTCTTTTCTCTCGCTTACAGGCGCGCGTGCACATGCACACGCACGCACACACACATGCACATACAAACACACACGCACACACACACTCACACACAGGTCTTTGTTTCTGTGGTAGATTTATGGCTTTGTCTTGTCTAATTGCTGTGTGTACAGTATGTGCGTGTGTGTGTGTGTGTGTGTGTCTTGTTTCTGGGTCACACGATTATATTCCCTTACTTCCTGGTCTGTCCCCGGCCTGGTCTCTGTTCAACCAGCCGTGTCGTTCATCACAGGTAGAAACCTAGAAACCAGCTCAGACCAGTCTGCCCGGGAGCTAAGGTTCAAACCTGCTGTAACCAGGCGTTCTGAGCCCTGGGAGAATGTCGCATGACACTCCTTCCTCTTTGTTTAGACAGTAATACATGTTCGACTCTCGGTTTCCTCCTAGCAGACATGAGTCGAGCGTTCCTTCACAGTTCAACCTGTGTCACACACCTTCAGGTGTGCCAGGCAAAACCACGGAAGCTTCCAACCTTCTCAAACGCACACGCGGTACAGGTGCCATGGCCGACATCGCTTATCCTCTCTTCTTCTAGAATGTCCTCAGGGTCAGCGCCGGGGCCAGGGTGGGAGCTCGGTTGTCCGTTTTGGGGCGTCATTAACGTCGGGGCGTTATTTATCTTTTAATAAACCCTGACTGTGAAAGGATAGATTTATTACGTGCGTCTTCCCAAGTTAAAGGAGTAGTAAAGGGAAAATGCATGTTTAGCCCTGTTTAAAGGTTACTTATGATCATATACAATGGTTCAGATCAAAACGTTGACAAAACTAGCACTTTTGAGAAAGTCTGATAATTGCTCTACCACCGTTTTGGTCATACAATGGATGTGGACCTTGAAAAATCTTTCAAAAACATGTTAAACTCTCGATTTCAAAGACAAGAAACTCACCGAGGTGTTAGTTGGCGTTCTGACATATAATTTGCCATAAAGTAAGATTCTAGTTCATCTGGAAAGGCTTTTTTAAATATTTAGCATAGAACTATTTAGTCGCAGCACATACGTGTGTAAACTTCCGCAAACTAGGTAGCCTAGCAACATAAACAATAACAATAGCTACCGTAAGTAGTTCCGCTTCCTGAATCCCCTCTGCGGATTGATCTACACATCTACAACGGTCGCTTCAATACAAGTCAATGGATTTCATAAAATGATCAATAAAATCCTACAGGATTCATACTTTGCGGCAAATTTGATGTCAGAACACCAACGGACACCAATTACCCCCTCGGTGAGCTTCTTGTCTTTGAAATCGAGAGTTTAACATGTTTTTGAAAGATTTTTCAAGGTGCCCACCCACATCCATTGTATGACCAAAACGGTGGTAGAGCAATTATCAACTTTCTCAAAAGTGCTAGTTTTGTCACGTTTTGATCTGAACCATTGTATATGATCATAAGTAACCTTAAAACAGGGCTAAACATGCATTTTCCCTTTACTACTCCTTTAAGGCAGAGAGTGTGCCCAGTGCCCACATTAATCACTCCCCACAGGCAGCATACAGAGGTTAATGTTTAACTAGGCATGGCCAGGGAAGTACCTGGTGTGTGTGTGTGTGTGTGTGTGTGTGTGTGTGTGTGTGTGTGTGTGTGTGTGTGTGTGTGTGTGTGTGTGTGTGTGTGTGTGTGTGTGTGTGTGTGTGTGTGTGTGTGTGTGTGTGTGTGTGTGTGTGTGCGCGTGTGCGCGTGTGTGCGCGCCCGTGTCCACGGGGGCAATGCTTACCTGTCTCCGTTGGTCGAACGCCAGGTGATCGGATGGCATGCGAAGCGCAGTGCAATCGCAGGTGCGGTGTAGCGTTGCTAAGCAACCCCGCGTGGATGACTCACGATTGTTTGCTCACCGGCGTCGTGTCGGTCCCACTGTTCTTCCTGCCACATGCAAATTATTATATGGGGTATCGGCCGTTGTAAAGATTATGGGCTGTGGGCTGGATCATGGGCTGGATTTTGTCTTGTAAAGAGAGAGAGATGACAGCAGTACCCAGGAGAAGGTGTCAGTTAGCTCAAAGGTGAGAGTTCTCTGTGAAACTTTTAAGCTAAGAAAATGAAAGGATGACACACACACACTTACACAGTCATACACACACACACGTTGCCTCAGAGTCATGCTACATGACCAGATTCCTCTAGACACGGACTGAGCCAAAGGAAGGAATGCTTACGGCGTCTCTCCCTGACACACACGCACACACACACGCACAAGCACACAATAATGTCTGTGTGATGTGAGGAAGTGTTTGTTCAGAGGGCAGTCGCATGTCCAGCCCGGCTGCCTTTGACAGGCTGAGAGCCAGTACAGAACAGCACAGTGGGTGATGACAGGCAGAGAGAGGGAGGGGGAGAGAGAGAGAGAGAGAGAGAGAGAGAGAGAGAGAGAGGTGTGAGAGCGTCTGTGAACTGAAGCCGGATTTGTTCTGGCAGTTTGAGACCTGTGAGAGCTCCTAGCGACTTCACACACCCTGACAGGTAGGGGGGAGCAGCCTGGTCTGATGCAGATACACACATTTCTGGAAACTAGATTATCCAACACCATACAATAGGATTTTAATGTTTCCTTATGATGTTAACGTATCCTATTGTGTTATTGATGATGTGATGTGTCAATGCTGATTCACTTCATTCTCTGAGACAGTATAAATGGAATAGCGTGAGGTATCTGGGGGCCACCTGCAGTTAGGGGTGGTTAAGTGAGGTGTGTTTAGTGTTGGGCGGAGAGGGAGAGAGTTTGCATTGTATCTCCATCATGTTTGTGGCTGTCCCCAATCCCCATTACATCAATCCGACACAGGGCTCGCATTGACATGGTATTGTTTACGGCTCTATCAGAACACCCAAGCCTTTATTTACTCAACCTCAACCTGCTGCTGGAGAGAAAACCACCGATCAGACAAGATGAGAGGAGACCGGGGGATGAGACGTGGACAGGAGCAGAGGAAACTGCAATGTCCTAACTACACAAAGTTTTTTGCTCATGAATAATCTTTTTTTTCCATTTGATTTTGGAAGGAATACCCCTCAGCTTGAGCACGGGCTGGTTGAGGGACAGGTTGAGGGACAGGGCTGGTTGAGGGACAGGGCTAGTTGAGGGACAGGGCTGGTTGAGGGACAGGGCTGGTTGAGGGACAGGGCTGATTGAGGGAGGTTGTCCGTCTGTGTGGTGTGGTTCTGGAAGGAATCCCCCTCAGCTTGAACATGGGCTGGTTGAGGGAGGTTGTCCATCTGTGTGGTGTGGTTCTGTGGTTGGGTGAGCCTTGGTCCCAGTGGTGTGTTTTTATTTAGCCAGAGGCGTCGTTATTTTTACCAACTCAAAGGCTCGGCTGGGACTACAGCAGAGGGGCGGAGGTGGCATTTGGGCTGAGGTATTTAAGACACGTGGGGGGGGTATTTTTGACAGGCTGGGGTTATTTCAGCACAGTGAGAGTGATATCAGTAGGCTAAGTCCAGGGGGCAGTTTTGTAAGATGATTGCAGTGGCATTTAGGTTTGGGTTGCTTAAGAAAGACGGGGTTTGTGAGTGAAGCTGGAGTACGGGGGTATTTCAGTGAATCGGGGGTATTTGAGTGGGGGCAGGGCGTATTTGAGTGAGGCTGGGGGGATTTCAGCGGAGCGGGGGGCTCTCTAAAGCGCTAGTGGTATTCGGAGGGTGGCGTAGTCAACATTCTTCCCCGTCTTAAGTCTCTGCTGGCTGACCCCGCAGGGCAGCATGTGTCAGGCGTGAACAGCTGGTCAAGGGTCAGGGGTCACAAAGCTGTTACAGCTCACTCACTGACCTAGCGTCACTGGGCCAACACTGGCCGAATGCGCCTCAACTGATCTGAAATCCTTCACATCTATGAAAGTGATGCTTATATTTGCCCACAACTATACACTACAGTATGAAACATGGATGTATATAATCCTTGTTCTTTTTATTGTATTTCACTTTTATGCTTATTCGCTACTATGTATATTCTGCATTCTGCATTTCCAGCCCTTTGCTGTAATTTTCCCCCTGCTGAAATGCCACATTTCCAACCTATCTATCTACTGTATGAGAAGGGCCTCTGTTGTTAAATATTGATATTGTTGAATGATTGCCTTGTTTGCTGATCTGAAAGCAACCGTTGATCGTCATTTGATGATTCAGTTTTGAAATTCACCTAGTGATGACGTAGGCAACCAATGAGCTGTCTGCTTAGAGGATCAAATGACCTGTAAGCAAAGCTTGGCAGCCTATCAAATCTTACTTACTGCCAGTTGAGCTGGGTCAGTCTGGTTGCCAGGGCTGGTGTCCTAGCAACATGACCAACGTAGAAAGATATTGGTTCCTTCCGGGTACTTTCATAGTTTAATGACGGGCTGTTTTGACTACGCAATGATGACTGGCTCATTACGAGCATGTTGGTAAAGTTTTACGTCAAAGCCAAATCACCATTGGTTGGCCTGTCTTTGATGCTTTTGAACATGATGTTTGCAACCTTTTTTTGCCTACTCTATATGATTTCACTGTACACCCAAATTTGCAAAATGTTTCAAAGTAAGCACGTCTGCTCAATAAACCTACTCAAATGCTAATGTAAACGCAGGAGCCGGGGGTTGGTGGTGTTTATCCGTGTCGTCTCTGTCCCGGCAGATTGAGAACATCGACGCCTGCCTCAGTTTCCTGGCCGCCAAAGGAGTGAACATCCAGGGCTTGTCAGCGGAAGGTACTCCAGGCCTCCTCACTCCTCACCACGCACCCCCCGGGGTGAACCCGGCTTCAATTGGACCGGATCATCGCACTCCGTCAACTGACGTTCCCTCCTTTTTCTCTCCCTCATCCCCCCCCCCCCCTCCCTCTCCCCCCATTCTCTTCAAACAGAGATCCGGAATGGGAATCTGAAGGCTATTTTGGGGCTCTTCTTCAGCCTGTCCCGCTATAAGCAGCAGCAGGCGCACCGGCCGCCCCCCCCGCAGCAGCAGCAGCCCCACCCCCCCCTGAGCCAGCAGAACAGTGCCCCCGCCCAACTCACCCACCCGGCCCCCACGCATGGGACCTCGGCCCCCGCCGCGCACGCCCAGAAAGCAGCCTCAGCAGTGCAGGCCGAGATGCAGTCCAGGTAAGCCCCGCCCGCTCGACTTGAGGTCGCACGCTGGGAAGCGCGGCGCGGAAACGACCAGAACGCAGAAAGAGTAGTGTCGTCTGACTCCAAACCCTGATCTCTTTGGCTGGGTTAGGTCCGGTCTTCTGTGGATGTAAACTTCTTCATTTCTCTCTCTCTCTCTCTCTCTCTCTCTCTCTCTCTCTGTCCTCGACATGTCTCATTTTCCCCTCTCTTTCCTCTAGGGATGGGTCTCAAAGTAGACTGCTCAAGTTTTCCCTTGGTCAGAAAAAGTCATCTAGGTCAGCTCTCTCTCCTTCTCTCTCTCTTTCTCTCCTCCGTTCTCCTGCATCGTCCTGCATTTCACCTTCTCTCCTCTAACGCCCGACTCTCCTTCCCTTACTCTGCTGGACCCTCTGAGGTAGAGCTAGAAGATGCCCCTAACCCACGGCTACAAGGAACATGCGACTGTCTCAGCAGTGGGCTAGCTCTGGTCTGCTGTGATTAAGGGCATCTTCTAGCCTGAGTGCTACCCCCCCCCCCCCCTCTGTGCATGAGTGGACAGGCTACAGGACCCCCACCCCCCAGATCCGGCTCCAGGCCTGAGATGTACTCTGTCTGGCATCATGCTTCGTTTAGCATGCATGCTCAATGGGCTGTGAGGGACCTTTAGATAACCTGTGTGTGTGCGTGTGTGTGCGTGTGTGTGCGTGTGTGTGTGTGTCTGAATGCTACATTAATAAGTAACTGAGATGAGAAGTCCAGAAGTCTATTGCTTGCCTTGAATATGGTTGATATAGCAAATAGCGTATGCCCCTACCACTACAACCAAGGTAATGTCTCTGTAAGAATGACAAAGAGAAATGTCTCACTCTGTATCTATCTAAACCTGAAGCATGGTATCTTTTGGTGTGTAATGAGGTTCATTGTTGAGGTGAAACCTACATTAGGATGTGGTTTTGCATGCTGCCCATCCCAGATTGTGTGTTTGCATTGCACCTGCTTTAGTCCAACTTCCTTCTAAAGCAATGCAACACCCCCACCCTCTGGCCAGCTTGTGTAAGTGCAGGTCAATTTCCCCACAGTCAAAAAAAGCATTGATATACTCAATTTGTTTTTCTCTCGAAACACGTGCACAAGCTATTCATGGAGGAATTGTAATATTCTGTATTTCACAGATAGTGAAACCTACTGTGCAGTAGCACCTGTGTGTGTCATTCATCGCACAGCACAATAGACAAAAATATGCAATACCAGTTACTTTTCTAACATGATCTCTCAGCATGTTCAGCTATATTTCAACATGGCTGTAACGAGCTGGTAGATACCAAGCTGCAGGTCAAGGCAGTAGACGGGGAGATTGACAGCAGTCTTTATGACTGCTGTGATTGAAAGTCAAATGAGCCCCTCACCCACGAACAAAGAAAAGACGACAGACCGCTTTCCCTGCGTTCGAGGAACAGATTAAAACGCCCGAGTGAATGGCAGGGTGGAAATGAGAGAGTGATGTCGTGCTGCTGAATTGAATGGAGGACCACAATCTTATCAGCAGGTAGCCACCAGGCTCATGTTTCTGCGTCGGACATAATAAATTAGCAATTCATTAGGTCCGTCCACAATAGAGCCAGGCTGGCGGGATTACAAAGCCCTCACGAAGAGTCCCGGCCACACCGTGCACTTGAGATTCGCTAACCCAACTAGAGCTGAACACCGGTTGTTGTTGTTGTGCAGATGTACTTGGTGTGTTTAATCAGTAGAAGGCTTATCGCTGACCCGCACGTCCCCCCTAGCCTGTATCTGGGCGGAATGGCCTGTGTGTGACCCCAGGACTTTTGTCTGGAGTGTCAGGGCGTTGGGTCAATCGTAGCCCCGAATGTTACCGCCTCCCATACCACGGTATCCACTGCTCTGACCATCCCCTCTAGACTCCGGATAACAGGCTCTCTAGATCAGATAGACATGGCTGCAGGACAAGCTTCTCTCTCTGACAGCTATCTGTCTGAGTGTTAGTAGTGGGTATCTGACAGGTATAAGGCTTTGTGTTAGACTGTAGTCAAATCAAATCAAACTTTATTTGTATAGCGCATTTCATACACAGAGGCAACACAATGCGCTTTACAGAGTGCAATGGGGGGTGGGCATAGGTCCCACCCCTACATATTCCAGAGGGAAGCATACAAGTAGACTAGTATGTCTCTGACAGGTAGTCTGTGTGTATGAGACTGTAGTATGTTAGAGTGTAGTATGAGATCAGGAATTTATCAGCAATCCAAAATGTATTTATCTTAAGCAAAAAAACATCAACATGTTTGAGCATAAATTCTCTAACACTCTCTTTGTCTGTCTCTCTCTCTTTCTCTCTCTCTCTGTCTGTCTCGCTCTGTCTCTCTGTCTCTCTCTCCCTCTCTGTTTCTCTCTGTTTCTCTCTCTCCCTCTCTCTTTCTCTCTCTATTTCCCTCTCTCTGTTTCTCTCTCTCTTTCTCTCTCTCTCTCCCTCTCTCTTTCTCTCTCTCCCTGTTTCTCTCCCTCTCTCTTTCTCTCTCTCTCTCCCTCTGTGTTTCTCTCTCTCCCTCTCTCTTTCTCTCTCTATCTCCCTCTCTGTTTCTCTCTCTCCCTCTCTCTTTCTCCCTCTCTCTCCCTCTCTCTTTCTCTCTCTCTCTCTCCCTCTCTGTTTCTCTCTCTTTCTCTCTCTCTCTCCCTCTGTGTTTCTCTCTCTCCCTCTCTCTTTCTCTCTCTATCTCCCTCTCTGTTTCTCTCTCTCCCTCTCTCTTTCTCCCTCTCTCTCCCTCTCTCTTTCTCTCTCTCTCTCTCCCTCTCTCTCTCTCTCTCTCTCTCTCTCTCTCTCTCTCTCTCTCTCAGACTTCCCGGCCCTATGGCGAGGGTGTCCACTGCCGGCAGTGACATCACTCCTCGCGGGCCAATCAGCACTCCTGGCAACAGGCGCAGCCAGGGCTTCTCCGACAAGACGAAACCCAGCCAGCACCTCAGCAAAGGTAGGCCACGCCCCTGGAGGAGCCACGCCCCCAGAGGAGCCCCAACCGACCTTGCATCGAAACTGTTATCAGCCTTTCAATGATCATTCCTCGAACTGGAGAAGAAATCATGTTTTGGATAGAACCAAGAATGTCTGCCATTTCAAGCGAGGCTGAATTCCAAGTGCCTGAGTAACTACTGAGATGAATCGTGGCTCTACTGTATGTACCCTGCTGGTCATTTGGAGGCATGTGAATTATGGACTGTCTATTCCTGACCAGAGAGTCACAGTGGGGGAGGCTGGTGCATTTGGGGAGCCCCTGAGCTCAGCCCCCAAGAATAGATCGGAGTGCGCGGCATCGTGATGCATTACAGCGAGACCCCCTCTATTCCACTGGAGGATCTGAGTGGTCTTATGGCCATTCTTAGCAAGCAGGAGCTTTTAACAATGTACAGTACGGCCCCAGGGGATAAATATCATGTAGCAGAGGTCGGACACTGTGCGTGTGTGTGCGTGCGTGTGTGTGTGTGTGTGTGTGTGTGTGAGTGTGTGTGTGTGTGTTGGGAGGTACTGTAGCGCTAACGTGACAGGCTCGTTAAATGACATTGACGCAGCGTTACAAGGTGAGACGACAGCGTGTGATTTATCGTGTGTGTGTGTGTGTTGCTGTCAGCTCGGTAGAATGTTCCCCTGACCTTCCACCAGCTGCCGGTATGGAGGGGTCACCGTGAGGGGACCTAACCTTCGAACCCCCACCCCGACGACCGCCAGAGAGCGTCGGAAGTACCCACTTTTGTTTTCGGTCAGAAAAAATACCCTCTTTGCCGTATTCAAGTCGAAGCGAATCTGTCCGACTTTGTGCGCGTTCGAGCTAGCAGCGGTTGGACTGTGCCGCAGGTGAATGTGTTTAGCCGGGAGGTTAAAATAGCAGCTCTGTGGGGCTGTTACCACTCACAGGGCCCAGGCTTTATATAGACTGTGTTTGTGTTCACAGTCTAAACTCATTACATTGCATTGGACAGCCCTGACCGCCCAGAGAGAGAGAGAGAGAGAGAGAGAGAAAGATAGAGCAAGGGAGAGATAAAGAGGGTGAGAGGAAGAGAGAGTGGGTGAAAGTGTGGAGTGCGTGTGTCAGTTTTAAACGGCGCCAGATGAACCGTGACCAAACAATGGAGGTTCTCACTCATACTGAAGTATTGTCTCTTAGTGGGGGAGGGGGGGGGGCAGGGATGAGAGGACAGGGTGACGGGCAGCAGGTAGGAGAGGGAGGGAGGTGTAGAGTCATTGCCCCCCCCCCCCCCCCCCCCCCCCGACTGCTTCCTACCCTGTTGAGTCTCTGCCAAATCCCTCCCCACCCCCCCCTTCACCCCCACCACCCCCACACACACACTCCTGCGCCTCAGTTCCCCTCCTGTACTCTGTGGATGGTCAGGCAGAGTTTGGGCTCTCCTCCTCTCTTCCTCTCCAGGGACGTCTGCATCTCTCCCGAGGTTGGTGTTCATCCTTCCGCCCCTTTCACCTCTCTCTCTCTCTCTCTCTCTCTAGCTCAGCGGTAGCGGCCGCGCACTGAGACCCACGATCGGTGTTTTGGACTCTCCGTGTGAATCGTGCGTTGACGATTGGCTAGTTTTACTCAGGCTTAAATCATAGTCGTTAATGGACTTGGTTGTAACATGCTGAGGGCTGTGTTTTCTTTTTTTTAACCTCAAGTACTGTTTCTTTCATGTCTTTATCGCATCTGTATGATTTCTTATTATAAGTGGGATATGTCCTGGCTTCCATGCCGTGGAGAAAGAGTGACCAGCCAGGGACTGTTTGGATGTACATTCATTCATTCATTCATTCAAATGGTCAGAGACACCTGCAGGTTCTATTGTGTGCTGAGAGGTTCTGTTTCAATGGCTCTGACAGCAGAATGTCGCAGTGTCACTGGGTCCATCTAGTTCTATACAGAAAGGGAAATTATTTTAACTGAAGGGGACAGTGGCAGTGTATTCAGAGAATGTGTGTGTGTGTGTGTGTGACATACGTAGAGAGACAGAGGGAGTGCACTGTTTGAGTTTATTCATGTGGAGGAACTTTAAAAAGTTTCTCTCGGAACAAAGACGGGCTGTCCCACTCACTTACTAGGGCAGAATGAATGAGGTGTGTGTGTGTGTGTGTGTGTGTGCGTGCCTGCGTGTGTGTATGTGTTTGTGTATGATGTGTGTGTGTGTGTGTATGTGTGTGTGGTGTCTATAGGCTGCTGCAGAGCCAGATCAATAGTTTAAGGGGTGACTGACTGAACGAGTTCAGATTAAAGTCTTGTGACTAGGAAAGGAGGCGAGCGCTAAACAGAGTCAGCCGACGCTAACCCCTCTAATGTATTTAGGCCTCGTCGTTCGCGTGGTCACGGTTTTTTTCCAGCCGCGTTTGCTTCCGCTGCTAGGGCTCTGATTGGGCCAGAGATAAGTCATCACGCAGTGGGGATAAACACAGGGCTTTGAAGTGGATGAACAGAGCAACCCCCCCCCCAACACACACACACGCTTGCACGGACACACCTACGGTATGCTGGTGAGCGTCCGCCCAAATACACACTCTCACACAGTCAGGCAGAAGCATAGTGTGGCGCACATAGACGGGGAACACACACACACGCACGCACGCAAAACACACACATGCACGCACACGCATGCCGATTTGTGAAAAGGACACTCTGTCCACATCGCCGGATGTCCTGGAAGCCTGGGATGCTATCAGCAGCCTATGAGAGGTCGGCTCAGAGTGAGACCCAACCTCTGACTGGAGGGAGAGAGAGAGGGGTGGGGGAGGGTTAGAGAGAGGAAGAGAGGATCCTAAAACGAGAGGGGAATAAATAGATGAAGAGAGAGGGAGATAGGCTATATGTAGGCAGAGAGAGGATTAACTCTGAGAAGGGCAGGATGTTGATTAGTTCATTGGTGGTCTGTGGTCTGAGACCCCCAGGGTTTCTCTCTGCTGGTCTCTCTTTATACCAGCAGGCCTAATGACCGCAGCAATTAGGCCGTTAGAATTTAAACACTTAAACATGTTCAACACGGCGCTTACGTAAACACTGGCTACTCCGAGATCTTGACCTCTGGCACAGTGACCCGGGTAGGTCAGCTGGTCAGCGACCTGCCTCCCCCCCCCCCCCCCCCCCCCCCTTCCCCTCAGGGTGTGACATCAGCGGTTTATATGTTTGTGGATGGCTGGTAAATATATATACATGCTGTAGTCACTCTCCTGTGGCCGGATTGGGCGACCTCTGAACCAGGAAGGGAAAGCGTTGACCTGCTCCGGTCCTCTCGTTTGGCCCTGCTGGAGGAGCCCTCGGTCCGGATAGCCCATGTAACACGTATCAGGGTCACTGCCCAGTGTCTGTTCTTGCCAGCTTGCGAAATGTTCTGACCCAGAGCCCAGGCCCCATTCAGGACGTCGGGGACAGAGTGTTCCGTTGGCAGCGGGCGAGAGAGGCTGCCCAAGTTCCCCGTTTTCCCAGCAGCCCCGGCGTCGGAATCCCCATCTCTCTTCATCCTCCACCACCTCCTCCTCCTCCGTAATTACAGTGGGTCCTTCTCTCGTTCGGCCGCTCCAATAGGAAGCCGGCTATTAGCAACATGACCCACTTTCCGCCGGCTAACTGCTAGCACGGCTAATTGGGCCCTAATCACTTCCTAATGGGCGCATTGTTTCAGGCCGCGCTCGCTAAATACTAAACGGGGGGGAAACGACAGGCCGTTTGGAGGGTTCCTCTCTCTCCAATTAGGGAATGAAAGGCGCATTAAAAACAAAATATATGACGAGTATGAGAGGAGGGAGGATGTGGGAAAATGAAATTAGAGTGAAATTATAAGTGTTCACAGTCACGTACATTGGAAAGGAAATATTGAATTTGAAGACACTGCTGTGTCCAAGTCACGTGGAGGCATTGGGACTGATGACCCTGTTCTGAAGCATTCTGTTTGAAGACACGTGTGTGTGTCCAGTCTGGTTAGTCGGTGTGTTGTCTGTTGAAGCTGCCATCAGAGCTAGGGTGGGAATTGATGCGTGTAGTTGAACTTAACACAGGTAGTGTGTGTGTCAGTGTGTGTGTGTGTGTGTGTGTGTGCAAGCATACTAGGATGTGGGCCAACGGAAGTGTTATAGTTCACTTCAGACAGAGTTTTCACTGTCTCTCTCTCTTTCTCTGTCTCTCTCTCTCTCACACACACACACACACACACACACAAACACCATCTCTCTCTCTCTCTCTCTCTCTCTCACACACACACACACACACACACACACACACACACACACACACACACAATATTGCCATGGGAAACATACCTCTCTCTCTCTTTCTCACACACACACCCTCTCTCTCTCTCTCTCTCTCTCTCTCTCTCTCTTTCTTTCTTTCTTTCTTTCTCTCTCTCGGTCTCTCTTTCTTTCTTTCTTTCTCTCTCTCTCTCTCTCTCTCTCTCTCTCTCTCTTTCTTTCTCTCTCTGGCAGTTTGGCAGTTGTAGTTTGAATATTCAAACACTGGATCCCACACACAGTGAAACACCTCACACATATCTCCACCACCTCACAACTCTAACTGAAGCTGGCCCAAGAGTTCAGTTTAGATTTTTACTTCTCGCAATTCATATCTTGAATACAGGACTTGATAAGTCAAACAACGAATGATTCACAAAGGTCTAATGTCATCTACAGTTTCCTTATTTTCACATTCTGTTTCTTGTGAAGACTTCAGTTTAGTCTGGGCCTTTTCTGTCATTTGTATTCAAGCCAAGCGCGTTTTAAGAGGGACCAAGACCAGAAAGTATGATGAGTAACTTTCTCTCCAACGGAGCGGGATGCTGACCAAGACCACTCCATATAAGTCCAAACCTCACAAGTGTGTCGGTGACAGTACGGATTCCTTGGCAGGACATGAAAGAGCTGTTCCTCGTTGTTTTTATAAACAGTTTATTATGGGTTCTTTGCTTGTTAGTATGAGGGAGTTTAGAAACAGTTTTGTGTCTCTGGGTGTGCATATACACCAGTATAGAGGAGTGACACGCTTTTCTTGCTGTATCAACACAGGCTGATGGGGAAGAGCTCTCAGCTGCACAGGACTATATATGGACAGCGGGTGTGTGGTCAGGGAAATCTCCTCGCTATAACCACCATTCTGCTCTCCTCTCACCCCCTTCTCTCTTCTCCCTCTCCCCCACCTTCTTCTCCTGTTTCTCTCCATCCTCCTCTCTTTCTCTCCCCTCCTCTCCTCTCCTCTCTCTCGCCACAGAGTCCTCAGAGGGCGTGACCTCACAGCCTCCGGCGATGACTGAGCACGCTCCGTCGTCCTCGGCGGCCGCCAGCGTCTCCTCCGCTACCTCCGCCCTGATCCCTCCCCCTTCCTCCTCCTCCTGCTCCTCATCCTCCTCCGCCTCCTCCTCGTCCTCCTCCGCCATCCCCCAGCCCAACCCCGGCGGCAAGCCCTGGAGGAGCAAGTCCATGAGCTCCAAGCACTCGTCGTCCGGCTCCGCGCTCTCCACCAAGCAGGAGGGCTCCTCCCGGGCCGCCCCACCCCCCGCCGAGGCCCCGCCCCCGAAGGCCGTCGCCCAGAGATCCATGCTGGAGAAGCTCAAACTCTTCAACAGCAAAGGGGGCTCCAAGTCTTCCTCCTCCTCCTCCTCCTCCAATGCGGCGGCGGGGGGGGGCGGCGGCGCCGGCGGACAGCTCCGCCCCGGCCCGGCAGCCTGGAGTCTGGGGAGCGGAGCGGGCCGAGTGTGGCTCCAACACCGACCCGCTGGAGCAGGCCGAGGGGAACGCGCGGCCAGGAGCCAATGGGACGGCGGCGGCGGCCCATGGAGCCGCCGCCCCTCCCACCGCCGCCGTGACCAGCAGTCCAAAGATCGCCCTACGGGGCATCGCCCAGCGCACGTTCAGCAGGGCTCTGACCACCAAGAAGAGCTCGGCGAAGGCTCTGGAGAAGGACAAGGAGAGGGCGAAAGAGAAGGAGAAAGGCAAAGAGGCGGGCAAGCGCGCCACCGCCGCCGACAGGACGGAACTCAGGGGGGAGGAGCCTAAGGAGGAAACCGCCGCTGCGGCGGAAACGGAAGCCTCCGCCAAGAGGACCTCGAAAATCGCCAGCTTCATCCCCAAGGGGGGCAAAGTGGCCAAAAAGGAGAGCTCCGCCCCCACACACAGCGGGATACCAAAGCCGGGGGCCAACAAGGCATCGGGAGCGGGGGGCAAGGCCCCGGCAGCGCCGGCGGCGGGGGGGGGGAGGGAGGGCGGGGAGCGGCCCCGGAGCATGAGGCTGGGAGGGGGCCTGGTCATGCGCGGCGGCCCCCTGGAGCGTGACCGAGACAGCCGACACTCCAGCTCCACCTCCAGCCTGGCCTCCACCGAGGGCAAGGCCTCGCAGCAGGCCCACGGTGGCGGCGGTGGTGGCGCCGACCCGATGGCCGGCGGCGGCGCCACGCAGAGCACGGCCAGCAACACGGTCAGCGTGCAGCTACCTCAGCCCCAGCAGCAGTACAGCCACCCCAACACGGCCACCGTCGCCCCCTTCATGTACAGGTGAGAACAGCAGGGGGCGCCGGCGCGCGGTTCACCTGATTTCGGTTTTGGCACGGTGACCGCTGGTGTCGCGCGTTCTTCTAGGAGGCTTTACAGGGTGCACAGTGGGTTCACTTACTCTTGGCAAACGTAGGCTACTTATTGTGAGTGGCTTTGGGTAAAAGTGTCTGCTAAATGACTACAATGTAAAAATGTTGGGGAAAAGGCTGGGGAGTTGATCATATCCTTATGGAGTAATGTTTCTGAATTTACACACATTTAACCCATATGGTACAGTACATATTGCAGCCTCCAGGATTGTATCAATTTCTTGTGCAAGTATGCACTGAATTCAAAACACTGTTGTATTGTATTGTTGTATTGAATTCTGTCATGTTAGGCTGGAATGTAAATGTTCTTTTGAGGATGTTTGAAATGAGCCGTCATCAATCAGTTTGACATTTGGAGAGGCCATCTGTAAGCTGTTTACCAGGAATTGTCTACATGGGCACAAGAGTGTGTGTGTGTGTGTCTGTGTACGTGTGCGTGTGTGTGTGTGTGTGTGCATGTTCCCCACCCAAGGACTGACCTCTGTCGCGTTGCCAGTGTGATAAGGGTAAAGGGTGGAGGCCCCGTTCTCTCTATGAATGGTTCCGTTTGAGCAGCGCCTCATTAAGCCACTTCCTGTTCATCTGTGCGCACCCTGAGACCCCCCCCCCTCCAGATCCCACCGATACACCCCTGCCCTCCTCACTTTGGAACTTCCCCTCCTGCCACATACCTGTCAGAGGGCATTAACCCTTGGATCATACCATCTCATCTTGTCAGAAAGGGGGAGACTCGACATCAATCGTCCACCAACCTCCTGACCATACACACCTCTCAACCTAGATCGACGGACGGCGAGGGCACCATGACGACCGAGGGGGGATGCGGAGGAAGGGGCGGAGAGAACGCGCCCCTCTGCAAGGCCAGCCAGCCGTCCATCGAAGACTTGTCAGGTAGGCCGTCAGCGAGCAGCCTCGTCTGGAGGAACCCCACCGCGGGAGATTGATTATGTCTGAGCATGTCGTATCTGGAAATCTAAAGGCCCATAGGGATTGTCTCACAATGCGTCCTTTCTTCCTCCCTGCCTGGTAAAATCACTGATGGATCTTATGACAAGACTGGAAACGGTATCGGAGAGGAACGCATACTTTCACCTGTGCGATCATGATTGGTGGTAGATCAGACTGAGGTATTTTATTCAGTCCTGAGCATTCGTTTCTCTTCCTTTGTAGGCGAGGACCCGGAGACGAGGAGGTTGCGTACCGTTAAAAACATCGCAGACCTTCGTCAGAACCTGGAAGAGACCATGTCTAGCCTCCGGGGGACCCAAATCACTCACAGGTAAGAACCGAGAGCATCAGAGCCGTGGAGTGGACCGGTCTGGTCCTGAGCTACTTCAGCTGTACAAGGGAGCCATCTAGTGGCCGCTTAGTGTCACTGACATCTTGAATTTACATCCCATTTACTTTTGAACAAAGCCTCTAGCGGGTATGTTTACAGACAGAGAGTGGGATTCCAGCGGTGTTTCTATACCTCCCTGTGTGGGTGTGACACCATGGAATAAACTGGTGCCTGGAACAGAAGAAAAGACTTGTGAAAAGACACACACAATCCAGCTCTGGGGGGTTGGAGAAAAGACTTTAGTGTTATTGTTAGAATGTTATTCTCCAGGCTTAGTAGACTGTCTGGTGTTTGCAAACACTTCATCCTCCGGCTCTTTCTCGCACCAGGCGCTCTGTTCACGGAGAGTCCGTGCCTTTGGTCAGCGCTCCTGACTTTCACTCACCTTTCATTCTGGGTTTGACCTTCCAGTCCCCTCTCCCTCCCCCCTCAAAGAGCTGTGTAGACGGCCACGCTGTCTACCCCCCCACCCCCCAAAGGGCTCTGTACTGTAGACCGCCATGTACGGTTTAACGTTTCTCACCTCTTATTCGGTCGGCTAGGAGAGGACATGAGTGGATGGAGTCCTGAAACGCACCGACAGACAGAATATCTGTTTTCCTGACAACCCTCCTCTTCTCTCCTCTTCTACCTCGTCCTCCTCCCCTCCTCCTCATCTCTCTCTCTCTCTCTCTCTCTCTCTCTCCAGCACCTTAGAAACGACCTTCGACGGCAGCGTCACCACGGAGGTCAGCAGCGTCTCCGGGGTCGGCGGCGGGGGGCGGAGCATCCTCAGCCTCACCTCGTCCCGCCCCTCCCTGTCGTCATGGAGACTGGGCCAGTCCAGCCCCCGCCTGCAGGCGGGCGACGCCCCTTCCACGGGGAACGGCTACGGCGGGGCGGGGCGCGTGGCGGCGGCGTCGGCGGCGGGGGGGCAGGGCAGCCGCTACCTCTACCCAGGCCCCCTGAGGAGGCAGCTGGCAGGCCGGGGCGGCGCCCTGTGCAGCGGCGACCTCGGGGACAGGGGTGGCGAGGACATCGACCTGGAGGGCATCGCCATGGAGGTGACGGGATACATGAGCGACGGCGACGTGCTGAGCAAGAACGCCTCGCGCGCCGACGACGTCACCAGCGGGTGAGTCCACCGTAGAGAGTTGAATTCGCTCGAGGGTGCAGGGGCGTTGTTCTTTCCCTGACCACCGGAGGGCAGCGGTTGACCAGTAAACTCAGAATGACGAGCTGATGGACGCTGTGACCGCTCGGTGCGGTGAATGCTGGTGCAGACGTGATACTGCTGCTCTCCCCTTGTAGGATAGTAGCACTGTGTCTCCACTCTTGTTAAGATGGATCCGATAAGACCTTCATTCGCCAGTGGATGTCGGCGCCCGTGTTGTAACAGGCCCTCCGCAT
>NC_140237.1:21057203-21062203 GCF_949987555.1 Borostomias antarcticus
TACACAAAGAGGCTCTGTCTGTGGGGCTACTACACTACACGCCCTGTGTGTGTGTGTGTGTGTGTGTGTGTGTGTGGGTGTGGGTGTGGGTGTGTGTGTGTGTGTGTGTGTGTGTGTGTGTGCGCGCGCGTGTGTGTGTGTGTGTGTTTAGAGAGAGAGCCCTCTGCGGGTTTAGTCTAGCTCAGATCCCGGGGAGATAGGAGTGTATCTTTAGTGGCATGGGCAGTTGCACGGCTTATTTTTCTATCCATTTAGCTGCCAGGAGGAAATCACCTCCAATCCTACGCTCCTACCCACAGAAAGCACCTCTCTGCACCTCAAAACACAGCAAACTGTTTGGGATTTCTTACACCGGCAAATATTTACTGTAGTTCCGTGCCTCGGAATCACTTAAATGAGCAAATATTTTTTTTAAATTAAGAATGTTTTAAAAGGGTAAATATTTGGCGACTTAAGCTAGTGTTGTTTTAGCTCGACGGTGTGTTTGTTTAACCGTTAGGGGCCGCCCCACTTGAACAGCTTCAAACTGTAACCGTTTCAACTGGCCGTCCTGCGGCCGAGGGACCCAATAAATCCTGGCCGTATGTCCCAGATGTGATTTTCCGTTATGAATGGAGAGCGGGGCCCGCAGAGCAGAGCTGCCACTTAGTGGTATTTTTAGCTGCAGTCATCACACATGAGCCAATGTCATGAGCCAACTTGTCGCTCATCCTGACGAATGATGTAGAGTTAACCCAGAACCTTCCATCTCTCGCTGGCGGGAGTAAAGAATGAATCCATTCACGCTCTGTGACCGCTGACCCTCCTCAGAAGATCTACCCCCCCTGCCCTCCCCCCCCCCCCCCTCCCCGCGCATCTCTGTCCCAGTGTGTCCGGTGACCGGTCACTCTCTGTGTGTTAGCCCTCTGTATCCCCCCACCAAGTTTTATGCCCTCACTTCGCTTGAAAACTATTTGTTTACTCAATGGTTTTGGGGGTTCTCAGTGCTCTCGTTCTGTTTGTGTGTGTGCCTGTTTGAGTGTGTGTCTCTGTGTGTGTGAGTGTCAGTGTGTGTGTGTGTGTGAGTGTAAGTGTGTGTCAGTGTGTGTGTGACCCTGTGTGTGTTCATGTCAGTGTGTATGTGAGTGTGTGCCTCTGTGTGTGTTCATGTCAGTGTGTGTGTGTGTGTGTGCCTCAGTGTGTGCTCGTGTCAGTGTGTGTGTGTGTGTGTGTGTGTGTGTGAGTGTCAGTGTGTGTGTGTGAGTATGTGCCTCTGTGTATGTGTGTGTCAGTGTGTGTGTGCGCGTCAGAGACTATTTTGCCACAATGGCCATTTAATCCTGATGGATGAGAGCAGGAAACAAGATGCATGTCTTCCTGTATGTTGTTCTTTATCTTATCTTATCCTGCTATTTTGCAGTCTTATTAAGTTACAACAACTCTTTGCGCTGTCCTGTCTCTGCACTGTCCTGTCTCTGCACTGTCCTGTCTGCACTGTCCTGTCTCTACACTGTCCTGTCTACACTGTCCTGTCTCTACACTGTCCTGTCTCTGCACTGTCCTGTCTCTGCACTGTCCTGTCTACACTGTCCTGTCTCTGCACTGTCCTGTCTCTACACTGTCCTGTCTCTACACTGTCCTGTCTCTACACTGTCCTGTCTCTGCACTGTGCTGTCTCTGCACTGTCCTGTCTACACTGTCCTGTCTCTGCACTGTCCTGTCTCTACACTGTCCTGTCTCTGCACTGTCCTGTCTCTGCACTGTCCTGTCTCTGCACTGTCCTGTCTCTACACTGTCCTGTCTCTGCACTGTCCTGTCTCTGCACTGTCCTGTCTCTACACTGTCCTGTCTCTGCACTGTCCTGTCTCTACACTGTCCTGTCTCTACACTGTCCTGTCTCTACACTGTCCTGTCTCTGCACTGTCCTGTCTCTGCACTGTCCTGTCTCTGCACTGTCCTGTCTCTACTCTGTCCTGTCTCTACACTGTCCTGTCTCTACACTGTCCTGTCTCTGCACTGTCCTGTCTCTACACTGTCCTGTCTCTGCACTGTCCTGTCTCGTCCCTGCACCCTGTCTGAAAGCACCACGACCGAAAGCAAATTCCTAGCATGTTGAAAAACTACATGCCAATAAAACACATTCTAACGGTGATTCTGATACCCGAGCTCTAAATAAACCGCAGAGGTGGGGAAGAATAGAGGCAGTCGACCCTCTCAGAGTTGTCCCTGTCAGGTTGGTTTCTTTATTGTCGTGTGTGTGTGTTTCTGACGTCCTCTTCGATCCGGTGTGTCCCCAGCTACCTGACGGACGGCGGCCTGAGCCTGTACACGCGCCGGCTGAACCGACTGCCGGACGGGATGGCGGCCGTGCGAGAGACGCTCCAGCGCAACACCTCCGGGGGACAGGGCGACGCGGACAGGTAGGGTCGCTCAGCGCGCACGCACACACGCATGCACACGCATACACACACACATATGCACACGCATACACACACACACGGAGACTATGTCTTTCTCTCTCTGGCTCTCTCACACACAGTCTCTCTCTCTCTGACACCCCCTCACCCTCACACACACACACACACACACACACACACAGTCTCTGTCTTTCTCTCTCTCTGGCTTCGTCACACACAGACTCTCTCCTTCCCAATGTAGCATTCAGACACACACACACACACACACACACACACACACACACACACACACACACACTGTACTGTAGATGTGCTATGTTACTGAGACGTATGGGCATGCATGTGACTTGTGTCTGGATGAGCGGACCTAGGAGTCTTTGTCCTGTCAGACAGAGAGAGAGAGAGAGATGGAGAGAGGCGGCCGGCCCCGTGCGGCTAATTGACAGCTGGGAATGGATGAATCCAGAGTTCCATTACTGAGAGAGAGAGAGAGAGAGACAGAGGCAGCAGGAGAAAGAGCGAGAGAGGGGGTTGACATGAAGATTGACTGCAGAAGGGGACGGAGTGGGAGATACCGAACGCCGGAATGAATGAGAGATCATCTCCGAGCGAGAAGGAGAGACAGAGGAACAAAGAAAGGGGGAGGAGAGAGAAGGAGGGAGGAGAGAGAGGGAGAGAGAGGGGTGGGGGGGAGAGCAACGCTGTTTCTTTGTTTGTTGGGCGCATGGCGGCGGCTTCTCGAAATCTTCAGGTGTGAGTGATTTCCTGTCCCTCCACCTCTTGACCCCTTCCTCCCTCCCGCTCTCCACCCCCTCCTCCTCACACCCTTTTATCACCCCCAACCCCCCCCCACACACACACCCAACCCCTCAGGTGGGAGCTTAACACTTCCTGTCTCCCAGGTCACCTAGCGCTTTCACTCCTCGACCTCTCCTCCCCTACGCCTCACTCTGCTCTCTCTCCCTCTCTCTCTCCCTCTCTCTCTCCCCATCCAGCCTCTGCTCATATTTGTGGTTGTTTAGCCTCTACTTGGTTGTTTGCGTATTGCATATTTGCGGATGTTTATCGTGACAGAAGAGAGATATGGAGAGAGAGAGAGAGGGAGAATGAGGTCTGGAAAAGTAATTAAAAGATACCGGGTTTTTGGGAGGTTTTCAGTATTAAGTTTTCTGCTTTCATCTTTTTTGGGGAGCTTATCTCGCTAACGTCGGATGCTACATTTCCAGCGATCCTTCTTAGTTATTAGCCTGATCTTCAGAGGCGGCTTCATTCCTCTCCTCGACAACATGGAGAGATGGGGGAGGAGAGTAACTGAGATGACCCCCCCCCCCCCCCAGATCCCTCCTCCCTGAAGGAATGTCTGATAAATGTGCTTTCCACTTTTGGTTTGCATTAATTGGGTGTTGGGAAGTGGTGGATAACAGCATTAGCATAATGTTCGTACCCGTGCCAGCAGTGCTGCAGGGTAAGTGGAGAGGCCTGGGTTAGGGGGGGGGGGGGAGCCCTCACCCCCCTCACTGCAGGAGGTGGGGTTGAGGGATCTCCAATGAGATGAAGCTAATTTAATACATAGAAGGGTATCTAATAGACTGATTTTAGAGGGGGTGGGGTGGGGGGGCGGGGGTACAGCTGAGCACCTCACGCAGACTGGTGGCAGACTGAGTGTGTTTGCGTGTTGTGTGTGAGTGTGTGTTATGTGTGAGTGTGTGTTGTGTGTGTGTTGTGTGTGTGAGTGATTTTAGCGTGTACAGAGTCATCTTTACATGCAGCGGCCCAGGCAGCTGCTGACGGTGTGATCCTTGTAAAACAGATCGTGTTTTTATGTCTTAATATTCCTCCTGGGCATGGCGTTACGACCGAGCAGCCGTACCCCAGGGAACGGAGGGGTGGGGGGGTGTCAGGTATCACCATGGCAGCGGGGCAAAAGCCTCGCGACCCCCGGCCGTGGGTCAAGAGCTTCAAAGCCTCATACCATCGGAGGGATTTTCCTAAACCAGGGACATTTTCTGTCTTCGCCAGCCAACCCAGTAGGTGCTGAGAGACCAGCCGTTGCTTGTGTGTGACCAGTGCTACCGTAGTAAACGGGTCAATGACGTCTAATGTCAGTCAGTGTAATGCTGATTTTATTTTTATTTTATTCAAAAAATGTGGTATTCAAAATAAAATAATATAATTTTTTCTTGACGGTTATATTTCTGCCAGTCTACACATGGATACATAAACTTGTTATGCGCCAAAAAAAACTCTGAGTTGTACTGAATGACATGAGACACCTTATATGTCATTGACCCATATACAGTACACCAGAGACATAGCTGAGATCCAGAAAGGTGTTCCTCCAGCGCCTGTTTCCCAGACAGAAGAGCAGCCTCTGACGACAGCTGAGGCCACAGGAGTCTTGACTGTCAAATGTATGCAAATGACTGTGTGCTGACGAGCTCCCTCCTTATCAAGGAATTCCATTGAGAAACCAAACAACAGGACCTGTTGTATAAACAGTGAGGGACAAAAGACGTGTGGTGCGGTATTGAGTGTGTGTGTGTGTGTGTGTGTGTGTGTGTGTGTGTGTGTGTGTGTGTGTGTGTGTGTGTGTGTGTGTGTGTG
>NC_140237.1:21067203-21069703 GCF_949987555.1 Borostomias antarcticus
TGCGGCTGGTCTCCGGCCCGGAATGTCCAGAAAGAGACGGAATGCTCCGGAACGCCGCCGCCGTCCCAACGCCGTCCCCTTACGAACTCCCTCACCCGTTGACTCCCGCTCGTCCCCCCCCCTCACCTTCGCTCCTCGGACCCCCGTCCCGACGTCTCTCACCTCCTCATCTCCGCCACCCCCTCCCTCCCTGCCTACCCTTCTCCTCCTTCTCTCTCTCTCTCTCCCTCCCCCTCTGCCTCCCCTAGTCTTCCGTGTGTGTGTGTTCAGGAGCGAGAGGTGGTGTTTGCGGAGGAGGGGGAAGCCAAACGGTGTGTGTGTGAGTGTGAGTGTGAGTGTGAGTGTGAGTGTGTGTGTGTGTGTGTGTGTGTGTGCGTGTGCGTGTGCGTGTGCGTGTGCGTGCACTGGGCCATATTTCAGGTTTAAAGGTCAGGCCAGACAGCGGTCCGAAGCTAGCTGGTCTTGTGGAGCCTCGGCTGGTTTGGTGTTTGCGTTGTTGTGGCAGAGAGAAGGTTCCTGTCTGGGTCGGGACGGTCTCGGTTCTGTGGAACCTACTGTGTGTCCGTAGTTTCAGGCTGATCGACCATGCGGTTGTTATGTGCTTGTGTGTGTGTGTGTGTGTGTGTGTGTGTGTGTGTTTTATTGTCTGTAAGCCTTACCTGTCCCCTTTCCCATGGTGTTAGCCTTGACCCCTGACCCCTGTTCGAGGTATCTAATGTGTAGTGGGCGGGTTGTGGCTGGCGGAAGAACGCCCCCCACCCACGTCAGAGGGACAGTGACTGGGACAGAGTGGTGACGGTTACATGATCCCGCAGCAGTCTGGGTAACAGTAGTTCGCCTCAAACACAGGAAATCCCCGTTTGTCGAACGCTGAGGGTTTGTGTGTGTACTGTATGCGTGTGTGTGTGTGTGTGTGTGCTGGCGTGTGTGCACACACGTGAGTATGTGCAAGTGTGCACTTGGGTATGAGAGAGGATAGAGACTGTGTGTGTGTGGGAGAGAGAGAGAGAGAGGGAGAGGGTGAGAGAGAAAGAAAGAGTGTGTGTGTATCAGAGGGTGAGAGAGAGAAAGAGTAAGTGGTGTGTGTGTGTGCGTGTGTGTCTGCGTGTGTGTGTGTGTGTGTGTGCGTGTGTGTGTGTGTGTGTGTGAAAGAGAGAGAGTGACGTGTGTATGTGAGTGCGTGCGTGTCTGTGTGTGAGAGAGAGAGAGAGAAAGAGTTAGTGATGTGTGTGTGTGTGTGTGTGTGAGAGAGAGAGAGAGAGGGAGAAAGAAAGAGGGAGTGATGTGTGTGTGTGTGTGCGTGTGCGTGCCAGAGTTGACTTGGTTTCCCAGCGGCTCAGAGTGTAGCGGCTAACTGACCACAGTCCCCAGGGACGCGTAGGAGAAAGGCTAAACAAACACGACACACAGGGTTCTCTCAGGACGCCGTCCTGCACTCCCATTGGCCGGCCCCTGCGGGAGCCCTGTTCCATTGGTCCGTCCCCCATCCTTCACTTTGAATAACGGCGAGGTTCGACCTCCGACCCTTGACCCGCGTGTGAAAACAGGGCTGTCTTCGGGGGACCCAGCGAGGGGAGGAGTGCCTTCCTCTGGAATGCCTTGATTTGGGTCAAGGCGTCCGACTCGCTCTCTCCTCTGGACGGTCTTCAGCTGGACTCTGTGAAGGTCAGCTGGGCGTAGAAGCCCCCCCCCCCCCCCTCACCAGACGTGATATCAGACTGTTCGAGACATGGCGTCCCCTGCGCTGGCCATCGGCGCTCAGCGGGGGGTTTGGACGGCGGTTAATGTCGTCGTCTGCTCTGATTGGGTCTAAATGGCCGGGTGGTTTGCTAATCGCCGGTTAGCTCTGCCAGCGGGGGTTTGTGGGCAGGGCCGCGCAGCGTGGGCGGGTCTCTAATTAGCGGCATGTTGTCAGTTAGTCGGGGCGGATCTGTCTGGGAACGCTCCGGAGGGCTCGGGTGGGGATGTCACAGCAGGGGGGGTGGGATACTGTGTTCGGGTTCGGTGTTCGGGAGGGTCTTGTGTGCTGTGTACCGGTTGAATGGAGGTGATCTGATGGAGGCTCTACAAAGTCTGTCTGCGTGCGTGTCTGTGTGTATGTGCCTGTCTGTCTGTGTTGTGTCCGCCTGTCTGTCTGTCTGTCTATGTGAGCATGTGTGTTTGTGCGTGCCTGTCTGTCTGTGTGTGCATGTGTGCTTGCGCGTGCGTGTGTGTGCGTGTGAGTGTGAGTGTGTGTGTGTGTGTGTGTGTGTGTGTGCGTGTTAATTATTGTCCTGGCTACAGCACTGAAGTGGTTAACAAGCCCAGGGGAAGATCAGGTTACCAATAGAAAGGAGTCTTGCTTCCTCTTTTTCATTCACTCAGTTATTCCACAGAGAAGAGACATAGTTAGGCTTCATCCCTCTGTGAGGACAGCAGGGATACAGAGTATCAGGAGACAGAGAGAGAGAGAGAGCAAGAGAGGGAGGGAGTGAGAGAGCGAGAGAGAGCGAGAGAGAGA
>NC_140237.1:21072203-21079703 GCF_949987555.1 Borostomias antarcticus
ACTAATATTGAGAAGCTACCTCAGAAAACCTGCGAAGGGATGGTGTTACTCTTTGTCCTGGTAGCTGCAGCGCACACACAGGCACACACACACACACACACATAGTGTTGTTCCCAGGTATTACTGTGTCGAGCGTTCACCGTGGCAGTAGGTGCCATCTAGAACAAACAGAGTAGGTTTACAAAGGACTCATTCTCCAGGAGGCCTGACCCCCTGACCTGTGACCCAGCTGTAGATGAATACAGTCTGTCTCTCCAGGGGTAACGGATCCACTGGCAATAACAGGAGCCCGGCCAATGAGACGGCTGAGGCTAGTCTGGAGTCTAGACTCTGGAGGGCTGCTTAGGACGACTAACGTGATGCGTACTGTATAACTGTGAAGTGGGATACCTTTAAAGTGCCAGGAAACACGCAATGACAGATGTTTGATTTAGGTGTGTGTGTGTGTGTGTGTGCGTGCGTGCGTGTCTCCAGCCTGTGACGGACGCCGAGAAGCACACGGCCTCCACCGCTCTGAACCCGGCGTGGTCCGGAGACGAGGTCAAGAGGTCGGACGGGGGGTCGGACAGCGGGGTCCGGATGGAGCAGGGGTCCAAGTGGACCCGCCGGAACCCCTCCGACGTGTCCGACGAGTCCGACAAGGGTGGCTCGGGACGGAAGACCCCCTCCATGTCGCACACGGGCTCCTGGAGGAGGGGCATGAGCGCTCAGGTGGGGGTCACCTCCCCCAGAACCAAGACGCCATCGTCGGGATCCAACGGGTCGGTCGCGCTCAAGACCCACAGCACAGGTACAGCAGGAAGGGGTGTTGGGGTACAGTTCGTTGCTAATATAATATCACATCACATCACATCACACTTCCAGTGTTTTATACTTATGGTGCGTTCGTTTGTGGTCGGAGGTCGCAAGTGGCAAAATACCTACCTCCGACCTGTGTGCATTCGAGCTATAGCGAATGATACGATGATGATATGATATGATATTGACATCAGCCGGCAACTGGGGGCTGAGAAACATATCCGAATTTGCGACGAGGAAGTGCGAGTTCATGCGGCGTTTTATTTAATCATTCCTACTAGCAAGTCGCAATTTGCCACCTCCCAGTTATAAACAAACGCACCAAGATACACTAGAACTCTTACTCATTTTTGTATATTTTATTCATCTATTGTGTTGAGGAGCTCGGAATTCTGGGTAAACGTCTGTGCGGGCAGACATGAGTATGATCTCTATTTGCTAACCCAGTGCTGTCCCACTGTGTGTGTGTGTGTGTGTGTGTGTGTGTGTGTGTGTGTGTGTGTGTGTGTGTGTGTGTGTGTGCGCGTGTGCGTGTGCGTGTGCGTGTGTGTGTGTGTGTGTGTGTGTGTGTGCGTGTGTGTGCGTGCGCACAGGTAAAACAGACGATGTCAAGGTGTCGGAGAAGGGCCGCCTCTCCCCTCGCTCCAACAGCGTGCGCCGATCGCCGTCTGACGCGGGACGCAGCAGCGGCGACGAGGCCAAGAAGCCGACGCCCCCCCCGCCCTGCCCCTCCTCCTCCTCCTCCTTGTCCTGCCGCACCCTCACACACACCCTCTCCGAGCCCCACCCCCCCCAGTCCCAGGCGCTGGCCTCGCGCACCCCCACCACCACCAGCACCTTCGGCTTCAAGAAGCAGGGCGGCGGCGTGGTGACTGTGGTCACAGCCAGCGGCGCCACCATCGCCAGCGGCTCGGCCACCCTGGGGAAGACGCCCAAGTCCGGGGGGCGGGCGCTGGCGAAGGTAGCCGGCCCCGAGGCGGGGGGCGCCACCTCCGTGGGTCACCACCACCAACACCACCAACACCACCACCACGATGACGGCTACCTCCCGGTGAGCGCCCGCTCCGCGCTGCAGTACCGGAGCCTACCGAGGCCCAGCCGGTCCGGCGGCGGCGCCCGCAACGGCAACCGCTCGTCCACCAGCAGCATCGAGGCCGCCGTGCTCACCAGCATCGCCGCTCATGGTAAAAACGTCCCCGGGGCCGCCGGCAAGGCGAACGCGATGGCCGGGACGTTGCCGGCCAATCAGACGGACCGGGAGAAGGGCGTGTCGGAGTTGGACAACTTGAGGGGCGGGGCTTGCGTGCAGGGCGGCGGGGCAGCGACCGTACCCCTCACTAACCGCCAGCAGGTGTCCTCGCCGACTCTGCGCAGGTAACCGCACTCACACACACACACACAAGGTTATATAAGTCCACTATGTGAAAAGCAGCCCTTGAGCTACACTGTGCTGATCTGCTGCCAAGTCCTGATTCCTCTCCCTTTACGGTGTGGAGGCCGGAGGGGCGGGGAAACAGGATCCAAGTCTTACCTCATCGCCAGACTCTCGTTAGTCGGCGGCGGCGATTGGCCCTCGGCCTCCAACGCTCTCATTCTCGACCACGCCGGGCCCTCGCAGCCGACACGCAACGAGACGGGATTCCTAGACGGCGAGCGGCCTTGTTATTACTGGCGCGCCCGGCATCTCCGTCCCTGCGGTACGGGGGCGTCGGGGGGGCGCGTAATGCTACAGCGCGTAGCGATCGCGTAGCGACGCTACTTTGATACAGACACGGTCTCGTGTCTAGACACTAGATTACGCTCTCAGTCGCTTGTTTAGAAAGGAGATGCACTTGTGAGTTCCAGCGGGTAGTAGGACGCTGTAGTAGGACGCTGACGAACTACGTTAAATGTGAATTGTTGTAAGTCGGTTTGGATAAAAGCATCTGCTAAATGACTGTAATGTACTATAATGGGTCTCTATGTCCGTCTACTGTAGCTCATTTCTGTCCGTGTACAGTAAATAGCTTGAATATCTTCTTGTTTTGTTCATCCCTCCCTCCCCCTCTTCTCCTCCAGGCTGTTCGGCGGCAAGCCCAGCAAGCAGGCTCCGGTCACCACGGCCGACAACATGAAGAACTCCACGGTCATCTCCAACCCCCACGCCACCATGAACCCCCCGCTGGGCGGCGGCGCGCCGGACTCCCCGGGGCTGGGAGGCGGGGACAGCGAGACCAGCAGCCCCCTCTACGGAGGCCGGGCCCTGGGCAGCGGGATGGGCACGCTGGGCAGCGAGCAGGTGAGGAGCGGCGTCGGGGTCGGAACGCGGCGTCCGATTAAAGCGGCCGCCAACCTACCTACTCGAGTCTCGTCTCGTGAGATGAACCGGATCTGACCGGTCCTCTCTCTCTCTCTCTCTCTCTCTCTCTCTCTCCCCTCAGGCGTCCAGCCCGGGCTCCGTCTACTCGTCCACCGGGCCGTCCAACAGCCTGACGTGGGGGACCACCATGAGCAGCTCGTCCGCCCAGAGCCGGGACGGCGGGGGTGGCGGCGGCGGCGGCGGAGGAGGCGGGGTCCACGGAGGCGGTGCCGGCAGCCTGGGCTACCCCTCGGTCAGCAGCATGCACACCAGCAGCGAGTCCATCGACATGAGCCTGGGCAGCGCCGGCGGCCACCGCGAGGACACACTCTCCGCCCTGGGGCGCACCTGCAGCGCCAAGACTGGCATGTCCGAGAGGTGAGGAAGGCGGGGGGGGGGGAGGGTGTGTTGGGTTGGTGAGAGGGGAAGAGGGAGGGTGTGTTGGGTTGGTGAGAGGGGAAGAGGGAGGGTGTGTTGGGTTGGTGAGAGGGGAAGAGGGAGGGTGTGTTGGGTCGGTGAGCCTTGGGGGAATCGGTGCTTATTAAGATTTAACAGTCACGGCCTTTAGAACATAAATCGCTGAAGGTGAGAGGTCGGCCTCGGATCTTGAAATTCCTGATGCTCTTTTTGTTGTCCTGGGAGCTCCCGAGGTCTTCTGCTGTGAACAGGACTGGTGGTTCTACATGTTCTTGTGCTGGTTCTACGTGTTCTTGTGGTGGGGCTACGGGCTTTTTCTACTGAGGAGTGCTACCTCCTGTCTTCATTCTAAAAGTCTTTCTTTCTTTCCTTATTTCTTTCTCTTTCTTTCTTTCTTTCTTTCTTTCTTTCTTTCTTTCTTTCTTTCTTTCTTTCTTTCCTTCTTTCTTTCTTTTTCTCTCTCTGTGTCTGTTGTTTCCTTTCTTCCCTTTCCCATCAGCCCCCTCTCCTCTCCCTCCGCTAGCCCCAAATTCAGCAGAAACACGTTACCGCGGAAACAGGACAGGTAAACGTGCCTGTGTGTGTATGTGTGTACGATGGAGTTCGGCTTCTGCTTAGCGTCTTTTGTGACCAAACCTTGGCTGCATTGTGTGTGTGTGTGTGTGTGTGTGTGTGTGTGTGTGTGTGTGTGTGTGTGTGTGTGTGTGTGTGTGTGTGTGTGTGTGTGTGTGTGTGTGTGTGTGTGTGTGTGTGTGTGTGTGTGACACTAGAAGCTTTTGTGCTTTTGTACTGCTATCAGACATATCAGTGTGCTGCTTTGATCCTCCCTTCATTGTTCACACACTGCCATCTAGTGGCTGATGTTTTAAACACAGCCTGGCGCTTTCAAGACAAGGCACATTGCTCTAGACAGATAGACAGACAGATAGATGATAGGTATAATATGTCATAATATGTTAGGCATCAATGTACTACAAGACAAAATTCATAGAAAGGTTAACGTGCATATTCAGACACAGACTACCCCTCCTCCTCCTCCTCCCTTCTGAAGTGCTTCTCTCTGCTGATCCCACAGAGGCCCACACTGTGGTAGAAACACTCTGCCCAGGAAGGGACTCAGGTACCGCTGACCTCTGACCTGTTGCTAGCACCGCCGTGCCTCGCTTCCTCCACGCCACCTCACACTCCCCCGCCGCACACACACATGCGCGCGCACACACACCCCGGCTTCCGTCCGTCCCCTCTCACGGCCGATCACGCCATGCTGTCTTTTACTTTGGGCACTCTCGTTTTGGTCGCCTCCGAGACGGGGCCTGTCGTTCGTCTCTGCGCGCGGGGCTTTCGTGGCGCCGCGTTACAAACACATTGATTTCTGGGCACCCTTTTGGATTTCTGTTGGATTGGTTTCTGTTTTCTCTGCTTGATTTTTTGTGTTGCTTTTCTGTGGTGAAGTCTGGTGTGGTGCACATAAAAAAAGAAGCTTTTGCTTTAGTCACTCTAACCATTTTGGGTGGTGTGTTGAGAGCTGATCTTGTGTGCGCTGCAGGTTGGGCCAGAATCAGTCAAATTGGTGATATCCTGTGCATCTAACTGATTTTCATTTTTTAAAGACGCAAGTGAATGACAATCCTCATTGAGGTTCCTCCGCTGACACTGCACCACCCAGTTCCACACACACACACACACACACGCTCCTGCTTGCTCCTCTAACCTCTGACCTCTGTGCCTCTGCAGGTACGCCCCTTCGCCCCAGCTGCGCAGTCACGAGGAGGCTGCGCGCGATTGGCTGCGCTCACACTCGACCAGCGGTCTGCAGGACTCAGCCAGTAACTCCCCCTTCTCCCCCGGCTCCAGCCTCACCTCGCCCTCCGGCACGCGCTTCAGCTTCGCCCAGCTCGGTACGCCGCCTACACAGAGGTCATAGGTCAGAGGCTAGAGGTTAGAGCCGCGTACACACCTTTTATGGTAAACGGTAAATGGACTGCACTTACAGTAGTACATACAGTAGTGCTTTTATCCAAAGTGGTTTACAATGGCCTCTCATTCGCCCATTCATACACTAATGGCGGCAGCTGCCATGCAAGGTGCTAGCCTGCTCATTGAGAGCAATTTGGGGGTTCACTGTCTTGCCCAAGGACACTCTGACATGTGGACGGGAGGGTTGGGATACGAACCGCCAACCCTACGATCATTAGACGAGCCGCTCTGCCTCCTGAGCCACATCCTCCTCTTATATATAGATTCAACATTCAAGATTTATTTTATTTGTCACATACAGTACTGTGAAAAAGTCTTAGGCCACCCCCAAAAAAAGTTTAAAGCTATTCACTGCTGTGTCATTTTAGTAGTCCTGTGGTAAATGATTCCCAAGCTTCTTGCAGGATTACTGATTTCATTATTAATATTATTATTGTTGTTGTTGTTTATTTGTATGGACTGTAATGTTATATAGTGTTTTTTACACGCAAACAAACACTTACTGTCCAGATAAATAGCTTTAAACTATTTTCTTAGGGGGCCTAAGACTTTTGCACAGTACTGTTTATGTCATATATATGTCCAGTATCATGGTATGCCCCCTTATATCAAGCCTAATTGCCTATATCATGTTATGCTCCCCCTTCTTACATGCCCGCTAGTCTGTGTGTTTATCTCTCTCTCTGTCTCTTTCTCTCTCTCTCTCTCTCCCTCTCTCTCTCTCCCTCCCTCTCTCTCTCTCTCTCGCTCTCTCCCTCTCTCTCCCCCCTCCCTCTCTCTTTCTCTCTCTCTCTCTCCCTCCCTCCCTCTCTCTCTGTCTCTCTCTCTCTCTCTCTCTCCCTCCCTCCCTCTCTCTCTGTCTCTCTCTCTCTCTCTCTCTCTCTCTCTCTCTGCTTTGTGTCTGAACTGACCTGGGCCATGCCCCCCCCCCCTCCCCTCCCCTCCAGCCTCCAGCCCCACCTCGGCCGCTCAGATCAACCTGGCCAGTCTGCGCAACAACAGTCTGACCAATCAGGACGTCTCGTTTGACCCCTGCGGTGACACACGCCTGAGGAACTCCTGCATGTCGTTGGATGAGAAGACCCGCACCATGAGCCGCTCAGGGTCCTTCAGAGATGGCTTCGAGGAGGGTGAGTGTTCTTTCTAGTGTGTGTGTGTGTGTGTGTGTGTGTGTGTGTGTGTGAGAGAGAGAGAGAGGGGGGGGAGGGATTCATTATATACTGTAGTATATACCTCCCCAGTGTCTTTCGAGAAAGAGAGGGAATACCGATGAGACGAAGAGAGAGACAGAGAGAGAGACACACATAGGGAGAGAGTGAGAGAGAGAGAGAGAGAGTGAACCCTGACACTGAAACCAGAGTTGTAAATGGCCTCAGGGGAAAGATTGCGTGTGTGAGCTCATTAAGAATCCATTTAAGACACACACACACACACACACACACACAGTATTTCAGGCCCTCTAGTGCCTGTTTTATACTCTTTTCAGCCCTTTCTCTCCTCTCAACTCCCTTCTTTCCTCCGGGGTTTAAAAAAGCTGGATAATTACAGGGCTAGTTAGAGAGAGTCTTTATAATAAGGAAACCTGATCACGCACAGGAAACCTAGAGGTTCTGCGTTTGTTTGTTTCTGAGTGTGTGTGTGTGTGTGTGTGTGTGTGTGTGTGTGTGTGTGTGTGTGTGTGTGTGTGTGTGAGAGAGAGAGAGAGAGAGTTTGTGTGTGTGTGTGTGCATGGGTGTGAGCGAGTCCGTTCGTGTGTGTTTGCGTGCGTGTTCATATCCATCAGCGGTGTAAAATTACTTGAGAGTTGTCAAACTTGACAGGTCAAAGGTCACCCACACCTGGCACTTTGTGTGGGGCTGTCCTCCACGGCCATCGCCGCGGTTACCCTCTGTCACTCAACCCAGAAATCTACATACTACATAGGGAATATCTCACGCTGCAAGGTTATAAAAAATAATAATAATTGAAAA
>NC_140237.1:21089703-21319703 GCF_949987555.1 Borostomias antarcticus
CGTTGTAGCGGTACGGCCTAATGCTGCGTTCCTTTTGTATTGGAGCTCCGGATTTGGCGCCCGGGATGACGTCATATCCTGGTTGAATGCGTTACAGAAATAAAACGTGAAAAACCCAACTTTCGCCCCATCGTTGTCATTCTAACATAGTTAGCTTAGTCAGCCTGTCAGCTTTCACTTATTGTCGAAGTGCGGAGCAGCCATCTTGATTTATGTCAGCAGCTGACGTTGATGAAATCGGGGTTGGTCGTGGTAGATTTTTTTTGTCCCGAGTAAAATGGCGGAAATCGCCAGTCCGGGAGACGTGTTTGATGACGATTTAGACGTCGACCTCGGGAACACCGGCGTTCCCGACACGAAAGGGCCGCAGCATAACCCACGCCACGTTCCTCTCCCCGTCCCCGGCAGGCGCGGCGAGCGGCGGCGTGGACGCGCTGGTGTTCGACAGCCTGGTCCCCAAGCCCATGCTGCAGCGCTACGTCTCTCTGCTGAGGGAGCACCGCCGCGTCATCCTCTCGGGCCCCAGCGGCACCGGCAAGACGCACCTGGCCAATCAGCTGGCCCGACACCTGCTGCTGCTGGAGGGCCGCCCCCCGACGCCGCACGCCGTGGTCACCTTCAACGTGGACCACAAGTCCAGCAAGGTGAGAGGCGCACCGGACGCCGACCCCTCCCCCGCTGGGTACGGACTCCCAATGTCGTCAGCGAGTCCTAGACAGACTGATGTGACACACGCACACTCCTGCCTCCTCGCACTCGTTCGTCACCAAACCTCTCTCTCTCCCTCGCCTTCTTTCTCTCTCTGTCTCTCTACCTCCCTCTCTCTGTCTCTCTACCTCCCTCTCTTTGTCTCTCTACCTCCCTCTCTTTATCTCTCTACCTCCCTCTCTCTGTCTCTCGCTCCCTCCCTCTCTCTGTCTCTCTACCTCCCTCTCTCTGTCTCTCTACCTCCCTCTCTCTGTCTCTCTGCCTTCCTCTCTCTGTCTCTCTACCTCCCTCTCTCTGTCTCTCTACCTCCCTCTCTCTGTCTCTCACTCCCTCCCTCTCTCTGTCTCTCTACCTCCATCTCTCTGTCTCTCTACCTCCCTCTCTCTGTCTCTCTACCTCCCTCTCTCTGTCTCTCTACCTCCCTCTCTTTGTCTCTCGCTCCCTCCCTCTCTCTGTAGGAGTTGCGTCACTACCTGTCTGGTCTGGCAGAGCAGTGCGGAGGTGAGCACCCAGAGACAGAGCGCCCCCTGGTGGTCATCCTGGATAACCTGCACCACGTCAGCTCTCTCGGAGAGATCTTCAACGGCCTCTTCAACTGCAAATACCAACACAGGTGAGTGCACACACACACACACACACACACACACACACAGTATGTTTGCCAAGCTCTCCCTCAGTCTGGGACAATAGGTTTCACCAGTGATTATCAACCACACACACACACACACACACACACACACACACACAGAAGGATGTGTGTATGTTGATTTTTTTTTCACTTTTTCTCTTCCCCTAGCCCGTACATCATTGGCACTATGAGCCAGGCCACCTCCTCCTCCCCCAACCTCCAGCTCCACCACAACTTCAGGTACCTGAACACAAAAACACACCTGTCGCCCTAGGAAAGGCTAGACTAGGGACATACACACAGTATTTTAACCACAGATTTAAACACACACACAGTAGTTTCAGTCCTGTTGAATAGATGGTGAGAATGATAGTGATAGACTGATAGACGATGAATAGTATAGTAAATTGACAGTTTGGTAGCCTTTCAATGTCTAGCTGAGGACTGGAATGAGGAACTGATTAACTTTGATAAGATACTGTAAGGATAATCGATTACAAGTATTCCAATGTACCTGTACCTGTACTTGGTAAAAATGGCTAATAAACTTTCTATTCTATTCAGATATCATACAGTACAATACATAGTTTGAAATGTGCCACTACAATCAGCCAGAAGGGGGCAGTAGCATGCTGAGAATATGTCACTTAGGATGGCTACTTGATTTCCTTCAGTAACGTCTATTGCTCATCCAGACCTGCACTGAACCTCTTCTACTGTACATTGTATGAAGTCGTGTTGGTGAAATGAATCAACGATTGAGTAGCAGCTCTAAACTGTCGCGTCTGGTCAGGTGGGTGCTCTGTGCCAATCACATGGAGCCGGTGATGGGCTTCCTGGGGCGCTATTTGAGGAGGAAGCTGATCGAGACGGAGATCGGCAGCCGGACGCGCAACACGGAGCTGGTGAAGATCATCGATTGGATCCCTCGCGTGTGGCACCACCTCAACCGCTTCCTAGAGGCCCACAGCTCCTCCGATGTCACCATCGGTGAGAAAAACAACATCGCTTAGTTACTCACCAGTTTATACTGGGATCAGTGAGATCAAACAGAGATCAAACACTACATTCCAGCACTCTTGGGGACAATAAAGTTGATCTTATCTTATCGTGGATGAGTGATATAGTGGCTGCTAGTTGTTACCTCTGCCCCAGCAACAGCACAGGGCGAGAGGTAATCTTTTCGGTGGCGTGTTGGTTGGTTTATTTATTGGTTTATGTGTTAGCAGGATTAACGCAAAAACTACCAGACCGATTTTCTGGAAAACTTGGAGGGGTGTAGCATGGGCCAACTTAGAACCCATTAAATTTTGGAGCGGACCCGAATCACAGGTCCATAAGCCGCCCAAACACGGCCGACCATTCACCTTCTTTGTCAATGGGGGGGATTGAAACGGCCACATCTGGACACGGGAAGGTCACAGAGACACAGGGTTTGGACTGGCATAAAGCTCTCGACCTAACAAATGTAGCAATACCAAACATGTCCTGCTTGCGCACAGTGCCACAAAATGCATTTGTGGACGGAGGTCTGTGCTCTCCAAGCACCATTTCTAGTTGTATGTGTGGTGTTGTGACCCCTTTAACATCTGTGCGACCTTTCACCCCCAGGGCCCCGCCTCTTCCTGTCCTGTCCCATGGACGTGGAGGGCTCCAGGGTGTGGTTCACAGACCTGTGGAACTACTCCATCATCCCATACATGCTGGAGGCTGTCCGAGAGGGTCTACAGGTACATACACACACACACACACACACACACACACACACATGCACTCATCAATAAGCATTACATGTTAGCCATGTTACAAAACCAAGCTTACATTTATGTTTACGTCACTGTCTCTCTAGCTGTATGGTCGCAGATCAGCGTGGGAGGATCCTGCTTGCTGGGTGATTGACACCTACCCATGGTCAGCCACACCCACTCCTGCTGATTGGCCGCCGCTACTCCAACTCCGGCCAGAGGACGTGGGATTCGACGGTTACTCTGCGCCTAGAGAAGGAATCAGGAAGGAGCCCCCGCAGAGCGACAGTGATGCTGATCCACTGGTAGGAGAAAACAACACACACACTCTGCCCTGTTGCTGTCTTTGTTGTCTGTTTTAGCAGAGTCTGTTTGGGCGGCTTATGGACCTGTGTGCTTATTACATCTGGCCTCAGGGACTGCAGTTGAATTTAGCTTTTTTGCTAAGACTGACACATTTACCCCTGTGGTTGATTCATGTGTACTGTCCCTGTTCAAATAAATAAATGAAATGAAATGAAATGAGCATACTGTACACACGCACACACACACACATACACACACACACACATACATACACTCACACACACATACACTCACTCTCACACACACAAACACACACACACGCATATGAACACACACACACACACACATATACACACATACACACACAGACACATGCACACATGTACAAACATACACACACACACCAGAAACCTACTCACAACAGCTTGACCGTAACCCCCAAAATGTGTTTGTCTCTTCAGATGAATATGCTAATGAGGCTGAAGGAGGCGGCCACGTCGTCCAGCCCCCAGAGCTATGACAGCGACTCCAACACCAACAGTCAACACGACGACATCCTGGACTCATCCCTGGAGTCCACGCTGTGACGCGCTCCATAACCCCTCCCCTCCGCTTCCAACTTCCATTCATCAGAACACCTGTCGTGAATGTTGTTTCCGAGATCATGCCACTATAACGATCATCAAGTCAAAAACACTACGGGTGCAGGTAACCCAAAAACAGACAGGAAGTGAACAGAGGGAGAGGTAAACCAGGATTCTGCTGCACTCCTCCCTGCTAGGCGCCGTCAATGCTTAGTTTAAAAAAAAACAAAAAAAAAACATGATGCTTGACACTGTGGATGGAACATCTTCATCATCATCATCACCATCACCACCACCATTAACCACCAGCATGGACGTATCCTCCATCGCTCTCCCAGCTCTGAGTCACAACCCCACCCCCACCTCCACGGGCCAGGCCCTGCTCTGTCCTCCCCCAGCTGCAGTGCACCCAAGTGAGCTGTAGGTGGGGCTACAGGGTGCTACCTCTGGAAGCAATGGGTTGGAGGACACACAAACACACACACACACACACACACACACACAGAGCAGCTGTCATCGCCATCACCCACCAAGTTAACTCTTTCAGGCGCCAATGCAGCGATTGGCGTGCATTCTGCAGCAAAACCGGTTGCTGTAGCACAAGCTTCTTCAGGCAGAAGTCTATATAGGTGCTGGACTGAACTTAAGAAAAGGATGCCTTACTCTTTTGTAACAGACTACGTGCATTAGCTACTTTCTTATTTGTCTGTATGGCTGTAAACTCATAGGGCTCTAAGTCAACCCTCTCCTTGAATTGTGCCAAGGCAGGCAGGCTTAAGGGGCAGGGTTGGCCTTTGTCATATCAGACACCAATGCTGTGTTATAACAAGTGGGTAGACAAGAAAAGGACTTGGGGTTTAATATATGTATAACAAGCCTATTGCTCCCAATGCTGAGAAGTTTGTACAAGTTTGGACATATCTTTGTGAGGCAACCTTCAAGAAGAAAGGGTGCAAGTTTGGTGCTCAAAATAAGAATATCTTTTTTTTTTGTAATGAGTTGTACGGATATGAGGGGAAGATTACCGAGAAATTGTGTTCATTTTATACCTCATCAACCTTTACACCCTTGCGCCTTTGCCATGCTTGTCGTCTTTGATTCTGTGATTTGTAATGAACAATATTGTCATAACAACATGTTGGATGGATTACGTGACAACTAAGTGTATGTGCTGCTTTGTTTATTGTGATTTTACTTGATCATGTCAAAAGGTACGAACGGAAGAACAAAATTATTAGTAGCTCTGACTTGAGTTGAAAACAGAACTGTCTTTTTCTTGGGGTCATAGTTATGAGGTCTTGTTTCCCCCAAACCTGCCTCCTGGGAAAGGTGTACTTAGGGCAAAGTTGATTTTTGTCCAGCATTGCTTCTGCTGCTTTTCAATGTTTGCGTGTTCTAAGTCACCAATCCTATGCAACATTCATTTTGATCTCAAAATGGAAGCCAGGCCTGAAGGTGATTTCCTAAAGTTTTTTTCAGCACTGCCAAGAGATGTACAGCTTGTAAACTGATATGTGAATACTCTTTGGGCCTGTGTGCCACATTTCTTGTTCACTTGTGTGTGTACATTCTGAGAGGGGTCTCTTGTTAAAGTAAATGTAAGCACAAACAGAAACAGATTTGTCCGTTTGTCTTGTGAAAAGCCTGCTTTGAGATGTGCGGATGTTAAAGATGTATGGAGAGTATTTGTTGAATTATGTTTCTCATAAATGAATGTGTAGCCTTCTTTGATATGTACATTTTTCTATGTAACATAACCATGTAAATAATTGATTACTTTGCAACATTTTGATGAATTTTATAGCTGATTTGTAACAGTACTTGAAAATGAGTATTTTGTGCACAGTCTCCCTTACATCACAGGGGCTGGGTGTCCAGTTCATCATCAGGAGTCTGTCCAGGGCTTTGAGAGTTTAATCTGATGATAACTGTACTAGTCTTAAGTTATTTGTGATTCATTAAAATTAATGATTATTTATGATTTCTGCTGTTTTTCTTTATCTTTCAGCAATACTTAGATGTATTCCCCACATGTCTCTAAAATGCCAGCTGAGGCCAATGATGTTGGCCTACAAACGTGATTATTAGGTTACAACAACCCCACAAGATGGACATTGGGCATGCTTAAACTTTTCAGAATTTATTTGGCATTTTTACAAAGAAACACTGAACTTTCAACAAAGGTATATTACATTGAAACATACTTATTAATCAAATCCATATAAATTATTCACGAAATGGCTACAATTTTCAATAAACAACTCTATAAGAAGCCCAGGTAATTGTAACTCAATAGGTTATTATTGGCATATAATTTCCATACAAATTTGTACAAAATACTGTACAGTTGAAAAAGCTGTGCAAAACAGCAAATCGTCACTAAGAAGTATATCCTATAAAGTAAACCCTGCCGTTAATGAAAAATGCTTGATAAAGTTGATAAACAGATGTTCATTATTTGTGGAAAAACTATTCACTTGATGCAGTTGGGTCTAAATTAAGGATACAGCCTCTTGTAAACCTGGACACATACAGGTATGTGCTTTACAGTCAGTCTGATATAAAACATAGTTTATATTGTTTTGTAAATAAATTAAGAAACTGTTATCTCCTCGTCGTCAGATTGTGAGAAGTCCGAGTGCTTACTGGAGAAAGAGGGAGACGAGATATTCGACCCGGCGCTGTTCAGTGGCTCGCGCCCTGTAGTTGGGGATTGGCAGCGGACTGGCGCGCGCAGGCTCTCTCCGGTAAACGCTTCCTCTTCCTCTTCGTCCTCTTCCTCCGCGGAGGATTTCTTCCCCACGTCGCTGAGGTCTGGGTGGGGGTTTGTTTTAGTGGGCAGGGTCTGCTCGCGACAGCCTCCCGAGGACAGCAGTTCCCTCTCCTTGGAATTCCTCCACTTCATTCTACGGTTCTGGAACCAGATTTTGACCTAAAGAGGGGAGATAAATAATCGGATTAATCGATGAATTAGAAGAGCTCTTTTATTGGAGTGTCTGGAGTCAACTTTCTGTTGCTTCGATGGACAGTGAAACCTTCGTGTTGTTGCATGGAGTCATTACGCGAAAATTAAGCGCCCGAGTGTAGCCTATATCTTTACGCAAGCTTAAAAGTAGGCTATACACCATGCATGGTGCACGATATTTACCTGGGAATCTTTGAGACCGAGCTTAGAAGCCAACTTCTTTCTATCGGGTTTGCTGATGTATTTCTGTTTCTGGAACATTTTCTCCAAGGCCTTGCGCTGCACGTCGGAGAACACTGCCCTCCTCAGCATCCCTCTTCGGGGCTTCCCTCTGGCGGCCAGCGGCCAGGAGAAGGTACCGGGGATTGGCACGACAGATGAAGATGAAGCTATAACAGAGAAGAAGGGATGGAAAGGGACGTTAAATTAACCAAACACATTAAATTCTAGCAAGATTGCAAGAACCCGCAACAAAAATGCCATCAAGGATAGCCTACATTTAGCCTATAGCTAGTGGATTCCTGGTTTTAAAGGCACAGCTCAAAACTTTTTTTTACCCTTGGCTCCAAAGTTCTGTTATTATTGAATATGCTTTCCCCTCAGGACTGTGCAATACGTCTCCGTTTTGAGTGAAATGGCACGAGGTGACTAATTAGCACATTGGCCGGACCCCAACCGCATTGGTATGGTAAAGAGGTAGCATATCCTTTAAGGAACCCCGCGAGGGCGGATAGAGGAGTTAATAAACCGTGAACGGTAATTGTGTAGTAATGAACTAACGTAGAAAAGACTCTGGACAGGCGGCGAAGGCCATATATTATCGCAACAAAAGGAGATTTACACTTTCAAACTAAACACCACTGCATACCAGAATACTGATGACCAGGGGCCCATGGGCGCATTTCTCTGCCCTCAAATCATTTTCATTAAATGAACACGAAAAGCTATTCAGGACGTTCGAGTTGTTTTGTTGAGGTATTCAACGCTACCCATGAAAAGGACTCCAACTCTATTATGATTAGTCTGAATGAAAGCACGGACTAGCGACTTTATAGACTTTTCTAAGAGATTATTCTTTATCCCGCTTCGTTGATTGGCCCGGTTTAAGGAACGAGAGACGAGAGGACCGTTTAGGGTGTTTTTCAGGTCAGGGATATTGTGTAATAGCTCACAGAGACGTTTCGACTTGCAGTCATTCAATAACCTAACTCTGAATTCGTGAAGGTACATCTGCTCTTCTGCAATTATAGCACTTTGCCAAATGTGTTAATGAAATAGTAATGTGACTCTCCACTTTATGAGATACCTGATTGATTTAGCTGGAACTCACGGCTTATTCGCATTGTTATCTCTGCGCGCACTTCCCAACACGCTATGTGGTCTTGTGAGAATACTGAGAACTCTCAATAGCGCCTAATGGGGAAATTAGTGCATGACTGCTCCCCGCCTCTGGCCCGCCTGGTAAAAGTCACTCTCCTGGGTCTGTGGGTGGCTTGTCCTGGTGGGAGCTGACCAAATCGGTCATGGTGCTGAAAGCTTTGTTGGCAGCCAGCGGCACAGTGCCCCGCCGCTGTGGGAAAACGCGGGACCGAACGGAGGTGCCAAAACGCCCCCAGTGAGAAGTGGAGGGACCGACCCGCACCCCGCCTCAAATTTAAACCGTGACGATTCCGGATAATTGGTTAATGAGGGGGTGTGTTGAGGGAAAAGCTAAGCACAGTAGTCTATTAGTCAGCACTCAGAGTGAGGCATCGAATTACCTTACCTGACATGTTCTAAAGTAGCCTATACTTCAACAACGTGCGTGTTTACTCCTACTGGCATATTGCTTTAAAGGCATATTTCATGATGACACATTAAAAGCTGCGCAATGGCCTTGTTTTTATATCTCAGACCCTCTGTAAATGAAGTTAGTCAAGGCAGCCTACAGTTAAGACACCGCACGTGCACCACAAAGCACAAACAAGTCGTGCGTAAAAGGTATAATTGGTCTCACCTGGGAAATATGCAGATCTGAAGAAGGGGTGGAAGGGTCCATCAAAATAGGGGAAGGGGAAGGCCTTAGGGTGCATACTGTGGACTGAGGGGGGCGACGATGCTGTGGATAAACATGCCGACATGTCAAGGAACTGAATGTCACATTTTAGTTCCTCGTCAAACACATCCATCTCAAACAATAACAATAATTCTGAAAAGTCTAAAATTAGCTCAAAACACTTTCAAATATTGAGCACAAACAAAAACAAACTATGTTCACTATCAAACATTCATCGTACGCACACTTACCGGTCTTTGGTGATGGTGCCAGAATGGCGCTGACTCCAAACTTCAGAAAAGTTGGATCTTTGCTGGTTGGGAGTGACGTTTTCGGCGGCGAGCATGATTCGCGCGTCACCCCAGACGGTGAGATCACGCGCTCCGTGGGCACAGTGCAGAAGGACATGGTGTTGGTAGTTGTCGCCGGCGAGACGCTCGATGAGGAGACTGTTCGGTTGAGGTACGGGACTGGCCTGCTTATCCGCAGCAGGTCCTCCACGAGAAAGCTTGAGTGGCTTGGAAAGGAGGAGTGCACGGACGGGTGGAACGGCAACGCGGCAGTAGGTCGGTAAAGACCTGGGTACATCGCTGGAGGCGCAATTACGCTTGGGATCATCATGGTCCCGTCTGTAACACAACACCCAGATATTGAAATACTCCGACTAAGCGAGGTGAGGTTCTTGTCTCAATGGCTAGTTACTCCTGTCCTCTGTTCCTCTCGCTCTGGGGAAAGCCGTTTTATAGCGGCCTGCCCCCAAAGCTTCTTTCAGAGCTGACAGCCACAACAATGAGGTTCAACAAAGTTCTCCACATGGGTCGCTTTCAAGCGCCATTCCCGGCGCGCTGATTGGCCAGTGAGTGCAATTTATGATTGGATTAGAGTTCATAAGCAAGCAATACACAACGTCCCTTCCACAAAAGGCACAGTCATCAATTTTGCATATTGACCACGTTCCATTGAGGCCCCGTGAATTTGTTTTGTTTGGCAACGGCGCATGTAGGCCAATTAAAAAAATCTTAAAAGATTCAAACATAATTTGGGAAATCTGAATAGGGACTTCACCAGAAGAAGCCGCTATTTGTTACCCGGGATCCCTGCAGTGATATATAGCCTAGTAGATAAACAGACCCCCTGAATCGGATTAATTAGAAATAGGCTAAATATAGCCAATGCCTTAATGCCTCCAAGCACACTGCAATATAAACATTTAGCCAACAAGTATCAATGTTGAGCCTATTCGATGATAATGTAATGATGATAAAGTTGAATGATTATGAAAACGATACGTTACATTGATTCTAAACATACGAATAGGCTACTTGAATTTGGAATATATATGCCTAGCCTATTTGATTGCTTCAAATGTAAATTATCTTTGGGTTTCATTGGATTCTCAACACTCAATCTGGACGTCGTCATGGAATAATGTCTTAAACGGATTTCTTCTCTCGGGACGCTTTAACAGATGTGTTAAATATCACGGGGTTTGCAAAGTCTTCATTCAGTGCGCCAGACCCGCTGCACATTTTGCGCAGGAGAAGTGTGCGGGCCTGATCCTGTTAACCATGAACTAACTGTCACCCTCAGCTGCGGCGGCGCCCCACTCTCCCTTTCTCTCCCTCGCCTTCAAAAAGCCTACTGGAATAAAAGCTTTATTTCTAAAGACGGTTTTGTTCTGCTATTTTAACCGGCTGAATAAAAGTGCATCTGTGATTTGATTTAAAGCGCATTCATATGAGCGGACACCGAAACCCTTATAAAACTCGTATTAAAGCGACATTGGAGCCCGTTACGGCCGTGTTCTGGCAGGCTACACACCAAATGCGGTGAACGTGTAAGAAATAGCTTAGAGTAGTAATGTCTTTTAACCCACATGTAGGCTTATACGGCAAAGAGGGAAGGCAAACGAAAATAAATATAATATAGGCCTAACAGAACAATTCTCCATAGTTGGACAAAAATGAATATAGGCTGTGTAGGCCTAGCCTATTCTTTTGCAATAAAGGGTGGAACATATGATTAGGCCTATGGCCTAGGCCTATATGCTATGATTTTTTAGATTTTTCATAAACTTTCTCAATATCATTTGGCAAGGTATAGCCTAGCCTATAGCCAACATAAGCCTGTTAGATTTTATGATTTTTATACAAACTCAAGCTATGTGATCCAGTTAGGCATTATTTTTATTAATAAGAAATGGGTTAGGCTACTATTTAATAATACAATAATTTTCTCAAAATAATAATCTAGAATAAATTATTGTGTCATAATAGTCATTACACTTCATCAGTAGCCCTATCGTTTTGTTTTCTATTAAAATATGTGATTTGTTTGACCGCCTGTTTTATATTAGAACCATGCGCGTAACGTTTTATTAGTCTAATTGCTGAATTTAGCCAGTATAGCCCATCATTAGGAAGAAGTTCAAATAGCCTAATGATAGGTGGTTCAGCATAAATCAAATATAAACTGACCACAATATTATAACTGCAACGGAACGCCTCCGTGAAATAATTCCTTTAGAGAAATACTAAACGGTTATCAGACGTGCTTTAGCCATTATGAGAGTTCCCGGCCAAAGGAGACGTATTAGGACACCCTACCACAACACCGTCACTATTCACTGTGAAATGAAGTAACGAGACCTTCAAAGCTTTTTTATGAGCCTATTCCTTTACTTTGCTCCGAAAATCCTCCCATTGTGACTGGTAAGCAGATGGTTAGTAGGAAGCATAGCTTAGTCTCGATGACCGAGACTAATTTCTACTAGCTTTGCAAGCTTGCCACGTCTCTCTTCTTTTACCAAACAGAGCAAAAACAGCTGGCTTCAGCTGAATTAAAGCCATTAAAAGCACATCTCTAAAATATTACAGCACCCACTCCTCCCTGACCCCGTATGTTCGACCCCCCGTCTCTCTCTCTCTCTCTCTCTCTCCCTCTCTCTCTCCTCTCTCTCTCTCTCTCTCTCTCTCTCTCTCTCTCTCTCTCTCTCTCTCTCTCTACCTCCCTCTCTCTTTCTCTCTCTGTGTGTAGGAAGACATTGAAACGGAAGGGTCCACACATAGCCTAACGATCCGCAGCCACAACATATCAAAACAATTTACTAAATAGATTAACCCAGCCATTGTCTTGCGTTACTTTCTGCTTCGTTAAGTGAAAAGGCTGAGTAAATATGTTACCCATGCATGAAGAGCTCTCTATGGGTTCTCTCATTGTGCTACGGGTCAGACAGGTGGTTAACTGTTTATTATTCTCCCATTATTTATTGGTGACGTGGCCAAGTGGAGGAAGGGAACTCCCCGTCTTTTCAGTGCGCGCGGATGGACAGATTGCACTGACTGGTTGCGCGTTCTCCGATGACACCAGTGATCTACCTACAGCAGTCTATAGGCTACTTGCACTCGAGGATCGAGGTTTATTTTTTATAATAGTTGTAGGCATATTTCAAACGCTTTAGGTATATAGGTGCCTTAGGTATATAGCTCCAGACTCCAACCCTCTCTCAAGTAGAACTTTACGCATCATCACTCATAACCAAAAAGTGCTGTCTTCTGCTCACACACTAGCCGGATATAAAACAATTACCCTATTCACTAAATATAATACATAAAATAACTTGATATCCGCTATAGCCAGCCTAGTTAATTTTCATGTTTAGAGAGCAGTCAAGAAACGAACACATTATGTTCCATGTTGCACCGACTAATCAAAACGAGTTGCGTGTGGGCCAGTGGAGACCAATTTTGAGAGTTTTTATAAAGTGCATGGTAGACTAAACTCCACCTGGAGAGTCGGGCTCTCTGGAGATGTCCTTGCTTGGCATCTGCCTTGGCGCAAAACCCTGCTGCAAATTGAACGAATTAGCAATGGCACAAGATTCAGAGGAATAGTGACAAGCATTAAATCGATATTAACTTTGTATTAAACATGGGCCCCTCATCTCCCCCAAATGGACTAAAGCCATATCTCCCTGGACAGCTCTCTGCACCTGTTCTCTGGTTTCCCTCTGCAGGCAGACAGAGCAGCAGCCACTGCAGGGAGAGAACTTTCCATTTCACCCCTGGGCTTGTCGGTCATTCACTTGATGTCAGTCAACAACATTTCATTACCTCTGCCCCAGCGACAGCACACGGTGAGAGGTAATGTTTTCGTGTGGTGTGTGTTTGTTCGTTTGTTCATTTGTTCATTCGTGTGTTATCAGTATTACGCAAAACTACATGAACGATTTTCACGAAACTCTGTGGAAGGGGGTAGCACGGTTCAACTTAGAACCCATTACATTTTGGAGCGGATCTGAAGCACAGGGGGGGGGTCCACAAGCCAGCCATTCAACTCCATTCATTTTTTAGACCATGTTTATGCTAAAACTACCAGACTGATTTTCATGAAACTCAGTGGACGAGTGTAGCATGGGCCGACTTAGAACCCATTCAATTTTGGTGCGCAGAGCCCCAAAATGCACTAATGGGTGGAGGGCTGTGCTCTCTGAGCACCCTTTCTAGTTAAATTCTGGATTTTTTTCATGTTTAATTCTGTGTACCTACTAAGAAATTATTAGTTAAACTTTTGTGATCATTTGTAATGAAGTCAGGTTCAAAAAAAAAAAAAAATCTGTTAGAATCTGTAATTGCATAAAGTCAGTGAAGCCCACTTGTGTTTACATTGTAACAAACTACAGTATACCGGGCAAGTGATGCTTAAATGCAGACATGGAACTGTCTGGCTCATTGATAAATCTGTATTCTTTGTAATTCGTAGTGCTGCTCTAACCATAGGAGACAGAGAGAAAGGTTTGTGTCCCTGCTCTGTTGTTCACCTATCAGTGGTGGGCTGCATGGATCTCAAGTGCTCTAATCCTCTTTAGAGCACATGTTGGTACAGTTTGCATATCATTTTCACATCTCGGAGAAAAGGGCACCACCTTCTCCATTCACAATGATCCTCTAACGCCTTTCAGCGGAGCTACCGCCAACGGCATTAGCATAATCTGACAACCACCGCTATTGTTGGTGACCTTGTATGCAAAGTTAATTGCTCATTAATACCAGACAAAACACAGGGGTGCAAAGGAAGTAGAGTAGTCTTCTGAGTCAGTGGTTGAACATGAATAGATGGAGAAGTAGAATAGCCTGCATATTATTTTTAAGCATGACTTAACTAATACGGTTGAGAGTACAGTATGCCATATGGACAGTTATATATATTATGTCTGGAATTAATTACACTTGTAGAATGTGTTTGCACTCTAGGCTTAATGCGCCTTTTTTACTGTCTAATGGAACACACGCACACACGGACACACACACACTCACACACTCACACACACACACACACACACACACACACACACACACACACACACACACACACACACACACACACATACACACACACACACACACACACAACCATACACCCACACGGTCACACACACTCCCTCCAAAGCCTATATGATTTGTCACAGTGGCTCACTGGTAATCAATTGCAAATGTATCTCACTCTGAGTTTAATCTCATCTCTCCACCAGTTTCACGGATACGGGGCGATTTGTGCGAGGGCCTCGGGAGTCCCCCCCCCCCCCCCCAGCACCTGGCAGGCTTTAGGGGGAGCAGCATGTTACCACCCGCTGTTAAACGGGTGCCCCTTCCAAGGGCCCAAGCGTCACTGCTCAGCACAGTGAAGAGGGCCAGGCTCTGTGGTTGTCAACACTGATTTAGATTAGGGTCCCTATTGTGACATTAGCTCTGACTGCCATGGTCCAGCCAACCAGGGCCACTTGTTTGATATAGATGTGTTAGCCTATATAACTGATCATCATTGGTGTGGATTGTCTGTAAATAGGGTGTTTAGGCCACTCCAGGCAGCTGGAATGCTGTAAATGAGATGGATTTTAGGGACTCCATGAAACTGTAAAATATGGTATTTGTTTTTTTGTCACTTGTTGCCTTCTGAGCTTCTTTCTGCTGTACCTTGGGTATAAAAAGCGCAAATATGTTTGATTATGACTGCAATAAGGCTTTATGTAGGCTACATACCCGCAGTTAGTATAATTGAATGCAGTCAACAAACGCACATTTACTATAGTCATGACTAATAGACAATAAAACATGTGCGAATCCTCCTCTTATGAAATTAAAAAGGCTTGCACAGCGAGGTGCTCTATTGTCAGTGGGTAGGAAAGGAATCAATCTCCATGATGCATCACGCAATCATTATGTCATCACACTGTTATTACCTCAACATCACACTGCTATTACCGCACAACATTTGTTTACTTTTTCGTGCTACTCTTAAGCCAGTTTCGTAACTTTTCGTTCCTTGCATTTGGTAGTTTTGGAATAGCACCCTCTGTAGTCCAGGGTACAGCTTGTTTACCGGGGGGCCAGGGGGGGAGCCGGCCTGGCGGCCTCGGAGAGAAGGGGGTGGGGGGGGGGCAGTTAGAGCAGGATGTCTGAATGGGGAGAGAAGGGGCTCGGTCTGGAGGAGGGGAAGCCTGACAGAGTCCGCTGCCTGTTGGCCCTGCAGCATTGACGCAGCGCTGGCCATGTAATCGGATTGCGGGCGGGTGAAAGTGAGCCCGGGTGCTTATGTCAGTTTGCGTCTCGTCAAGCTGAATAATACGCATGGCCGGGGAGCCCGGCGGACGCTCCGCCATTGAGGCGTCTCTGCGCTCGTGGCTAAGCGTCTCTAAAGGAGAGAAAAAGACTCATTGGATTCATATATAATTCTCACTCGAGCGTTTTTGATGCATTTGCATAACAGGGGGGAAACCAGTGATCTTTTCAGTGCTGCTGCTGCTGCTACTGTGTGTTTGTGCGTATGTGTGCGTATGTGTGTGTGTGTGTGTGTCTGAACGGTGCCCCAGAAGAGGCCCTGTAAAAGCGAGCCTGTGTAGAGGACAGGACACGGTTCTTGTGCTCAGGCTCTCATGGTTAATCGAAGAGCAACAACGAACCTGACATTTAACTCGCTCCCCTCAATCTGGTGCCGTGTTCCTCAAAAACAAAGAGCTGGGAGCGAGAGCAGAATACTCATCCCAACAGGAGGTCAAGGAACCAACATAAACCGGTAGAATAGGAGACCCCTATTGAACTCTACGCTGAATATACATTGTTTCCTACGTTAAAACTTTTTTTTGTCACCAGTTGATCGTAAAACAGGCGAATGTATGATGTTTTGGGGTCACACTTTGCAATTTGTACTTTGTACTAGCCCATTGATATTTTAGAATTGGATGTCATATATAATGTACCACGAGTGAACCAACTGGTGAAGTTTGATTAGACTGATGAGTTATAGCCTTATAATGTGCATGGCTGTAAAGAGACGCTAGTGATGTGTAGACCCTGGTCTGAAAGTCAGCTAGGACTGGGTGGTGAGGTCACTGAGGGTCACCTCAACCAGGATGTGGACCATCATCTGCTCCATTTCCCTCTTGAGAAGGCTGTGAGGTGTAATGCCCGCTCTGACGGTCAGGGTCTTTGGTCAGGCACACGGTCATAATGTGGTCTGACTTGACTTTGTGCAAGCACAGCGGTCAGCGGCCAGACCCCCACGCCTGTTTCCCAGTATGGTCAAAGTCCTGTGATTTGGAACCATGAGCGGTCATTTAAAGTCATTGGCCTGTACTGATGGTTCATACTAATGTGGCCTGTAATTGATCCCATTATAACACTAAGGGTTTTCTAATGGGCCCAAGGTGAGGTGACCCTGACCCCCCCGGGACCCCTGCGACCCCGCCCCCTGTCACTCCTCCGAACCATCATCCCTCCATCCCTCCCTCCATCTCCTCCTGTCCCTTCTCCTCCTCTCTTCTCCTCTCCTCAGTTTGACTAAGCTTGGTGAACCTGGAGCCTCTTTAACTCAATGAGGTAGAACTGATGCCGCTTTAGGGGAGATCAGAGAGGCCGTGTCTTACTGGGTACACTTTCATGTATAATAGCCCTGGCCCTCGGCCGAGCTGACACCAGGATGTGGGGTTAAACCAGACCTCAGACGGCCCAGAGGTGGCCAGTCGTCGGGGGTCTGACATGGGGAGAGGACCCAAACCCTGCTCAGTGGACGTGGATCTTCTAAAACGTCTATCTCTAGCACATTCTCTGTCTCTTTCTGTAGCTCTGTCTTTCTCTCTCTCTCTCTCTCTCTGTCTCTCTCTCTCTCTTTCTTTTTCTAGGGTTATATTAAAAAGTTTTTCTTTTACATTAATCTTAGTAAGTCCAACCAGAGCCCCCTTGTACTTGAACAAAAGCCAGGGTTGGGTGGAGGGCGAAGGGAAGGGGGCTTCCAGCGGCAACGTGACCTCAGCTCTGGAAGGTCAAATGATAAGACGCTTCAGGTCAAGGGGAGCACAAAAGAGAGGGGAGAGGGTCCACTCGAGCGGCACCACACTGCAGAACAGGAATCTGAAACTCTCGCCCAGCTTAAGTCCCATTGAGGTGGAGAGGTGAGAGGGATGATGGCGACTTCTCATGTTGTAAAGGCATTTGATGGACCTAGATTTTAAAGTATGCGCTTTCGAGAAGGGTCTGGCACCAGTGATGGATTTGGGATAAAAGGAGGTCCTCTTCCCGTACGAAATTATGTGACCTGTTTGCCCCATGCCCTGTTCACATCTTCAGCAACACGTGCACGCACACACGCACGCACACACACACACACACACACACACACACACACACACACACACACACACACACACATGCGCATACACAAACGCATATGCACACACACACATGCACGCACGCACGCACGCACACACGCACACACACACACACACACACACACACACACACACGCACACACACACACACACACACACACACACACACACACGCCTACACCACATTGCCTCATGAGATCTCCCATCTGATAGTGAGATCAAATAGTTTCATGTCTTTTTGCTGATCTCTTTGGGACAAAATCCAATTCCAGCCATTTACCATGGTGGTTGCTCTGAAGTCTTTCCCATGCTTATGTCTGAGTTGGGACAGTCTTGTTGGATGTCACAGTCCTCCGTCTCAGACTGGCACAGTAGAGGGAACGGAGACTAATCGATCCAGGCCAAAGCAACGCTTGGTGTCACAGTCTGGGAGTCAAACAGGGTTATGTTTATGACCTGTGTCAGAGCCAGCAGGGAGAGCACAGCTCCAGCAGTCTCTGACAGTCTCCCTGATCCGGGCAGACACATGGGAAATGTGTGCTACAATACCACCGCTGTTGGTCCTGTGCCCGAATGCAAGCCAACAGCACTCATACATCCTGTCAAACCCAAACATGAACAGTACTCTTTAATGATCATAACACAGTGACAGTGTGTGTGTGTGTGTGTGTGTGTGAGTGTGTGTGTGTGTGCGTGTGTGTGTGTGTGTGTAAGTGTGTGTAAGTAAGTAAGTAAGTAAGCTGTGCATGTTCATTCCCTGTGGCAGTGTCATTGTTATTTTTACATTTTCTGTCCATATACAGTACGCTGTCTCATAGACAACAAACACAAATGACTAACATGCAGATCAATTTAGATTAAGTGCATTTATGAGTTTAAGATACACTGATTAACTCTTATCATCGTATTCAATTTAAGTGTGATCATTGGCAACCCTGGTCTATTAGTTTATATGCGCCACCATATTTGACAAAAGGGGCGACACGTAGCTCGGGAGGTAGAGCGACCTGCTGGGGATCGCAAGGTCCCTGGTTTGATCCCAGCTCCCGGCAGAGTGCCGAAGTGTCCTTGAGCAAGACACTGAACCCCAAAATCGCTCACGTGCGGCACGGTGGCGTAGTACCTAGTACTGTTGCCTCTCAGCAAGAAGGTCTCCGGGCCTTTCTGTGCGGAGTTTGCATGTTCTCCCCGTGTTCGCAAGGGTTTCCTCCCAAAGAACCCAATACGAAAAACATGCAGAAGTACAGATGCTCTTCGGTCCGGTCCCTGACCAAGACCTGGACTGAGCACTTATACTTGGTCCCCGGGCGTCATGAGCGATGGCTGCCTGCTGCTCCTGGCTGCCCCTGGAAGAGGACGGCTGGAATGCCAGAAATGCAGGGAACAATTTCCACCGGCGACCACTTAAGGTTGTGTTGTGCGCCATATTGCCGTCACTGTGTGCAATGTGTGTCAGCAGGGACAGTTGGTGAGGGCTGTTGACGGAGAGGGCTTCGTTCCGTCCCTCTGAGACCCCTCGTACGCACAGAGGTGGGGGACAAAGAGCACCAGTTAATTAGCAAGAAGTAGCATCTTGAGGAGGACCGGGATGAAAACCGTCATTCATTCTCCGGTCCCTTCTCCCTCACAAGGGGATCCTGGGGGTGGACGGCCTGGCTCCGACACAGACAGAGAGTGGGTCTGCATGAGCCCGCCCTCCTTGATTTAATTTGGACAGTCTCTCCTTTAATTTGGAAGGTCATTGTATCTAATGGGGAGCCCCTATTGAAGCAGGCAAACAAGTGGGGGCCTTGAAGTGCAAGTCAACGATGCCCCCTCTGTCTGCTGGATGAGACGGAGCGGGAGAAAAGGACAGAAGATGAGAGGGCGGGTCGGAAAGAAAGAAGAAAGGAGAGATGGATTTGGAGAGAGAGAGAGAGAGAGAGAGAGAGAGAGAGAATGATTGAAACACCAAAGTTTTAATTACGGCACTTCTCCGTTTCTAAGCAGGCTAATTTAGCCATAGTTCCTCCCAAGTGTGTGAGCTGAGAGAAACTGAGGTGGGGGAGAGGGTTGTATGGGGGCTTTCATGTATCCTTTTGAAGATATATTGGATCTATTGTGGAAAGCAGATTTGAAACTCTGAAAGAATCTCACAATCAGACAAAAAGATACATTTGTGAATAATTACAATGATAGGGATTTATAGCTATATATCTATGTTGCATCTGTTTTATTTTTCATGTTCCTGGATAGCTACTATAAAATCCATACTCTTACTGTTGATAACATTTCCTTTATTCTGTGATTGTAACCACCAGCCCAGCACATTTAAATATCCGTATACGATCTGAACAAATTTGCATTTACCAGCACACTGGGAGCAGAAGGGAAACAGCTTGTGGATAAATCCCTCACACAGGGAACCTGGTTGGTTTAAATACTTTTTTTTGTTTCATTTGTTTAAATCGATCCTTGATCTAAGCTAGCTAAGAGCTCCCTGAGGTCTGTCTCTCAGGGGGCCAGAGGAGAGCAGGAGTGGACAAAGAGAGGTGTAGGGCTGCTCTGCTCTCCCAGGAATAGCTTCAACCTGGGACCTTCACATTAAGACTGAATCACAATGGCATAGGTTAAGAAAAGGCAGCTCCTATGTGCAAATTCAACCTCTGGCCTCTCGTGGGACCAAGCTTTACATACAGTGTAAGACTCAATAGTTTAATATGTAGATCAAAAAATAACCCAGGGGTTTAAGTAAGTAGTAGTGCTTCTCTGGACTGTAATGCAATGGTCTGCTTGGCACACTCAATAGCACCACAGTAATGCATAAAGGAATACACACACATACGCACACACACATACACATGCACACACACACACACACACACACACACACACACACACACACACACACACACACACACACACACACACACACACACACACACACAGTAGTAGAGTTCATTGCCTGTGACAGACAGTGTCAATCAAACCCATCAGTGGACAGGCTGAATGGCCAGGTCTTTGAGCGAAGTAGCCAGAGCAGGAAACAGAGAAGGAGAGCCCATTGACTGCCTGTTCATCTTCACTGCCCTCTTTATGCAGCTAATGAGAGTCTAGACAACACTCTAGACTATGGTTATCTGGACTAGAGACTATGGTTATCTGGACTAGGGACTATGGTTATCAGGACTAGGGACTATGGTTATCAGGACTAGGTAGGGACTATGGTTATCTGGACTAGGGACTATGGTTATCTGGACTATGGTTATCTGGACTATGGTTATCTGGACTATGGACTATGGTTATCTGGACTATGGACTATGGTTATCTGGACTAGGGACTATGGTTATCTGGACTAGGGACTTTGGTTATCTGGACTAGGGACTATGGTTATCTAGACTAGGGACTATGGTTATATGGACGGTGGCTCGGGGGGTTACACCATCGCCTCACAGCAAGAAGGTCCTGGGTATGATTCCCACAAGGGGCTATCTCCCGGGCCCTTCTGTGTGGAGTGCATGTTCTCCCCGTGCTTACTCGGGTTCCCTACACTTAGAACCCCAATATGAAAAACATGCAGAAGAACAGATGCTCCTCAGTCCTGTCACTGACCAGAACCTGGACTGAGCCCTTGGACCTGGTCCCCTGGGTGCCACTGACAAGGCTGCCCACTGCCCCTGGCTGCCCCTGGAGGACAGCTTGGAGGGCAGAAATGCAGAGGACAAATTTCATCGGCGACTGCATCAGCGTGTGTGTGTGTGTTTGTTCTGTGTCACTAAATGGACCATTTACCATTTACCATTACTAAATTGTACTAATGAGGCTACTTACTGCAATGCAATGCAATAATTGTCAGTTTAGGCTACTCATTCTTTTATTTCATTTTTTATAAAAGGACCCGGTGGGGATGGAGGGTGTCTTTATTCGGCCACACAAGACACAGCACACAGCACACACATGTAGTTTTTTGGGCGTTGCCGGTGAAAATTGTTCCCTGCATTTCTCCCATCCAAGCCGTCCTCCTCCAGGGGCAGCCATCGTTCATGGCGCCCGGGGACGAAGTCCAAGTGCTCAGTCCAGGTCTTGGTCAGGGACTGGACTGAGGAGCATCTGTTCTTCTGCATGTTTTTCGTATTGGATTATTTTGGGAGGAAACCCTTGCGGACACGAGGAGAACTTGCAAACTCATTAAATTACATTACAGTCATTTAGCAGACGCTTTTATCCAAAGCGACTAACAATAATTGTATTTAACGTAGGAAAAGCCAATGTACTATACTTGCCAGAACTCAAAGTGCATCTCCTTTCTAAAACAAGTGACTAAGAGCATAATCTAGTGCTGAAGGCAAAGTGCAAGAATAGCAATCTAAAATACAAAGGTGCTTAACTCGGCACAGAAAGGCCCGGACATTTTGCTGTGAGGCGACAGTACTACAGTAGACAGCACTGCTCCAGCGAGGGGTACTCAGTGTCTTGCTCAAGGACATTTCGGCACAATGCTGGGACCTCCCGAGATATGTGCTGCCCATGAGCACCATAGAGAGATGTGTCAGATCCAGGGATCTCAGCTGTGCAGGGCTGTGCTGACATAGCCACAGCAGTGCTAACAAGGCCATTTTCCTGTCAGGATAATGGTAAGTCATGCTATGCTAACAATGCTAACTAGGCCTTTCTCCAGTCAGGAGAATGATTAGCCACACTATGCTTACATCCGCAGGCTCAGCTTTTTTGTGTCAACAGGAAGGAAGGAAAAAGGAGGAACTTGCTCCATTTCCTTCTTCTCCCAATTGTATCATGCTGAGGTTTGTTGTTTCTGTCCAAATTGGTCAATTCATCTTTGCAACAACCCTTGCTGGTTATAACCTAATAGTTTCACAAACAAACAACTTTTAGGATACTGACACCTCAGTCATGTTCCTGCATGTTCTACAGGCATGATCTTGATGATACCTGATGATAGCATGTAATGCTTTTTAAGAAAATACAGGATGTTTAGCTCTTTGAGTGAGGGACTCATTCAGGGGGCATCATCCCAGGTCTGACTATGTCAGGATAGGATGAAGGGTGAGGGGGGCCAGGGGGTTGTGCTCAAATCCCTGGAAAATTCAAAGTGAGGGAGAGGGGAGGGGGGGGGGGGTAGTGGTGTTGGGGTGAGGGGGGGGGGGGGGGGGGGTTGGTGATGTATGCAAGCGTAAGAGTAAGAGTTTATTCACTGATGTCTGAGGGGGGCTTTTCAGAACCAGTGAGTGAGTGTCTATAGAGGGGCAATCAACCATAGGGCCATGGGGTCTTTATCTCTTCTGCAACACACACACACACACACACACACACACACGTGCACGCGCACACACACACACACACACACACACACACACAAACACACACACACACGTGCGCACACACACACACACACACACACACACACACACACACACACACGCACACACACTCCTCTCTGGTACCTGACAGCCTCTCATGTATGGCTAAGGGTGCCATTGAGGGGGACAGGAGGAGAAAGGGACCCGAGGGCCAAACAGTCCTGAGGAGTCTATCATTCTGTGTGGTGTTGTCTGACTGACCCTTCCCTCCTCTCCCCTCCCTGGCTCCAACCCTCCGACCCTTAAGTGCCTCGTCGTCAGCTCCACTTTTCACAAACCTTTACTCTTTCTTTACGTCTCTCTCATTTCTCCCCTTCCCTCCCTTTATGTCAGTCACTGTATTTCCATTTTCTTTTCCCAGCTTTTGACTTTTTTCCCCTCATTCCCTGTCTATCGACAGAACCATAAAAGCAACGGCCGGAGAAAAAGTTCCATAAAACTTTACTCTCCTCCTACTTTACAGTCCACTTCTTCTCATTTCCTGGCACTTCCCTTATATTACTTAGCGTCTTATGACCTAAAAGTGTTTACAGTATATGCAGATACCGTATGATCCTGTCGTGCGGAGTCTCTCTCTAGTGCAGGGTCCTCTTACTGCAGGATGTGTGGGAAAGACTGGGAGAAGCATGACTCATCCAGACATATGGTCCTCTGATTCAACTCGCCATGCCTGATCTGCCTGCCGCATCTGGTGCCATGTGACAGGGCCGAGTGTGCGTGTGTGTGTGAATGGATGGAAGGTCTGGGGGGGGGGGGGGGGGGGTATGTAGAGGGCACAGGGCTGTTGGTTGGTGGGGTGGAAGGAGTGTGTGGAAGTTGGAGGGGGGGGAATACAGTCATTACCCACCCAGGGCTATTCCTCTGGACCATTAGCCACTGGCAGCCGTGACCAATCGGGTTTTGTCGCTGTTAGCAGGGTCATCCAGTGGTGGTCTGGGCCTCTATAGAATGGACGCTCACTCAGCTCGGGCCTCACACAAAACCTTTAGTGGGTTAGACACTCTCTCTTTCTCTCTCTCTTTCTCTCTCTCTCTCTCTGTCTTATTCTTTTTTTCTGGTGTATAAAAAAAGACCTAGTGAGGCAAAAGGGAGAAAGAGAGAAAAAGGAGATTGGATCGTGAAAAGAGATTTGTGACGGAGGAGATGCTAGCTGGGAAGTGACGGTTTAGCCTCATGGCTTGTGAGAGGAGTTTATTGTGGTGGGTCTTGTTAACCCCCCTGGCCTCACTTTAACATTTCTCACTCTCTCCTCCGTGAACATCCAACATGAGGGATGAAGTCGTGCTTTTCTCTCTCTTCAATGGCTTAAACATATCAATGCATTTATACAACTGTTTAGTAACTCTGCCCATGTAAGATTGCTCATCGTGTGAGTAGGTGGTGCCTTATGGGAAACGTCATGCTATGCCCAAGTAAAGGTCTTGTCCTAGAAGTGAAATTACACAAAGGCCTATACACATAGCAGATGTTTCTGCATTCTTTAAACGTTTGTGGTGGTCCAGCAAAGACAGATGGAAGATACGAAATAGAATGTAATGACTTGTGAGGGAGGTTTGACTGTACAGTACCATAATCTGAGTACCCAGAAGTTCTCGCCTCTAACTGTACCATGGAGAAAGATTTGAGACTGAGCATTCAGACACCAATGCAAAAAAACAAAATGTGCATGTTTGTGTGTGTGTGTGTGTGTGTGTGTGTGTGCGTGTGCATGTATGTGAGTATGAATACTGTATGTGTGTGTGTTTGTATATGTGTGTATATTTGTACTGTATATGTGTGTGTGTGTGTGTGTGTGTGTGACAACATTATACCCTAGCTAACCAATATGTTTTGTTTATCTCATGCATGTCTGTGCGTGGGTGTTTTTTTTGTCCAGTCCCAGTGCAATGCAGAATAAAAGGCCAGTTAGCCACCTAGCGGGTTGCTAATTCCCCTTGTCAAATACAATGACAGCAATTATATGGTCATCAGTGTTGGTGGCTCATACCTTTCTGCCGCTTTCTATGTTCGTGTGTGTGTGAGTGTGTGTGTGTGTGTGTGTGTATGAGAGTGTGTGAGTGTGTGAGTGTGTGTGTGTCTGGCCAAGCTGCTCCTCGGGGGAGACGGTTAGTCACGGCTTATTATTGACCCATTAGACAGCCGTCACACTGACAGAGAGGAACCAGTCAACTCTCAGTCTCCACTGCATTCACTGAACAACAATAATGACTACAATGTTAGTGAAGATGACTGCGATAAAGATGGCAATCATCATAATGTCTGGTCACAGAATAAATCGACATGGAGGTATGAATGTATTAGCTAATACAGTAGCTAGCAGTGAGTAACAAGTGGACTGTGTATCCCGTGTACAGTTTATCAACACTCAATTTTCAAACTTCACCACTGCTGACTTACGGAACAGTTAGATGGCCATTTTAGGGAACTCAATTTTGATCATAAAGATGATTTTGATCTTGCGAGTCCACTAGATAGAAGTCATATGAAGGTTGTTCTCTCAGAACAACACTGTCCTCTGTCAAATCGACACATGTGCTGTTTAGATCGGATCCTTTTCTAACCATCCTAGGTCTGTCAGCACCCCCACCTCCACACACACCCCGCCATCACTCTCTGCCCCCCCCCCCCACCCCTGCACCCAACACACCCACGCTGCCCCTACACCCCGGCCCTCCACACCCCACCAAAGTAAAGCTCTCTTTGTTAACCTAATGTGCTTTTACCAGTTGCTTTCTGCCAGGGAGACATCTGCTGTGTGCAACCAGTCAATATTGTGGGGACAGTTCAAAGCGGGCCAGTTCATTATCTGTGTCAGCTTAACAACCAGAAGGTAGCGGTCTGAGAGACCGAGGGGTGACAATGTGGAGGGGGAGGGGGGGGACAATAGACTCCTCATTAACCAGTGATTTATCATGATGGGATGCCCGGTTCAACCTTTGCCCCCCCCCCGCCAACCCCCCCCCCCACCTCTAGAAAAGGATCCTATTGTGTGGCAAGGGTGAAGGGACTTCGAGAGTGGGCTTGAGGGAGAGATGATATAGTTAAAAAGTCAAATGAAAAGGGAAAGTGAAAGAGGATCCTCCGTAGCCGGAGTGTGTCTCCTCAAGGCCGCGAGCGCAGGGCCCGGCACGGATGAACGCGTGCAGACTTTTCGCAACTTTTTAAAGAGTGAAACGGGGATAAAAGATGCATCGGTGGCTCTCAATGCATGGCTTCCCCTTTCACTGGCGGACCTCTGTTCTCCGACTTACTTTCGCTTTTGCCACTTTGTATTCGGACTGGGGCTTAACCCCACTTCGAGGAATGTCCTGTGTTTTGTGTCTGTCTCCAGTTTCTGATCATGCAGATCCTCACCAACCCACACATTCCCATTGCATTTGAGAATAGAACACCGGTTCTCTCTCTCTCTCTCTCTCTCTCTCTCTCGTCATCCCCATTCATCTTTTATCTGTGCTTTTCTCCTTCACATACATCGATTCCAACCGTAAAAATTCGCTCCACGCGACCCCACCCACCCCTTCCAGCTTGGGGCTTTATGAAAGTCAAATATTGCTGCCATGATGATATTAACCATGTCCCAGAGCCTCTTAAAGATGCTCCATCCATGCATATGCAGAGAGATCATAGTCCGTCTTCACCCGCTCTGCCCTCTCGCAGAGAGAGACCCCCCCTGCACATAAAGGCAGCATAATGAGCGTTTAATGTATGGCTTCTCTAAACGGAGGAGAAAGGGAATATTCAGCCCGGGCCCATGTGGTGGTTTTGTAAAGCCTTTGCGTCCCGGTGGACACGCCCCCTCTCCCTTTCTCCTCTCGTCCCCTCCGCCGGCTTCTGAATCCATTTGCCTAAATCAATCTGGAAGGAGGCGGTCGTGGAAAATGTACCAGCCGAGGTTTGGTAAACCGTTTTGTTAACAATGCATTTTGAAAGAAAAGAAAAGGAGGAGGAGAGGAGAGAGATAAAGGGGGAGAGAGAGAAAGAGAGAGAGAGGGGGAGATGGCAGAAGGGGTGTTGAATGAAGAACAGTTGGGTGGGTGTGGTGGGCAGAGCTGTTTGGGACGGGGCCTGGCGACTGGTGACACCCCTGTCCCATCTCCACCCTCAGCCCCCCCCCCCCCCCCCCCCCCCACCGCGCCTCCGACACCCGGAGCCTGCGTCCGCCCCATTCGAACCCGGCCTCAATTTAGTCACACCACCTGCCTACACCGCTCCTCACATACACCCACCCGTCGTCCCCCTGACAGGGCCAACAGAAGGAGTCACCAGCCCCCCCCCTACTACACACACACACACACACACACACTCAGCCCAACTCAACCCCATCAGTCCTCGTAAGAGAATGCAAATGACACAGTGAAGTCTCTGTTGGAGAAACACATACTGATCAATAATGTCCCAATTAGAAGTCATCATGTCCCTCACTGGTCAATAACACCCGCGGGATGAGGTGCAGGTTCAGGTCACAGGCGACTTGCTCATCCCTGTCTTCAAAGTGACGCTAATCAAGGAGGAGAATCTGGTGTGTCGACCACTCGCCTATACTGTAGATATTGATAAACCCTGATAACTGTCACCTTAGATTCTGATACCTAATAAAACACTTGAGTAAAGCTCCCAAAGACCATCCAATCTATTTAAGCGAGAAAGCTTGAGTACCGTTCACTACTAGGTACTCAATGCATTTCTAATAACCCTTTGTCTATACCTATGATCATCTGTGGAGCCAACGGTCAGTCGTCATTGGACCAGCTAGCTGTGTCACACCCTCTTAGAGGAGGTACTCATGTGCGCTCCCCCGTGTGGGGCTGTGTGTTCCCTGGGTGGGGAGGCTACTTTGCCTATCAAAGACTTATTGTGCCTGGTGAGTTCCAGGGTGGTTAGATGCCCCCCCCCCACCCCTCTGTGCCCTCTGGCATGTCCACCACGGCACCCATTACTGGACGTTAAGCCCCTAGCCCGGGTCTGGCTGGACAGGAATCCCCAGTAGCCCCCCCACCCCCCAGGTCGGGGTTGATTTGCTGCATAAGCCCCCCTGTGATTACCCATTAGCCCCTATGTCCCCAGTGACTCAGCTTCTAGCGGGGTAGCATGTGTAGCCCTTCTCCCACCCGGGTGCCCTCCCATTGAAGCCCCCCCCCCACCCCCTCTGCTCGTCCTAATTGGCAGTGAGGGGTATTAGGCGAGGTTGCGGCTGCAGGGAATTGATGGCGACGTCTGATCCAATGTCCACTTAAAATCAACGCCGAGCTGGCAGGGCCAGTCCATAGGGACAGTAGCCTTTTGAAGGTGGACGGAGATGACTGACGGGTCATCACACATACGGCGCTCTGAGACATGACACGGACACGCAAGAAGAGAGGAGAACATCACTGGCGTACGAAGGGAACACGCTCCCGTGATTGTCTGAACGGCACTTTACCATTTGGGGGAACGACGGCGTGATTCAGCCATAGAACGCACGAAAGCACAGCCGCACATGCGACCTGCGTGTCGTTTCGCACCGGCTCATGCATGTCTGTTCGTGTAGAATGTGTCAAATAAAAATGCAATGCAAATAGCATTTTTAGCGTCTAACTTGTGAAGCAAGGAGATCTGCAGAAGCGACACAGAGAGCTGTCTCCCCCGATCACACAGACACTGAGTGTGGTCCGGTGTCACAACTCCCCTCCATCACCACTTGAGACCACGGCCAACACTCTTCTTTTACCAGCTAAACCTCACTCTATTTGCACACACTGATTAGTTTGGTTTAAGTGTACACAGTCTCCAGAGGGACCATGATCTCCAAATCAAAGTGCCCCTCTGTCCTTTCCTTCATCTCTCTATACCCCCCATCTTCTCTTTCACGAAAGCCAAAGATCCTCCTGGAATCGGGGAGTAAAATTGGGGATCAGAGCACGCCGACTCCTGAGCAAACAGACATAGTTAATGGACCGGCCGCCTTCCCCTCCCCTCAAATTATGAGTGGAGCAATTTGCCCAGTTATAATGCTAAAGCTCGCTTATCCTTTGTACACACAGGCCTCACACTCACTGACTTACACACACGGGCTACCAGCTAATGGCTCAGCCACCCAGGCAGTGGAAGAGGGTGCGGGACAGTAGGAGTGAAGGAATGGGACCTTCTCTTTCTCACACACACACACACACACACATACACACGCGCGCGCACACACACACACACACACACATACACACACACACGCGCGCGCACACACACACACACACACACGTGCACACACACACACACACACACACACACACACACAAGCCACATAAACACATGCATACACACACACAAATACAGACAGCTTCACCCTCCCACACACACACACAAACACAAACACACACACACACACACACACACACAAGCCACATAAACACATGCATACACACACACAAACACAGACAGCTTCACCCTCCCACACACACACACAAACACACACACACACACACACACACACACACACACACACACACACACACACACACACTCAAAACACACTGTTCCATTCCATCCCATCCAGATCAAAACAGTATTATCTCTATAGTTCCATCCACCAGACCCCGCCAGCAGTGAAAACCTGTCTCCTCTAGGTCTGTGTTAGCAAGCTAGCTAATGGAGAATATGCTAATGCTGGTTTGAAGGAGGAGCACGGTGGGCTTATGAAGGATTAGAGCTTGTTGGCTGGCCCAGACGTCCTGCCGGGCTAGCACGCTAATACAGGTGTTAGTAAACTGGCGTTAGCCTCCAGCTAATTATCTTCTATTCAGTCAGTGATTGTCTGGTGGGCTCTGCCATTTGTAGCAGTGTTTGCTCATCTGCAGGGAGGTCTCCCCGTGCTGTGGTGGGTCCGTCATGATCCAACATGATCCCCCTCCTAGTCCCTTTCACTCTCCCTCTAGGCTACTGGACAGCAGGACTCATCCAGGGGCCACAGTCGGGCGGGCTGGTGGGAGCCAGGGGCCAGGAAAGGAGCCAGCTGCTGGAGAGGCCGCCAGGTCCAGTAGAGGCATCCCTCTCATCTCATCTTGCACACACACACACACACACACACACACACACACACACACACACACACACACACACACACACACACACGCAAATGCTTTTTTAATCTTCCAAAGACATTTCAGAATGAATGAGAGCTTCTCTATAGCTTTGTTTGTTTGTCCTCAATGGATAGAATAGGATAGATATCTGTGAGAAGTGTGTACCCTTCCATGTAGTTGCATGTGCGAGAGGGAAGGTTAGTTTGCTGACGTGCCTAAAGCCATTCGACTGGGGATGTCGGTGGTTCAAAGAAGTCATTAGTCCTCCCTATTCTTGTCACAAAGGGGAGATTTAAAACAGCAAACAGATCTAATAGAGAAAACTCAAAGCCAAACACATAAGAGGCTTTGGACTATTATGCTGTCACCACCACCACCCCACACAAAACACAGATTCAACTGTTTCCCTCTTTTTTTTTCTCCTGGGAAAGTCTAATCACATCAGTCATGTCTTGTTCATGGTATGGGTGTGAGCAGAGCAGTGTACTTTGTAAATGCTGAGACTGGCTGTCCAACGTACGTCTTGTCAGAGTTATGCAAAATATACCTTGTTTATGATTGGAAAATAGTGCATGTTGCTCTGTCTAAGAGGTCCTTAGAGGTTGCAGAATGTATAGGGCAGTATTTTTGATGCAAAGTTGCACGACTGATTACATGTCTAAGATTATCCAATCCATTTTCTATGTAACTAGCTTTAGTTTTTAGAAAGCTACCGTCTAACTGAAAAATCCTCTTATCGAGAAGACTTAAGACCATATGGTCCCATGCCAGGCGATAATGTGCTGTCCAAGAACAAATCTCTCAACTACATGCATTTAAGTGGTCCAGTATGCCTCCATTTGGGTTGTGTGGTGGGCAGCAGGTCTTTGGCATTCATGCACAGAATAGAAGGATTTCAGATTATCAGGGCCGAATAACAAGTAAAAACAGTGGGACAGTTGGACAGCAGGACACACACACGCACGCACGCATGCACGCATGCACATACACACACACACACACACACACACACACACACACACACACACACTCACACACTATTCCTTTACCTCACCCCTCCAAGTAAAGCGGTAGACTGGCCAGATGTGCCAGTGATTCCCTGGCAGTCAGCTTGTTACTGTCTTATGTGTACCTGCTGTGAGCTCGGAGGAGCCCCGGAGCCCCCCCGTCTCCCCTGTAAAAAGCTGCAATAATCTGTTTGCTCGTTTAATGACCCTATTGTTTCTCTGGTCAGGAAAAGAAGGTTTCAGCGCTACTTAGTCCTAGGTCTTTGGGCAGGAAAGCTCCTGTGAGCTACATTGATACTCTGCTGAGCTCTGGGCTCGGGGGCACATTGTGAGTCCCTGGTGCCTGAAGTCTGAGCCATTAGTAAAAGGAGCAGGACAGGTTTGGAGTCTTTCTATTATTCTGTACTTCTCTGTTTCAGCCAATCAAAAGCCCTGCAGCTGGTGGCCTCTTGAGCTGGTCTCTGGACAAATCCATTGATTCATCAGTATTACACGTGGGGTTCTATGACATTCTCGGTTTCTGGAATTACTATTTTTCATATTGTAGCTTTTTCTGACAGTTTGATTTCCATCCCTTACTTGCACTGTCCTGTCTGATTTGCACTGTCCTGTCTTTGCACTGTCCTGTCTTTGCACTGTCCTGTCTTTGCACTGTCCTGTCTTTGCATTGTCTCGTCTAGTCTTTGTTGTCTCACATCAGTGTTATGCAGTAATTAACCAAAACAAATTCCTGGTATGTGTAAAAACGACCTGTCAAATAAAAAATGATTCTAAATGATGATCTGGCTTGGATAAAATAAGCGTGGCACTTTCTCTCACAATTCACACATTTCACATCAGCCATGAACAAATAACCTCTAATTCACTTACAGTAGAAGACAGAATAGTATAAGACAGTATATGGGAATAATATACATTTTACATGCATGTGTGTGGCTGAGAAACTGAGAAAACAGTTTTGGGAGTTGAAAAAACAGGAACCCCTACTTATTTAACTTTGAAGTCCATTCATACATTCATTGAGCGAGGGGCACCCCTTCATTAACGAAGAAATACTAAGATGATGAAAATAAGACGGGGATTAATTAGCATTGAAATATGTGACAATAAATGGATATCCACCAGGGGGTCACTGCATCATATAAGCTCTCTGAAGCAGCTGCTTCAAAAAGGACGGCAACAAATAATGGCAACAGTGGAGACTTACATCTCAACACACACACACACACACACACACACACATTGGACCACAGGGACCGGTTGACCAATAGAACATCAAACTCTGAATCTCGATCTGATAGTCACTCTCTAATTGAGCTAATCCTCACCTCAGGATCAGCTGTGACAGGAGCATGTCCCATAGGGCCTGCTCTCCACACACCCCTCCTAACCTCCCCTCTCTCTCTCTCACAAACACACACAAACATACTCTCTCTCTCTCTCTCACACACACACACACACACACACCTTCTCAGACACTCCTTCAGAATAAAGCCCCAGTCCCCTCTGTGGTTCATGTGGACAGTGGGGCTGTTGATTGGAGGACAATGGGCAGCAGATTGTGCTGTCGGGCTCCATTAATTGCCATCATTAGCATCACACTCTAGAGTCTGTGGTGTTAAGCCATAAGCTGTGTGTGTGTGTGTGTGTGTGTGTGTGTATGTGTGTATGTGTGTGTGTTGTGTGTGTGTGTTGTGTGTGTAGTGTGTGTGCATGCATGCATGTTTGTATGTGCATGTGTTATCGAAGCAAACATACTTGCAGAACTGTAAAGTAGCAAACCACATATTTCTTCATAGCGTTTAGAAGTGAATGTGTGATCATAAAAACAGTTGCCTAATAGTATGATAGAAGTGATGATACGAGAACTGACCAATTAATTTGGCTACCCGCTAGTACCATGCAGTTCTTGAATGACAGTCAAAAATACTTTCTTTTAATATCAAAAACATGTCTCCATTCTGTATGATCCATAAGTCCTTTTAAGTGACCACTGACCACTGTTCACCATTGGCATTTCTATTTCCAGCAGTGGTTCTCTAAAAGGAAATTGAACCACGTTTCTTCCATGCACCCACTGTGGTGTGAGCCTCTACTTCCACCTTCGACTTTCTCTCTGATCGATGCAGGAAACAATGACTCAACAGGTGTGACAGACAGGAGCCAGCAGCATCCCTCCACCCCGCCGCTAACTCCAATTAGCACCCACTGCTAAGGAACAAAGAGGCGACATTACATTTCATTTCAGTAGAGTGCTAGTTAAAAGCCTCTTCTCTCACTCAACTCGCTCTTTCTCTCTTTCTGTCACTTTCTGCTGACATCTCTCAACGATCATCCCTCACTCGGAGCTTTGTAAGGGCGTGTGGTCAATGCCCTGTGTTGTTAGTGGCAGGGGTGTTGAAATCATGGGGTGTTGATGAATTCATTGCACGCCAGTGACTTGCTGTGTGAGTGGGATTTTACTTAATGAGCCCCCCAGGACGTCTGAAAAAAAGTAACACATTTTCTTGAGGCTTCAATTGATTTACATGCCACATACTGTAGGACATTATGCCCAGTATGTTCTACATTACTTCCTACCCAATATGTAGGCCCAGGCCCATGAGGAGTAGTTTGTACTATTAAACAATGCCAGTATACTATATTTTCTTATGTGATTTTCATAGTTGTGCCATTCAAATTAAGGTTATTAAAGGTTTGTGAGCAACAGCCAACTTTTTTGTGAGGACGGAATTGAAAATAATTGCCATTTGCTTTGCCAATGGTGGATTGAGTACAAGAAATGTGTTCTCTACAAGAGGAGTCTTCACAGACAGCTGCTGCTATGAACCTCGGTCTATAAATATAATTCTTAACGGATAGTAACAGATGAACAGACACACAACTGATAAACAGGTGAATGAGTAGATGCGCGGAGAGTGCATGGTAATGGTATAGGCAATGGTTCAAGATTCAACATTGAAATACTAACCTTAGAAAATAATCTGTAGCCTAATAGATGATGTTGACAATGATGATTGTGATAAGATTAACCGCAAAGTATTGTTTTTTATACTAAGTTGAACTAACGTAATGTATCTAATTGAATATAAGAATGGTTTCATAAAAGTGTCAATATGTTTCTGTTATTTAGGTTTTATTGTGCCCTAGGCCTGCTAAATCGGCTCGGGTAACTTAGGGAGAAAGAGACCTTGCGACTTTCTTATCTCTCAAACACTGTCTGTTGATTTTCTCCATTTACACATTCAACAACTGCACATACTGACAAAATGCATTCATGGTCGGAGGTTTGTGCTCCTCGAGCACCCTTTCTAGTTTTATTTGCATTACTGCAGAACTACATAAAAGACAATCGTAAGCAAATTGGTCAAATTAAAGATGCATTCATTGGTTTTATTTTACCACTAGATGGCAGTAAGGGACTACTGCAAACTCGTTTACGAACGAACGGCTTTGGCCAGAGCCATAGGCACGGGGGGCGGAGCAAAGGTACAGGCCAGCTATAGGCAACACAGGCAGAAATTCTGGAATAACAATAGACAGGGGTGAGTCATTGTATTGTATTGTAAGTCATTGAAGTAGGACACCATTAGGATGCTATGGCTCAGTGAAACAATCTGATATCTGGGGGTTTAAATTAGTTTTGACAATGTGAATAAAATCAATGAATGCAGTTTTAACTAAATGCTCTTGGCTAAATGAGCATTAAGCTCACTATAGGTAGGTAAGATACATTAATGTACCATCATCATGCAAAATAGAGCGTTCTTTTGTGCCAGCGGCTATCAGACTCTTTGTGCCAGAGGCCAGACAGTCTGGATGTATGTATGCATATATTCTATATTTTACACATGCTATATGTATGGATGTATATATTCCTTGTTCTTTTTTACGCTTATTCGTTACTATACTCTGCATTCCCAGCCTTTGCTGTAGTCTCCCACTGCTGAGACGCAACATTTCCTCCTATGGAGATTATTAAAGTTGATATCTATCTATTATCAATCAACACATTACATTAAACATGAATTCATTACTTTTTGTGTCTAAGGGATAATTCATTTGTGGCTACGTCATCGAGTAAATGCACTGTGATGCTCTGTGCAAGAGAGTTATCAAAACAAACAGTCACATTTTAATTAGTAGGCAATGGTTCATTCAAAAATTGATTCTGATTCTTATTTAGAGAAGAAATGAGAGGCAATAGAGTGACTGCTGCCCTCTGCTGTCCACTGGCTACAAGAATCAAAATTGTATCTGTATCTGTAACAGATTATTTATTTATTATATAAAGTCAGTATTTTTCAATATTGAATCTTGTTAATGATGTTGACAATGACGATTTCATGATGATAAAAATAACCGTAAATTATTGTTTTTTGTAGGCCTACTATGTTCCCATTGATACTTATATAACTAACGTAGCCTAATTATCTCATTGGATTTACTTAAAATTATAGTAGCCTAAAGTTAGATAAAAATATGTATATTTTAAAAAGATACAATTGAAAACTTTAAGGATACCTTTTCGGCATTTTCTATCCAAAGAGGATATACAGGATATGTAATGCACTCTTTGATTTTACTCACGTGACAGCTGTGAAACAGGATATACAGGATATGTAATGCACTCTTTGATTTTACTCACGTGACAGCTGTGAAACAGGAAGTGAGACGTCAACCCATGTCGATGGGAACCTAACGAGAACATAACGAAGCATTATCGTTCTATTTCTGTCGGTTATGAAACCATTGGAAAGCAATGTAGGCAAAGCTCTTGGCTTTTTCTCAGTTTTTTTCGCCGTGATTGCAGCCGTTTTATATTACTTGGAAAGCTCCGGAACGACTTCCTACATCAGGTAACGTTAAATGAGAGAAGTGCAGTACGTTTTTAGTAGGGTTCTGGACACATCTTATATCGCATCATACGTTTGACACAGTATATTTGGGCACTGGTTCAATTTCTTGCTAGTAACAGCTTGGTATTAGCTAAGAAAATAAAACGAGGAGAGACGAGTTTCCAGTCAAGACCAAGCATGCTCTCTGAACGTCCGATTCAATGGGTTACCTGATGATGACCTCGCGCCAGCCTTCCAGCTGATTATTCTTGCTATAACGTTAGCCTGTGGCCTTTGCTTTGGTCAGCTTTCCCCCCAAATTACTGGGTCATATTGTCCAACCTAGAGTTAGTTAAGTTAGCTGTTGTGTATGTAGCCTAACTACACAACTATACATTAATCAAACACTTGAGAAGAGCACTCAGTTTAACGATGTTTAATGGTCGAGACTCAGGGTGAACAGGCAGAGAGAGATCAATTCGCGCCTCATTACGCATGCAACAGCATGTTACTATATAACATAAAGTAGTCCCTTATTATGTAGGCTAGACACTACATTAGCTAACGTTAACCAATGTCACTCGAAAGGCGATTAGGTCACTCACAGAAATGCACTGTCATGCTCTGTACAAGAGAGCTATCAAACCAACTGCAGTTCCAGCAGTTCTGAGCCTTGTGTTATCGCATAGGATGTCTCCAGACATGAACAGTCAAGAGGAGATCTTCAGACAGAAGAATCAAAGCTGTTTCATCCTCGGTGCCTCTGGAGAAACAGGAAAGCTGTTACTGCAAGAGATTGTCCAGCGGAATATCTTCTCCAAGATCACTCTCATTGGCAGACGACAGCTCACCTTTGAGGACAAAGCGTACGAAAATCTGGTAAGTGAATTATCTACCAGCTATCTAATTCAGACTCCTCTTCTACAGTTCAGACCACTACCAGTTAAGTTGGTTGCTGCAACTGTTCAAATAGGCTGTTACAGTCAGATTAGTCTTGCGATACTACATTTTGGAGATCTACTCCTCTGAAAGTCTGGAGACATCTCCATTGAAAATCGTTGCTAGAACAGCATTGAAAAACCGACGCTACCAATCAGAGCCACTCACTACATCTCCAATAGGGTATAGGACCTGCCTTAACAGAAATTATGTCCTCAAACAAACTGGAGTTGAGAATCAAAACAAAACATCCACCACTCCATTAGGAAGGACCGCCCTAAAGACTTTGGATTGGCTCTGCAATGCATGTTTTTGTTTCCAATCTCTAAAATAGTTCCGCCCACTTTTAGCGACAACATTTGGACGAATGTCTTCAGTCTCTAGTTGAGCGCAGCGTTTAGAGACGGACTCGTGAGTCTACAGCGAGGCAGGAAAGGGTCAGTCAAGCAGGGCCACGGCAGGTGTGTTATGAATGTCCCCCTCCTGTCCAGGTGCAGGAGGTGGTGGATTTTGAGAAGCTGGACGACTACGCTGCTGCGTTCCAAGGACACGATGTTGGCTACTGCTGCCTGGGAACAACCAATGCCAAAGCAGGGACTGTGAGTTGAAAGTCGCCGCGTCCACAACGGCTGTACAGGGCATTGTTGTGTTGACTGTCATACTCGGACGCAGGGCTGAAAATTAACACCTGCCACCGGCCAAATGCAGATAAAATTTCCAATTGGCGACTAGATTTCGGAAGGCTATCTGAAAAAAATATATACTTGGCCGGTAGATTTTTTCATCTACAGTCCCCTTGGCAGGTGACTCACTGTGAGCCAAAAAGTTCATTTTCACCCCTGCTCGGACGTCTCTACACCCAAGACGGTCATGTATTGTATATTAAGGTCGCCCCGCAACTCACAAGAAAAAAATGTCCCCACATGTGTCATTCCAGGATGGATTCATCCGAGTTGACCATGACTATGTACTGAAGTCAGCGGAGCTGGCAAAGGCAGGCGGCTGCTCACACTTCAACCTTGAGTCCTCTAAAGGGGCTGAAAAAAACAGTGGCTTCCTCTATCTCAAAGTGAAGGTACTGTCATACTCATTTTCATTACTGCACATGTCACATGTAACTGTTGAATAAGAAGCCAACTGATCACAGATATAATCACAAATGCCTCTTTGCTGGTTTATAAAGTAATGCTTTTTTGAGTTGTTTACATTATGGAAAATGTCTTCTTTGCCAGGGACAAGTGGAGGCAGATATAGAGGTGCTGGGCTTTGAGAGGTACTCCATCTACAGACCTGCGTGAGTAATGTACTTTGTCTAATACACATTCACAGTGTGTCCGTGTGCGCGCGCGCGCGTGTGCTTGCGAAGCACTCATTCAAGAGCACAGATTTTACTAAACTGAGGGGACAGATTACTTGACTGTAGGCATGCATTTTAAACTGTGGGCATGGTTTTATAAATTGAGGGAACAGATTACAAAAGTGTGCATCACTAAAGACTTTTTTCCCCTCCACCATGACTCCTAAGGGGCTCCATAAGCTTAATTCAGTATGCCATGGAAGGTTTTAATCATTCTCATGGCACTGCGCATAGATATCTATTGCACATAGCAACAAGACCTGCTCGGGACAAGACAAAGAGAGAGAGGCGAGCAGTGCAGTTGTCCAGCACGAGTAATATCACGTTTAAAAACACTAACCCGTTGCCAGTCCTATGTGAGCACCACCTCACGTTGACGTGCATGTTCTTGTTTCTCCACCAGGGTGCTGATGGTGGACAGGCAGGAGAGCCGGCCTGCTGAGTGGCTAGCCAGGAAGTTCCTGAGCCCCATTTCCTCTTTGTTTCCCACGGCCATGTCCATCCCCATCCAGATGGTGGTGAGGGCCATGGTCTCCAACACTGTGATCCAGCCAGAGAAGCAGGTGGAGATCCTGGAGAACAAGGCCATCTACGACCTGGGAAAGGCCCCGGGGAAATGAGACAGATGGCAAGAGGGAGCGGGCTGTGGTCTTCATCAAATGGGAAAAATGGGTCTTTCTCTTTCTCCTTCCTATTTCAATTTAATGAGAGGTGTGTGAATGTGGACTCTGCCTCACCTGTTCATTCATAGTCAGTGATGACTAAGGGGAAGGCCAGATGCATGCTGGGTGATGTGATGGGTTATAGCAGCCAGTTGAAGTGCAACCAGTTCAACCAGTTCAATCATTCTGACATCTGCAGGAAAGGATTGAAGGAGTTTTAGCTCTTAAGCTTTCCCTTCTGTGATATATTCTTTCTGGTGGAGCATCATGACTTCTCCAAGAGTCCAAAGGGGCTTTCCTTATCACAAGAAGTGCCCTTATACTACAGTATCAATGAGTACTGTAAACTGTGGCAACTGATACATGGTTGAGTTTTGCTTGGTTGTGCTTGAAATGTATCAACAAGCAGTTGTTGCAAGAACACACCTTATCCTGTCACAGAAACGGTTGCAACCAGACGAGACTAGATTCTGTTGTGTGTAATATGTTACATAAGTTAAAATAAGGGAAGAGGGAAATCTGGTTTCATGCTTATGTCCCGTCTACTGTTGCTTCAACTCTTAACTTAATGCTATTTTCTACGAGAACAGTACAGCACTGTGTATCGATGATGATGATGATGATGATGCACTACCTTCAAACCATTGCAAAGAGTTTATTTTACACAAATTGTATATGTTAAGTAAATGTATAACTTATGTTATTTCATTAATGTGCTTTGTTTGAAGTCAGTGTAATCTTGAATCAGGGATATGTTATTCATATTGGCTGCAGACTCTGCTGTTCTAATAAATTTTAAGGGATCAACAATATTGTGGGGTTTCATTTGTCCATGTTTTATTCATTCAAGTTATTCATAGGGAAGATATACCAGGGTTTTGCTTCTGTGGTGAAAGCTTTTGCTCCTCCCCTCCCTGTGAAGCAGTTAGTTAAAATGACCTCCAGCTGAGCTCATGCAGGCCTGCAGGTTAACGAGGGGAAGGGAGGTTATAATTAGGAGACTTCTGATCTTCATCTTTTGAACCCCGATGACGGGGTTTTCTTGCTGTCCATGACTGCTGAACAATGGCCGTTGGATGTTATGTCAGGTACAATAACTTGTCATATTAGAATGGTTTCTGATGGCACTGATTATAGTAACCTCAATGCAGTCTTAATATGGAAAAATTATACTTTTGACAAATTGTCCTTGACTCTGCAGGGTGTGTTGGCTTTGCTCAGTGCTGGTTCTTGCAGTAAATTGTGTTGATGCTCAAAAAGGTAGGAATACTGCTGTATAAAGAGGCTGTATTTGGGTCAGTCTTAAAATGTATAGTATTTTGCTTAAACTGAAGCAATTGTTATTGACATCCCTTTGGTAGTTGGTGGTTATGATGCTGTACCATCCAGATATGGAGAGGGTGAGGTTGTGAAGTACAAATCTGAATACCAAACCAAGAGCTATCTGGATGGCATCGATACCGTGTCTTCCCCAGGTACAGCGGCAAGAGTGATCAAGCCCAATCTGAAGTCTGAGTCTATACTTCGCTCGGAGGCTGCTGAAGCTCCTCCGCGCCCCCTTGGCTCAAGAGTCCACAGCAGCCATGGCGAAGAGCCACACCTGACAGCGACTGGGTCTCATTCACCATCCCTCACCGGGGGTTCTAAGATACTGGGTCGTTTTAATAGGGACAGGGCAGACGAATCCTCTCCACGTGCATCAAAACCCAAAACCACCTCTCTTCTGAGGGAGAATGGCTATGTGAGCAGAAGACCAGGCACACACAAATACCACACAGCCCAGAGCGCTTGTCAGTCAGACTCCTCCTCTGGACAGTCCCCAGGCAGCTATGGATTGGACGGTAGCTCGACTGCCACGGTCAGCCCTCCGAGTAGACCTACGCCAAACAAAGTAACTTCTCAAAGCAGACATGCTCCCCACTCAGCACCCAGGGCACATGTTGGTTGTTGGAGTCGTACCTCTGATATGTATGAGGCAAGCATTAGGACAGACTATTTTCAAAGGAGATTTGGTCCTCGGTCAAGGAGACCAAGTTCCAGTCAGAGCGGTGCCTTGGGTGGAAGTGTCCTCTATCTTTTCGAGCGTGCAGAAGATAAAAAGTTGGATCCCAGAGGTATGAAACCTGGTGTCTGGCTTCCTGGACCTATGGTCACCCCAGGAAGCCTTGTTCAAGGCAAATTCAAACCATTCCAGGGAAGTCACAGTTTAACAGGCCATGCCCCCCTCCGTGGCTTCAACATGGCATCTAGGGTCCCTGGTTCCACAACTGTCACTGTTCCCCCGATGGTCACCGTGTTCCCCGATGGTGATCACAGCAACTCCACTGTACCGGAGAATACAGCAGCCACTGCAAATGCAGCCCCTGCCTTTCCCCAGACAGAAGTTACCCCGGAGGTTGTGCCTGTAACCAGGGCACCAGTGGACAGAGATGAGGGCCCCACTGGAAGTAAAGAGCAAAGTACTCCTCTCCTGGGCCAGTCAGACCTGACGCCAGCAAGTCTTCCTGAACTAAAGCCAGAAGAGGATGCTGAGGGAGATGATTTGTATGTTGTGATGACCATGAATCCCCTGGAACCAGACCAGTCCAGTGTGTCAAAGAATGTCTCAAAAATAAGTACTCTTTTAGTCCAGGTCATCTCTCCCCTGGAACCAGATCTGTCCAGTGCATCGAAGAATGTCTCAAAAACAGAAACTCTTTTAGCCCAGACTACTGGCGATGCTGATTAGAGGTAGGCTGTGTTGAATTATCCCACTTTTGCTACTAAGTAGTCCTACTTCATTCTATTTCTGATTATGATCTTTTGTTATTTACAGGTGGATGGGTGGCAGTGCAATCTCATCTCGTCTGTCCAGAGTGATGAAACCTAGTCAGTAAAATGTAGATGTGAGAACGCATTCCACAGCTCACTTTTTGTTCTTCCTATGAAACCACACTCCATCCCATCTCCTTGCCTTGCAATGGACTGCCTATTAATAAATAGTTGAATCCTTTCATCGTCTGATTTTGTTGAATAAAATTGTTCGGTAGTATCATGATGTATTAATAGAATATGGTAGTGTGCATGGGTAGAGTGGGTGACCTCACGTGGCGAATGTATGGAAGTACAGTTTTGAACCAAAGTAGGCTAACCCGGAAGCAGCGTGGTCGAAACCAAGGAGACGGATCATGGCAGAATACACAGGTACACGTGGGTGTGTAACGTTGATAGCAATGCGATTACATTGTAGGATACAGCTTACTATGGAGAAAACTGATCATCTGTTGAACCTCGTGTGCCTGTTAATTAACCTTAAACTCTTACAATAGCTAACGCTAGTGGCTAGCTATCCGATTCTGAAGTGGGTCAGTAGCCAGCGAACGTTAGCCAGTCGGCAGCATCACAACCCTTGTCGAAATCCTTTTACAGAGAAGTATGGAGCAGGCGATGAAGTGCCAGACCTTTCGGACAGTGACGACGACGACGAACAGTGGCAGTGGATGGAAGAGGGACCTGAAAACAGCGTGCAAGTTCCCTGCCTGTTCTGTGACAGGTAACGTTAAGCTAACCCTAAACCCTTGCTAGCCAATTAACGAGCCACCCTAACGTATTGATTTCTGCAGTTAAATGGCGATTCTAATAACATAAGTGTAAATATTTTCGTAGGTCACTAAGTTCTGTATCAGATACACTACAGCATTGCGTAGCTGAACACGAAGTTGACGTCGTTGAACTGGTGAAAAAACACAGTAAGTGATGATTTATCCAGCTGTTTGCTACGTAAACATTTACGTTAGCACTAATGTATGTTCAATTATTCTAAGTCGCTTTGGATAACACGTCTGCTAAATTACTGTCATGTACATGTATATAAATGCAATGTGTCTAGCTAGCCGTACCGTTACTCAAGCTGTTGTGCGAGTTATCTGATAGGGTTAACTCTCCAACCTTTCCTCTCTTCAGAACTAGATGACTATGGCTACATAAAGATGATCAACTTCATTCGCACCACAGTAAGTATCGTTAGCCCATTCCATCAGCAAAAGATTTAAGAAAGATTACTAAGTGGAAGCTACTGCTCTAAAATCCCATCACAAACCACAGATTGTGCATTCGGTTTTGACAGCATGACAGAGGTGAGCTGCTTAATTACACGTAGAACTACTTTTCAAGGTGACTTGTGTTTGTGACTGTGTCTGTGTTTGTTCTTTCAGAAATGTGAAGGGGAGAGCCTGAGAAGGCTTCCAGAAAGGCCTCTGCCATGGGATAGTGATGACTTCATGAGGCCAGCTCTGCAGGATGACCCCTTACTACAGATAGGTGTGATTGTCTCTCTGCCAAACACAGAATAGTTACCTTAATGCATCCAGACTCCAGAAATGGGAAGTCATACATTGAAATTGCAGAAATGTCGGATGTTGGCGACACCTGAAAATTGTGTGTGTGTTGTGCCATGTCGTCTCTCACTATGTGTGCAATGTGTGGCTGAATAAAGCCCCCCCCCCCCCCCCCCCCCCCCTCGGGTCCTGTTATTATTATTATTATTATTATTATTTTTTTTTTAAAGGGAGGTATTCTCCCCCTATCCCTGCCTGAAGACATATTATGCATATTACACAGCCATCACATTGATCTCGCAGGCACTGACAGCCAGGAGAGTGAGTAGCTTATTTGATTGTCACTAGCTAGCGTCGGCCCGTCTGACTCAGGAGTGACCCCTCTCTCTCCCTCTCTCTCTTTCTCTCTCCCTCGCTCTCTCTCTCTCCCTCTCTCCCTCTCTCTCTCTCTCCCCTTCCCCCCCTACCTCCCTCCTGTCAGACCTGGAGGAGCTGTGTGAGGGCTTTGCGATGGGGCCGGGGCCGCTGGCGGGGCCCTCGTCTGGGGGCCAGTCCCCTGCTGCTCTGCTACAGCGGGCCCAGGCTGCCGAGGAGGCCCTGGCCAGAGCCATGGACGACCTGCACAAACTCAAGTCAGTTGGCTGTACTACTACTGCTTCTACAAATAGCAGGGAAACTACTTTGATTACTATCCACCACATTCATTATAACAACTGTCATCTGCACTACTCCTAAGAGGGTTTAAGCAGCATGCTTGATACGAATTGAAATCGTTACTTGAAGCTGAGCCCATATGTAGCCTTTTATTTGATCCTGCTGCATAGTCAGTTTCAGACATGCACCTCCCTCTTGCTACCAGCAGGGGGAGTCATTTACCCCAGTATCTCAGAGGTGTCTGTCCCTGAGTGGGAAAAGTTAGGAGCAAGGGGACAGAAGGAAGGGAAAATTCCACTGCAGCAGAAAAGAGGAGGGGGGCACGGCAGGGGGGTGGGTGGGGGGGCAGTTAGGGAAAAAGCCAGCGAAAGAGAGTGGGAGAGAGAAAGGGGGAGGGGGGTGCAACAACGTGTGAGAGAAAGACGGATGCTTCCCTCCCTCCATTTACCTCCACGTCCTGCGTGAAGGTTGCGCGTGCGGCGGGTGCCGCCGTGAAGGCTGGGGCCTACGAGGACGCCTAGGCCGTCGCCGCGCTCCCGACAGACGCCGCCTAACACGGCCGGCGGTCTCCGATCCGGGCGCGTCCTGCTCTCGGGCCGCTCACCCACCTCGGGGGACACGCCGTGGCCCTCTGTAACACTGTGTGTGTATGTGTGTGTGTGTGTGTGTGTGTTGGGTAGGTTGCTGGCCCAGGGGCTGGTGTTGAACGCAGACACGGGCAGGGGAGCGGGCACCTTGGGGTCTGTGGCAGAGCTGCGCGAGGACGAGGACGAGGCCTACTTCAGCTCCTACGGCCACTACAGCATCCACGAGGAGATGCTGAAGGTTAACCCCGCGCACGCATGGCACACACACACACGCGCACACACACACACAGACACAGAGATGGAGGGTGAAGAGCTGCTGCAGAGGCAGTAGTGTGTCTTTGGCTGAAAGGCTTTATGTAGCATTAAATTCATATGATCACCCCAATGCATATATACATTGATGGGCATATACACTGATATTGAGTTAAGACGTTTTCTCAAAGTGACAAATCGGCAATAAGCAGCAGCGAGCTTTCATGCGAAACAGTGGCGCTGACTCGGAGATTGAAATAGTTGAACACGCTGATTAAGCCAGAGTGCCCAGGTTTGAGCTAGAGGGTTTGTGGGTGGGGTGGGTGGGGCCTCAGCTCTCTTGTCCTGTCCTGTTCTGCTTACTGCATTGCCTAGACAAGATCCTTTTGGCTCGTCCGATGCTGGCTGAGCCCAGTCAGCGCCTGCGTCATACGTGTATGCGTCATACCATAAACTCCGTCACTGCCTTTAGGAGGGTATAGAGACGCGTGCAAAGGCTGCAGTAGAAGGTTGCCAACTTTTTAATGGTGCCAGAAAGCGGAACATCTCTGATGCTCTGTCTGTCTGTCTCTCTGTCTGTCTCTGTCTTTGTCTCTCTCTCTGTCTCTCTGTCTATCTCTCTGTCTGTCTCTGTCTGTCTGTCTCTGTCTGTCTGTGAGGTTATACGGGAGAAAGGGACGTTCATTTTAATCCCCCTTTCGTGTCCAGTACCCACCAAAGATGAATCTGTTTGTCTATTAAAACAGAATAACTCTACTTAAGCTATTGCAAATGAACCTAAGTACTCAATACAGCAGTGCGGGTGATTTCAATGCAACGCCTAATAAAAATAGTGACTAGACTATTTACTAGTCACTATTTTTATTAGGCGTTGGATTGAAATCACCCGCATTGCTGTATTTGCTTGTACACCACCCTTCATGCATGTCAGCCAAATGTAACAGATATTCAGTTATTTGTGCACCCCCCCCCCCCCCAAAACCCATTTGATTACAATTTCAATTGAACCCACTTTGGGCTGTAGCTGGGCTTGAGCATTCCTTTGACAGCCTAATTAACCAGTCGTTACACCAAACGACCAGGGTCAATTCCAATTATATTTCCATGTTTGATTTCATCCAATTTCCCCGGAATGGAATTCCAAGACGGCTCACACCAGATGGTGACAACTCATGCAAGCACACGAGCCGTATGCTTAGGTTAGCTCCGCACAAATAAGGGAACGATCGCACCACCATCTGATTGGATTATTCGAGAGAGAGAGTCTCTGTTACTTCATGTGGAAGATTTGCTCTAGTACGTGCCCTTGTTGGATTTTCTCGGCTCAGTGACTGATGATCCTTGCACTTCTCTCTCTCCCCCCTCTTTCTCTCTCTCTCTCTCTCAGGACAAGGTGCGGACAGAGAGCTACCGGGACTTCATGCACCTGAACCCGGAAGTGTTCAAAGACAAGGTGAGCAGCGCGGTCGTCCGTATGCCAGGGAAACGTGTGTGTGTGTGTGTGTGTGTGTGAGCCAGGAGACATGTTCTAGAGAGGGGGGGGGGGGTGGTAGATAGGTGGTAGTTAGTGCTTGGAGGGGGGGGGGGACTGAATTTAAAACAGTGACTTTATTACATGCCATAGTGTCTGCGCAGTGCCGACTGTAGAGAGCTGATAACGGGGGGCACTCTAGCCCCCCCCCCCACTGTCAGTGGGATCAGGCAGCCAGTGGCCCACACCAAGGCCATCCATTATGGGCGACTGCTGGTTAGGACCACTAGGAGGACAGCGGGGGAGGGGCTGGGATATAGAGGTGATGGGGAGGTATGATATCCTTGTCGTAGGATTTGGGCTGAGCTGGGGAAAGAGCGCATTATCGTTCTCATTCCTCCCGGCATTGGGAGGGGAGGGAGGGAGGAGTCAGTGGAGAGGAGGAGGTGGGGGGGGGGGTTAGGAGGAGGAGAGAGGGTGGCTGGGCACGGAGCGGGCAGCGTGTTATCCCCGCCATCGGGTCAGCGGCGGCGCTGGATGAGGCCCGCGCGTGACCTTGCTTTGACCCCCGTCAGCGTGATAAAGTGAGTGAATGTAGTGGAAAGTAGACTAAATCACACTTCATGTGCCAGATATGCTACCAACAGCTCGACTCGTTAGCAATACTTTAAAAGTGGAAAGCTGCGGTCCGTGACCAATCAGAGGCCAAATCAGCCTCCTCGCACGGCCAATCATCCCTCCGCCCACAGAATCCAAGAGTCTACCCATTGGTGTCCGTGAATATCATCGTTTTTTCCCAGAAGTTCTCGTCACAGCGAGAGCTTCTGGGTACTCGGATTAAGATGGAGGAGTTTTTGGGAGGTTATTGGGGTAAAGTGATGATAATGGTGAAGTTAGGAATCTGTGCTCCTAAATGTGGATCTCATCCCACCTCAGCCATGGATTTTGTAGTAAGTCTAATAGTGTACTGTAGGTGGGACTCATGAATGACTGCCTTTCCCCCTCCCTTCCTCTAGGTGGTGCTAGATGTGGGCTGCGGGACTGGCATCCTCTCCATGTTTGCCGCCAGAGCCGGCGCCAAGATGGTCATCGGAGTGGACCAATCAGAGATCATTTACCAGGCCATGGACATTGTCAGGTGAGACATGTCGTCATGGTTGCCCCAGAGATGGGGGACACCTGTAATATACACCCCGGTGGAGGATTGAAGGTTGGCGTGTGTGTGCGTGTGTGAGTGAGACATCAGATAAGGCTTTATGAGTAGTGTGTGTGTGTGTGTCCATACCTCTCCCTTGTATAACTGTTATCCTCACATCAACAGGTCAGATGGGAATCAATGACATTGCTAGTTCCAGTGACCAGATGTTTAGGGGCTGTTGTTCCAGAATGTGGCCGTAAGGCTTCACACTAAAGCCGCCTTTACACCATTGCGGAAAAATGACTCCGGTTTCCGCAATTCGCATCCTGGTGGACACCCCGTACCACCGTACACCAGCCCAAAAACTTTCGGATGCGTGGAACTGAAACTGCCGGACGATACGTCGGGTGTCGACGTCACCGAGCAGTCAGTAAATCTGTCAACAATCATGGCGGACATTGAAGCGGTACAAATTTGCCAAACTATATCAAAAGGTTACAGACTGTAGCAAAATGTGTCTGTGGAAAAAATATTTTATTACCCAGCTATCTTAGTTACACCAATATTTAACTATTTTGACAGCTTTGGGTTGTGTGTGTGTCGTATTTATTAAGTTTGACAAATCTACGAAGCTTATAGCTAACTTTAGCTAACTAGCCATAGCCGAAGCCGGCTCTATGCTGGCTAGATTGTCTGGTATATTCGTTATATTGACAACGTGCTTCACTAGATCACATGGGCTTGTTAATTCTGTTTGGAAAACGATATAGTTTATAACATTAAATTATTCAAGTAAAGTGAAAAGAAAGCGATCTATGATTGTTTACACACACCATTGTTTACCAAAACCATAGCAACGCTATTTTGCGGTCGTACTGCCGTACTGGGATTTGCCGGATGAGTTAAATGTTTTGAAGGCATAGGGACGCGTCCACCTGAGCGGGATTCTGTCCGCCCCGCATCCCTCGGAGCCCGGTCGCATGCGGTCTGCGGACTCTCATAGGAAATGAATGACTTCCGGTCTTTTCAGAACCGCACCGCAGTCATTTTTCCGCAATGGTGTAAAGGCGGCTTAATACACTGCTGAATAATAGGGCTCCATCTAGGGATGGAACGATAACCTGTATAATGATAAACCGTGATAAAACTATTAAATGTATCGTGACTAAATGATCATTAAAACCGTGTTTGATTACCATGCTTTAAAAAAACTCCAGTCCAGTATCAACCAAAGTTCGTAACAGAAAAGACACATTATTTTAATGTAAATGCTAATGAAAAATGCATAGTGCTGCTAATTTTATGTTTTCAATGTAAAACTTGGTGAAATTATTTCAATGTCTGTATCAGTAGTTTTTGAACATTTTCTGCACATTTTAACAATACCGCGATAATAGTGATTACTGTGATGTGAAATATTCATAACGTTACATTACTAGCTCCATCTCCATTCAAGACTCAAGATTATTTTATTTGTCACATAATGTACGGTGTACAGTCACAGTGAAATGTTGCTGCCGGCTCCAAGATAATGCTACAATTACAAATTACACATTTACAAGTTAAAATTAAGAATTTACAAATTACACAATGGGTACCCTTTCTATAAGTATAGAAGTATAGGGGATAGATAAGGGTCTGGATGGATTATATACATGCTAAATGGATTTAGAATAAATAAATAAATAGCACGCCGGGGGGGGGGGTTAGAGTGAGTGTGGTATTTCTTCCCTGCATCTTCTGGAGTAGATGTCTTCGAGGTTGGGGAGTGGCCCCAAGGTACGTTCATCTGACTGTACCACTCTGTAGGGCCTTGCGTTCCTGAGAGCTGCTGTTCCCGTACCAGGGGGGGATATTCCCAGTCAGGATGCTCTCTCGTGGTTGAGTAGGAGCTCTGTCGGATCTGGTGGAACGCTCTGAATTTCCTCAGTTGTCTGAGGGGGTACAGTCTCTGACGAGTGTTCCTCACCACAGTGTCTATGTGAGTTGACCATGTCAGGTAGCTAGCAAACTTCCTACAGTGGAGTGTGGACTACAGTAGTACCCTCATTGGAGTGTGGACTAGCTAGCACCCTACCCTCAGTGGAGTGTGGACTAGCACCCTACCCTCAGTGGAGTGTGGACTAGCACTCTACCCTCAGTGGAGTGTGGACTAGCACCCTACCCTCAGTGGAGTGTGGACTAGCTAGCACCCTACCCTCAGTGGAGTGTGGACTAGCACCCTACCCTCAGTGGAGTGTGGACTAGCTAGCACCCTACCCTCAGTGGAGTGTGGACTAGCTAGCACCCTACCCTCAGTGGAGTGTGGACTAGCTAGCACCCTACCCTCAGTGGAGTGTGGACTAGCTAGCACCCTACCCTCAGTGGAGTGCACTCTGTCAGTAGAGGTCTCTGTGACCTCCAGCCACCTTTCTATTTGCTTCAGCTGGTTGGGCTCAATAAAACTGTTGTCAGTTTGGCCCGGCCGTAACGCACATAATTTACACCCCGTCTGTCTCAAGTCCCCCTCCCCCCCTCCCACAACTCCTACCATAGCCCCCCTAACCCCCCCCTCCACCCACCCACACACACGCACGCACACGCCGCCTCGCCGCCACATCATCAGAGTCCAATCCCGAGTCCAATCTCGCCAGCTGTGCGCTTTATAACAGCGGCAGCCGTTTTTATGCCAGTCCTGCTCCGGCGCTCCCGCTGAACTGGACGGTTCCTGGAACCCCGGCCCGCCACCCCCCCACCGTATACCCCCCCCCCCAGCCCTCGCTCTCCGCTCATCTACCTACGCCTCTTCCCGTCGTCACGCCGACGCACCTTGGAGTTACGGGCCATTATTAGCGTGATTATCATCATTACGTAAGCGAGTGTCACATAAGCAAAACGACAGCACCGCGGAAAGAAGGGACGTTTTAATTTTACAGCCCACTGACTCGCCGTCGGGGGAGCGCGTGCTGGTGGCGGCGGGCGGGCGGCGTCCCGGGCCTCTGGCGTCCCGTTGGAACGGCGATGTTGACGTGGCGGACCCCCGTACCCGCCCTCGCATCCCTACCCCCCCTTGCCCCCTGAATCGAACACGCAATCTTCAGGCCCCACTGCGTGTGCGTGTGTGTGTGTGTGTGTGTGTGAGGGCCCGCGCACTCGTGTGCCTACTGTACGAGCTTCCCTCACTTCCCCCTAGATGCTAATATAAGGACGGTAATTAAAATGGCTGTCGCTGGTTAGGCAGAAGCATCCATCTCCTGTCTCCTCTCCTCCCTGTCCCAAGTGTAAATGGAAAAACAGGACGTGACTGATTTTTACGGCCTCTGCCGTTTTGAAATAGATGGGGGTTTCTCTGGGATTTAAACCAGTTCATAACGACTTCCATTAATTTGACGTATAGGGATGATCCTTTATGATGTTTTGAGTGTGATAATCAGAGAACGGTCGCGTTTTACCAAAAGCCGAGCTCGTTAGTTTGAGGGCCAGCAGAAGAGAACGCTGGCACCTGGCGTCCCACATTGATTTAGACTACAGTGATGACACAGTGATGAGGCGCATGTATTAAATCCACAGAGGAAACGAGCATTAGGCAAACTGACAAACTCTTTGAGTTCCCGAGCAAGAGACAAGGGCCTCATGCAGTCTCCGCGTGTAAATGGGAACATGGCCCTCTCTCTCTCTCTCTCTCTCTCTCTTTCTCTCTATCTCCCTCCAGAGTCCTGACATTGTCCTCTAAATTACCCCAATAATGAGATTACAGTGTTTCCCTCTTGTGAAGAGAGGCAGAGGGGGAGGGAGAGAAAGGCGTTGGAGGGGGGGGGGGTGGAGCGAGCTGGTGGAGAGGGATTCTGGGAGGATGTGATAGTGCAGAGAGGAGAGGCAAGGGAGATAAGGATCAGCGCCACAGAAATGCACTCTTGGGCCGTGAGTAATTGTTCTGTCCCCAGTAACATTAGCTGTCATGATAATGGAATATTCACAGAGATTGATACCCAGGGATGCTGGTCAGAAAGGAAGGCTCGTTTAAACGAGGGTGTCGGAGGCAGTCCTGTACAATACAACTGCAAGCAGGCACACAGTCTCTCTCTCGCTCGCTCTCTCTCTCTCACGCACACACAGGTCAGTGCTGATTAACACAGTGACGGCACAGTTCTTGGAATAGCCATTCTGGACCAAAGTCACTGTTTGGTCTCATAAACATCAAGCAGGGTTTCCTTCCCGGCTTTCCACCCATGGCATGAAGGTTTGAAGTAGCAGTTGTTGTCGTCTCTGGTCCCCCAGGTCCAACCAGCTGGAGGACAGAGTCACTCTGGTCAAAGGCAGGATAGAGGAGGTGGCCCTGCCCGTGGAGAAGGTGGACATCATCATCTCCGAGTGGATGGTGAGTCTCTCTTTTTCTCTTTCTCTCTCTCTCTCTCTCCCCCTCCCTCCCTCTCTCTCCGTCTCTTTTTCTGTCTCTCCTTCCCTCCCTCTCTCTTTCTCTCTCTCTCTGTCTCTCTCCCCCTCCTGTTCCTCTCGTTCTCTCCGTCTGGCTTTCTCTCCCCCTCTCTCCTTCCTCTACACGTAGTCAGTAATGTATGTATAATTACAAGCCCTTTTTAGTCCGTCCACCTCATACGCCCCCGAGCTGCGAGACGGGCTCCATTATAACCGCTACAGATACAGCTCTGATGTCATATCACAATATGACACCTACAAATGGCTCTGACATATAATCTTAACAGCCGAGGAACTGACCCCAGCCAACGGCGCCTTCCTCGGCTCAGAGACTCCGAGTCCGTCAGTGGCTCGCTGCCCGGGTCATGTTTTAAACATGCCTCGTCCAGGGCTCCTCCCCTGCCTCATCCCCCTGCATCTCTTACCGGGGGAAAGCAGTCTCTCCAAGCCCTGATGCCCATTCGTCAGGGAGATTCAACATGGCGATACGGACGAGGAGGAGGTGGGGGGGGGGGGGGGGCAGGCAAAGTTGAACGCAACGCTGCAGTCATCCCTAATTCATGAGCAGGCCGTATCTGTCCGTCCCCCGTCCCGCCCCAGCCATCCCCCACAAACCCCCGGGTCGTGAGCCGGGGTCGCCGACCAGCGCCGCCCGGGGTGAAATTGAAATTGGCCGGGTGATGTGTCGGCGAAGCGGTGACGGATAGGGGGCGTAATCTCTAATGACGCCGGCTCGCCGAGCGCTAATAAATCTGAGAATCCACCCGTCACTTCTCATCACTCAAGCCAGCAACGGACATTTCTCAGAGAGCCGAGGGCCCCGAAGGTTGCCCTCTGATCTGCCTGTGTAAAGTGAAAAACTGACAGTTGTCAGGAAGTTCAATTTTCGCCCTGCCGTTAATTGATTTTGTCTACGTTAAATCTCATTGGCTGATGTAGTCTACATTAGAACTTATTGGTTAATTTTAGTCTACGTTAGATCTTATTGACTAATTTAGTCTACGTTAGATCTTATTGGCTAATTTAGTCTACGTTAGATCTTATTGGCAGAGTGGAATGACCCCAGTCTGTACCTCAGGAAATCTTGAATCAGAGTTTAAGTATTAAAGGAGTTTAGTTACAGTATACAGAATATAATACTGTATTTTATACAGGGTTTCCTGTGTCCCGACAGAGGTTACCAGGTTAATTCCCATATCATTGTGCCAGGCAGTGAATGCTGTAATACATCACTGGGCCACACACACACACACACACACACACACACACACACACATACTCACTCACTCACACACACACACGCGCACACACACACACACACACACACACACACACACCACGGACACACAGGAGGGCAATGCCAACCCTGAGTCTCCTAATGCCTCCAACAGGGGACTGGTAATCTGGGTCATACCCCTTCCAGCCAGCCAAAGGGGTGTACTAGGGTAAAACGAATAAAAATAGACACCTTTGTCCCCATCGGGGACGTTACTGTATACTTTAGCTTTTTCTCTGCTTTGAGGGAATGGATGGGAAATGTAATAGTCAAGTCTGTTACATGCATCAGCTGGAAGGCTTGGACTCCTGTACTTTGATGCAGTTGTTAATCAATTTGAGATATTACAAATGGTGGCAAAACAACACACTTTCCATTATGGCGGCTAAAAAACGTCTCCCTGGCGACGACTCATTTTTCTCCACATGCGATGTGATTGAAAATGTCGTTCCGTGGGCTTTAGAGTGTATCGTGTGGAAGGCAGTTCATGACAAATGGACATTGCTTTGAATGGGTTCAGAGCCCAGCAAGGATTGAGAAAAGTTGTGTGGCTTTGATTGCATTTTAAAAGACTGAACGGAATCCTGCTTTGAGATGCATAGAGACGGTGCTATGCTATCGCAAGGTGTTCCTAGAGGACATCTTGAATTTGAGCGAGCTACCTAGAATTCAGGGGCGATGATTGTTCGACCGTGCCGTTGTGAGGCTTGATCTTTGCGCCAATTAAGTCAGCGCTTCCTGACGCATCACCGTTCCATCCACCGTTAACTCGGCGCCACGCCGAACGGCGAGCGGTGGCAGAATCTCCCAGAAGTCATCACGCTTCGCCAAACCCTGGCGAAGATTCAAAAGATTTTCCCGACCGCAAAGCCTTGATCCGTCGTCACCGAGAAGCAACAGGTTTGGAAAAAGTCCGGCCGGACCATCAGACCAGACGCCAGTGCCGCGAGGGGTCGGGGCATGCTTCTCGCTGGGGGTTGATGGATGGGTGTAGACAGGGGGGGTTTGAGGCGGTGGGAGCAGGAGGGCGGGGGGGGGGGGGGGTTGATTTTGCAGCGGAGGAGGAGAGGCTGTCCGCCGGGGCAGCGTTTGAGAGACGGCCGATAGAGAGGCTTCTGTCATTTCATAACTCACGACATTGATCCGGGAACCTCTTAACGGGCCGAAAAACAAACAGGCCAGCGCAGATAAGAGGTTCCTGACTGGTGGGGGGCGGCGGGGGGGCGTCACCCCGAGATCAATCACCGCCGAGGGCCCTGGTAGATAGCGTTGGACGCAAAGAGGACAAGGAGTACAGAATCGGGGCGGGTTGGGCGGAGACTTGGAAAACTTTTGAGCCCCCCCCCCCGGGTGTGAGGTGAGGCAGGAGGGCAGGGTGAAGTCTCGTCCGTACCGTGCCCTTCTGCTCGCGAGCGGCCAAGACTGTGGGATAGAGGCTAAATCCCCGAGCTGCAAGCACGATGGATGGACTTGGAGCTAAATGAAGCAGGATGTGTTTATTGAGACGGATCCCTCCACAGGGACACTCTAGGTCAGGGAACGGTCACTTTACTCCTCACTGGAAAGTGAAAGGAGCGCATTGAACTGCTACGCTCCATTTAAAGTTGATCTCTCTGCTTGGGTTTCACTTTTCCTCGGAAGTGGACTAAGTTTGACCATGGAAGTTGGTTGGAGGCGGGGCGCTGTGCATATGCATGCATCCTCTCCAGCCTCATTATCAGTGATGATAGGAGGCTCACCTGCTCACTGAGGAGACAGCAGTCATCAGTCATCCCATCCTCCAGCCTGTCTGACTGTCACTCACGCACACACACACGCAAACACACATACACACACCCACACACACGCACGCACAAACACACACGCAAGTAGGCACACCGATACAAGCACGCACACACACACGCACAAACACACACGCAAGCATGCACACTGATGCACGCACGCACACATACACGCACACGCAAACACGTACAAACACGCAAGTAGGCACACCGATACGCACACACACACACACCCCAATGCACATACACACATGCTCACTCACAACACTCCCCCTCACACACTCATGCGCATTCTCACACGCACACACACACACACACACACACCACAGGTACCCTCAGATGTGTCCATGTTGTAATGAGGATTTATTGGTGTACTTTCTTCCCAAGTTCTGCATAGTTTGGAAGGTGATTTCCCGCCCATCTGTGCGTGTAATTCACCAGTAATAAGCTCTCCATGGTTTACAGCCATGGCGTGTTTCTGTATCTAGTAAATATGCAGCGGACGGCGCCTTCTCCTCCAGGCTTCTGTAATGTACGGCGGTGTCATCGACGGTCGCCGCGTGACACTGCTCCGCCTCACCCTGGCTCCGGTCCCTAGATCGGCCAGGTCAACAGAAGGTGGCCCCCTCAGATCCCGCGTGGTCCGGAGGGAACGGAGGAATGGTGCGTCAGAGAAGCGTCATCACCTGCCGACCGGGCGTCCGTTTCAGCAGAGATGCGCAGTGGCGTCTCGTATGAATACTGTCTGTGTGCCTTTAAATGTAAATGAGGCTTTTACCAGGACCCACACAATACTCCGTCCTATAACGTACCCGTCACATCCTGTAACGTAGATTTGATTGCAGGGTGTGTATGTGTGTGCGTGTGCAGCTGTCCCCTCAGACACACACACACACACACACCATTTCCTCCATTCTGTCTGTGTCCTCCTGGGACTGAAGCTGATGATGTTCTGCAGTAATTGAGCAAGGCGTGATACGAATACAGAAGCAGAGAGAGGAGGGCTCATCTGCTGATGCAGAGCTTTTTACTGGACCAAAAATCGCCTTTTGGTGCCCATAATTGACAGCTGTATAACCACCCTCTCGTAAGGAAGACAGAAACAACACACACACACACAAAACTCATTATAGACAGCTTGCGTTTTAAACTATCAAGATGAACGTCATTCTAATTGGCTGCTGCACATTAGATTTTTTTATTTATTTCATGTCTAATTAGGGAAATGTAACATTTTGACTGGTATAGGATATTGTTTTACTTATATATATTGTTATACCGTAGTTAACAAAATGGTTCCAGTACTGTGAGCTCCTGGGAAACTTTGACAACTTTGAGCAATGGTAAAATCCTTCGCATAAGCTGGGCAGTTGTAAAATATGTCAACATATGTTTTTTGTGCATGGCTGTAAGCCAGCGCACCTAGGATAACGTTTGTCTGGTTATCACTCCCTCCCTCTGTTGAATGTTGACCTGCATTTCTCTGTTGGCACCACAAGAGGCAGTAGTCCCAGCACACCAAAATAAAGGACACCAAAATCAACCTGCTGATCTCCACGGCACAAGTAGAGTAGCGGTGCAAGCAATGGAGTCCCACGCGGGAGATCGGGGTTCAACGCCCCGGTGGGGATGATTTTATGGGACTATACCCCAAACCTCCACATGTTCATCCTTTCACTCCAACCTTTACCCCTTGCCTTATAGGTCAGATCCTGTCCCAACCCCAACCCTTATTCTAACCCCAACACACTCTAGGGACTGGAAGAAAGACGCCAAAACCAACCCACCAATCTCCGCTGCAAGTATAGTGGTGAGAGCATAGGACTCCCACCCAGGAGACGGGGGTTCAAGACCCCGGTGGGGATGATTTTATGGGACTATACCCCAAACCTCCACACGTTCATCCTTTCACTCCAACCTTTTTATTGGACCTTTTCTTTCTTTCTTTTCTTTATGGACCTTTGTCCAGAAACAGAAGTTGAACCAATTGCAGCAAAATAGCTAACGTTACAGGAATCATCAGTGTAACTGCTTTAGCCACTGACTGCTACCATTAATGTTATGGAAGCTGCTGCTAGTTGTTGTGAGCTCACGAGCTAACTGGCTATCCCGCTCTTATTGTGCTGGATTAGCATTGGAAGCATTGGAACTGATGTGTCCAGGTCACAGCTATTTCAATGGCATGACTAGCTTCCGTCCTACCAGTCCAGAACAGAAACAAGACAGCCACGCACATAAGCCAGGCTGGACCTGTTTTTCTGAAGTACAGTTCATTGCCATTGGTGTGTGTATGCATGCTTGTGTGCGTGTGCGTGTGTGGGGGGAGGGGCGCACACGCCGAGGAATGAATGTTTATATGGTAATTGTGTTAATGCATATGAGCTGCATTGCCCCATTCTCATTATGCTGTCATTAGGGCTGTTTAATGTTACTGCCCTCTGACTACGCTGTTCTGCAAGCAGACTGGCCCGAGCCTGAGACCGGCTCCGTATACGCTCCGGGGACGCGCCGCCGTCCAAAACAATCAACTTTCCCTTCAGCTCACACGTCCCATACAATGCCTGGGTGGGAGAAAGCATTAGAAAACATGGCTGAGACTAGGCTGAGCCGCTGTGTTTTGTTAATGCTTACACTGCTGCGGAGCAACTGACCTTGTCTAAAGCTCGCGCGCGCGCGCGCACACACACACACACACACACACACGCCACATAAACACATGCATACACACACACAAACACAGACAGCTTCACCCTCCCTCCCACACACAAACACGCACACACACACACACACACACACACACACCCCTCCCTCCCTCTGTGTTTTGACCTCCACGAGCCATCCAATCACGGAGGCCGGTTGAGAGTGAAGGCCGGAGCAGCCAGTCCCCCAAAGACATGAAGGGAGCTTCAGAAGCGGCCATGAGCGATGGAGGGAGGGAGGAGAGCTCACCTCGCCGAAGGGCGCATCCACACAGCAGATTTCGCAAGCCGCTAAAAACGCGGGGAGCGCTGCACTCTCCCTGGCCGACGCTATTCGTCGCCAAGCGACAGAACACAACCAATCACAGGGCGCTTCCTCTGCGCTCTGTGGAAAAGTTACAATATTTCGCAACTTTTCAGCGCCCATAAAATGCAAGACGCCTGGCTTCGCCGAAGGGCTCAGAGCGCGCCGCTCCGTAGACGACAACGACAAAACCTGCCGTGTGAACGCAGCCTAAAGGCAGCTGGTTGCTGGGCCCTGGGCCCAAAGTCCCCAAATCCCCACGCCTGCACTGTAACCCCCCTCCCACCCAAGGCAGGGGTGCGTCCCTGTTCCTCTGTGTTTAGGCGGCAACATGCGAACCAGGTGCGGAAGCGAGGGGGCGGGGCATACAAAGCATCATGGGAGATGAGAGGTGGCGTAACTTTCCGGCATCTCTCTCCCCCCACTCCCCCCGTCTCCTTCAAGTGAGCCAGTGTCCCGTGAAATTGGGCTCCGGATTACGAGGCACGGGGACACCGAGCGGCGGTTTTAAATACGACCTGTTTTGACCAGACCAGAGGACACGGACCGACTGGACTGAGACCGACGGCACGCAGGGGGTGCTCGGGGGGGGGGGGGTCTCTGGTCGCCATGTTGGACCCTGGCTTGCTCGGCGTCCGACTGAAGGACAGTGTGGCGCTGTCTCGGGGGGCAGAGGGAGAGGAGGCACGGGCGTCAGCGTTGGAAGTTCATGCACAGGACAGAGATGGTGGCGATCGTTGTACGACAGTTGTAAATTAGTACCGCTTTCTTGCCCCCCCCCCCCCCCGTTGAAAGGTTGTCTTCATTTGAATAATACAGCTCTTATCTCTGCAAATTACTATTCAGTAGGCCACAGCCATCACTCTCTTGCTCTCGCTCGCTCCCCACCTCCCTTCCTCCCTTCCTCTCACCCCCCCCCCTCCTTTACAGTATATCCAATAGCTTCAATGACCTCACCGCCCCCCTCTCACCAGTCACGCCCCTCCCCTTCTGATCATTCCCTCACATTCAGCCAAAAACCTGGGCCCAGTTCCATTTACCCCTCTGGAAATATGGGCCCAGTTCCATTTACCCCTTTCGAAATATGGGCCCAGTTCCATTTACCCCTCTGGAAATATGGGCCCAGTTCCACTTTCCCTCTGGAAACATGCCCTAGTTCCATTTTCTTCTCTAGAAACATGGGCCCAATTCCATTTTCCCTCTGGAAATATGGGCCCAGTTCCATTTCCCGCTCTGGAAACATGGGTCCAGTTCCATTTTCCCCTCTGGAAACATGGGCCCAGTTCCATTTTCCCTCTGGAAACAAGGGCCCAGTTCCACTTTCCATCTGGAAATATGGGCCCTGTTTCATTTCCCTCCCTGGAAACATATGGGCCCTGTACAATTTCCCTCTCTATGTCCCTCTCCCCGAGATCCTTCCTCCTCCGCTTCTGCACAGATCTAGAGCGGCTTGGTGTCAGTAGTGTGGCGATGGCTCTGCCCCACCAGCTCTCCAGTGCTGCGGCCTTGTTGTTTTATATTGGTGTGTGTGGGAACGAGGCCAGGCCAGGGCTGAAGCAGTTCTAAAGGGGGAGGAGCCAGGGGTGGGTAGACAGGCCTATCGGAGGTGGTTTGGGGAGGTGGAAAAAGCCATTTGTCAGCAGTAGACGCCGCTCAGGAAGAAGCCAACAAGCTGTGGACAAAAACTCAATTTCAGCAATAATGGAATAATACCAGGCTAATGTGCAGTCTGGTGGAGCAGAACACGGGGTCAGGCAGGGGTCAAACCTGTGCAGGGCCTTCTGGGTAGCAAGCTGCATGGGGACGGGGTTCCACTCCGCGACAGTCATCAATTCACGTCTCCATGGTAACCAAGCATACAGCATACCTCAGTGCCGTTGTATAAGGCAAATGGAATTGCAATTAGAAAAAGAAGAGCTTGATGTTCTGTCCTGTTAAACCTCTCAGCTTGATTCAACTTGGTATTACAGGTGCATCTCAGAAAATTAGAATATTGTGGAAAGTTCATTATATTCTGTAATTTAATTAAAAAAGTGAAACTTTAATATATAGATTCATTACACATGAAGTGAAATCGTTGATGCAGTAATTTGTGCAAAAGGATCCCCGACCAAATATTGTGTATAAATGACGATACTGTACAATCATAAAGATTAAAATAAAAAAGGCTTGAAATATTTCACTGTGTAATGGATCTAGAATACATGAAAGTTTCACTTCTTGAATTCAATTACGGAAAATAATATTCAGATTTTCTGAGATGCACCTGTATACTATTTGATCGGAATTAACATGTTATTTTTTGATACGTTTAAACGTGATAACGTTTGATACGTTTTTTCGAACCCAAAACACTCCAATTCCAGTCTGTTTCTGCTTTAAACCGTCTCGGATATTTGATCTGAACCCGGCTTTCATCATGTACATGAATACGTATGATGACATTGTTGGTGTTGTCTCCCTCCTCTGCTGCAGGGCTACTTTCTGCTGTTTGAGTCCATGCTGGACTCTGTGCTCTACGCCAGAGACCGCTACCTGGTGGAGGGCGGCTCGGGTAAGACTACCTCACACTGCACTATGCTACTGAACACTACCACACACTACAAGACCACCTCACACAGCACTATGCTACACTACCACACACTACAAGACCACCTCACACTGCACTATGCTACACTACCACACACTACAAGACCACCTCACACTGCACTATGCTACTGAACACTACCACACACTACAAGACCACCTCACTGCACTATGCTACCGCACACTACCACATACTACAAGACCACCTCACACTGCACTATGCTACTGAACACTACCACACACTACAAGACCACCTCACACTGCACTATGCTACTGAACACTACCACACACTACAAGACCACCTCACACTGCACTATGCTACTGAACACTACCACACACTACAAGACCACCTCACACTGCACTATGCTACTGAACACTACCACACACTACAAGACCACCTCACACTGCACTATGCTACCGCACACTACCACACACTACAAGAGCACCTCACCCTGCACTATGCTACCGCACACTACCACACACTACAATACCACCTCACACTGCACTATGCTACTGAACACTACCACACACTACAAGACCACCTCACCCTGCACTATGCTACACTACCATACACTACACTGTTCTAGACTACAATTCAATACACACCCTCAAGCTACACACTAACCCACTACCTAACCTCTCCCCTCACTCACGTGCTATTGCCTTAACACACTCTTTGACTGTCAGGATTTGGCGGTACAGTAAGCTCATACTCATAGAGCGGCTAATGGCCAAATAAAAGTAATAGTAAGAAATGTCAAAGACATGCATCAGATCAGAGCAGAACACACAAACGTGTTTGATTTCTATCGCGGTCCTGAGTGGTAAAATAAACATCAGCAGGCGTACGATTACGACAAACATAATTACACACGCAATAAAACGACGGAGGAGGAATTTGACTACGCCGAAGCATGCCAGTCACGTGTCCGTTCCCTTGAGCTGGCGGCGGAAGCGTTGGGGTGGGGCACCGGGTTGAGTGAGCGTGTCCTGGGCTGCGCCCCCCCCCCCCCAATCCCGTCCCGCCCCCATAGGCCCGCACACAGCTGTTCCAGCAACAACATGTCTCTCTCATGAGTGGCTGGATATAGGCGGGGTGGGGAGGAGACACACACACCCTAGCCAATAGCGCACAGCATTACTCCAATAGCGCTCAGCAGTCATCAGTGGCAGATCAGTTTGGTTTCTTGACGTGTGATTTGACCCCCCTAAGCAATAACGTATGTGTGTCCATCTGATCACAGCCCCTCCTCTCTGGCCGGACACGCATGCTGCTCTGCGTCGGCCAGAGTACCCCTCTCCCCCGGAGTGGGAGGGAGGAGTCAGTGTGGCGGGACACAGAGAAACAACGTTAGAGTTCTAGATGCGGGGGAAGTCACTTCTTTCAGACACTTTCCTGAGGGTCTTATTTCACTAAGCACTAAACCATCCCGCAGTTGAGGCTTCAGACAGGGATTTTCAGGATTTTCCCAAACGGAATGTGCGTGTGCGTGTGTGTGTGTGTTTGGTCATCTTCTCTCTGTCACTGACCAGGCTTAATGATTTGTGACACAGGAGTGGTTCTGCCCGGCTGGCTTTACTGTCCCTGAGAGAGGGCAGCAGAGAGGTTATACACCTGGAGACGGACAGACAGACGGAGGGGGGGGGGGAGGGGTGACGGAGGGAAAGGGGGGAGGGAGGGGTGATAGAGGGAAAGAGAACGAGCAAAAAGGAGGATGACGAGCAAGCGAGATGGCACGGACGGAGGTTTTGCCTGGGTAATACCGCGAGACAGGTCAGGGAGCGCCACATGCTCTCCTCCACGGGCCGTAAACCCGCCCCTTAGGCTCAGGCTCGGGATTTGCGTCGTTGCGACGTTTCGCAATTTTAGCATTTTTGCACGGATGCGCGAGTGTGTCCGTGAAGCGAGTTCAAGCGTTTGTGTGTGCGTGTGTTAGGCCCTCCATCCACTGTGCTGCAGTCTGTGTGTTTTAGCTACATGAGAGAGTGGTACAGCTGCTCCCTCGTTCTCAACACCACATTAACCTCACCCTCGTCCCCCAACGCGTCCCGCTACGCCGGGCGCCAGGCACCGCGCCGCGGACAGGGAGACGGCTCCTCTCAACCCCCTCCTCCCTCCCTCCCTCCCTCCCTCCCTCCCTCCCTCCCTCCCTCCCTCCCTCCCTCCCTCCCTCCCTCCCTCCCCTTCCTCTCCTCTCCTCTCCTCTCCTCTCCTCTCCTCTCCTCTCCTCTCCTCTCCTCTCCTCTCCTCTCCTCTCCTCTCCTCTCCTCTCCTCTCCTCTCCTCTCCTCTCCTCTCCTCTCCTCTCCTCTCCCTCCCTCTCCTCTTCCTCCTCCCTTCACGGCCGACCAGGAGCGGGGGTTTTGTGGGGAGAGGGGGGGGAGGCGATGACAAACGGGCTGTGGGCAGCGAGTCGAGAAGGACGCAGATGTCAAAGCCATGAATCTGGGGGTGCCGGTGTGCCCCCCCCCCTCCACCCACACACACACTATTTCTCTCTTTCTCTCCCTCACTGTCTCTGTCTCTCTCACTCACTCTCTCTCTCTCTTCATCTACACTACAGTATAGCACCCTTCCTCCCCTCTTTTGCTATCCATCTCTCTTCCCCCTTCTCCCCACGAATCCCCCTTCTCTCTCCCCGGCCTGTCCCATTCCTGTCCAATCAGCAACCCCCCTCTCACCTGGCCCTCATAATTACTCACTTGCTCCAGTAATCCGAGAAAAATGAAGTGACAAGGTGTGTGCGTGCGTGCGTGCGTGCGTGCGTGCGCGAGCGAATGTGTTTCTCATCAGCCACGCTTTCACCTACAGGGTCACAGCAGGGAAAGTTAAGCCAATCAAAAGGAGACCATGAGATAGACACTTCCTTTTCTGCTGCGTGTGTGCGCGAGTCATGATTCATTACATCATACTTTATGTTTTAACTGTTTAAGACACTGCACAGGTTTCGCAGGGTGATTTGGAGCATCGTTTAACACCCAACTTCTTCTTTCAGTTTTTCTTCAGCCCTAATTGGTACAGTCTAGTTAAGTAAGATCGACCTAGTGTTTGACAATGTGCTGTAGATACCAGGGGATCAGTATATCTATCTAAATCTCAGCCCAAATCCCATCACTCCGTCTCCCTCACTCTGAATTTGCAGTGCAAGTCAGTGTGTGCCTATTCGACTCACTTAATGTCTACTGACTGTTACCGTCTAGCACAGGTGGAGACTCGTTAAAAATGTAATGAGCTGGACTGAAGGTACAGGCTCTAGAGATAAGGGAACATTGGACATTTGTTTAAGTGAAGTGTGTGTGTGTGTGTGTGTGTGTGTGTGTTTGTGTGTGTGTGTGTGTGTGTGTGTGTGTGTGAGAGAGAGAGAGAGAGAGAGAGAGAGAGAGAGAGAGTGAGTGTGTGTGTGTGTGTGTGAAGGAGTTTGTCTCCCACCATCAGTTTTTTTTTTTTTTTTTCATCTAATCCTGTTTGGCTGCTATCACAGCTCTCGTACAGTTAGGGAGTTGGTGTGTGTGTGTTGGGGGGGTGTTTCTCTATGTGCGTCTCTGTGCGAGTGTGCTTATGCATGCTTGTGTGTGTCTGTTATGGTACGGGCCACTTTTAGCTCGACATCAAATGGCTGTAATGTCACTTCACAGGGGGCACATCAATGGCTCCAAGCGTTTCAGCTCTGGCCAAATCACAAAGCAGATTAGCTATTCTAAATGTCCCCTTCTGAGATTTTGCATTGGGAAAACGCATTAAGACTTATGTTTAATGCTCATTCGGAATTAATGGCTAATGTGTGCTGATTACGTTGAGATGTGGCTAATGTGTGTTAGTCAAGGGATTTGTTCGGATGTCTTGTCAGGAATAATACATCTGTTAATGCGGAAATGCATTTGCTTCTGTGTGTCTCAGAATCTTAAGTAACAAGGCCAGGATCGACCGCGAAAGTGTGAAAAGTGGGACAAAGTAACTTGGTGTGTGCGTGTGTGTTTGATGGATACTCATTACTCAAGCTGTATGAAATGGATGCGTAGCTCCACTCCCTCAACCTCAACACCAGGGCCTTTTCTAATGAGTTAGTAATCTCAGACACATTCATTCCAGTTAGTCAGTCTAGATTTAGATTCATAGTGCGCTTGTAGAAGGACCCAAGTGTACCCAACCCAATTCCCCCACAGGTAAATAAGATTGCCGAATGGTTTTGAATAAACAGCGTTGTCATTAGGTTGATCCTGAAGAACCTCTTTTAAGAGACAGGAAGGTCAGCTGAGTAAAACCTTAACGAAACGTCAGATACTGTAGTAGAGATACTGCAGTATGTAGTACGTAGTCAGATACTGTAGTATGTAGTATGTGGTCAGATACTGTAGAAGTATACTGTAGGGGCAATGATCTGACCGGTGTATCTATGACCTATCCGTCCGTCTCTCGTCTCGTCCCCTCAGTCTATCCAGACCGCTGCAACATCAGCCTGGCCGCGGTGGGGGACACCCAGAAGCATCGCGACCGCATTGCCTTCTGGGACGACGTGTACGGCTTCAAGATGGCGTGCATGAAGAAGGCCGTGGTGCCCGAGGCCGTGGTGGAGGTCCTCAATCCCGACACGCTGATCTCTGAGTCCGCAGTCATACAGGTGGACACACACGCACACACGCACACACACACACACACACACACACACACACACACACACACACACACACACAGTGCCTAAGAGTTAATACTGTGATAGTGGACCTGAGAGAGCAGCAGGGATAGAGTTGAAAGGTACAAGGGTTGTGGCCAGAGACAGAGACAGAGAGAGGGTGTTAGTCGTAGAGAGAGATAGGGCCCTGGAGGTGTGTGTGTGTGTGTGTGTCTGTCTGTCTGGTGGTGCTGGGTGATTGATCTATCTAATCCTTGTTTAAGTTCCTCTTTAGGAAACTTCATTATTCTCTCCCCCCTGTGGGTAGAGTCGCTCTCACAGAGTTGATGAGAAATTCACCACAGAGAGAAAACACACACACACACACCACAGAGAGAAAATACACACACACACCAGAGAGAAAACACACACACACACAGGAAAACGCACATACACACACTAACATGCACGCACACACCATGCACACACACCACAGAAAGAAAACACACACACACACACACCACAGAGGGAGAACACACACAAACCACAGACGGAAAACACACACACACCACAGAGGGAAAACACACACACCACAGAGAGAAAACACACACACACCACAGAGGGAAAACACACACACACACACACACACACACCACAGAGGGAAAACGCACGTACACACACCACAGAGAGAAAACACACACACCACAGAGATGGAACACACCTCAGAGAAAACACACACAAACCTCACGCACTCCATGCACACATCAGAAGCTCTCACTCACATGTGCAACATCATCTGGAAATTAGCATATGTCCTCAGTTAACTTACCTGGTTTGTTTTGAGGTGAACTCACTTGTTTCTCCAAAACACCAATTTCTAATTTGACATACAGTAGGAACTTTGGGACATAATATAAGGTAAGGGTAGTCGTCCTAGAACATATTATTAAAGATGTTGGTTTCTTTTTTACTCTCCATTTTATCTATCAGGTTCTCCTCCGGCACCCTCCATGATGAATGGGGACATTGGCGATATCTAATGGAATTTGAATCCTCTAATCGATAGTTTCTCCCCTCCAGTGAAAAATGGACAGCTCCCTCACCCAAATTACATGGATTCTCGTCCGCCGTCTCCCCCTGATACGATCCAATAACATTCCATTAAGGCTGGCCGCAATGGCGTAAAATTGAGAGCCTCTCACGGAATCGTGAATTCCTACACAACGGTTACTGTTTTTTTTTTTCCCTTGCAAGGATGTGGGAATGTGCTGTTGAAGCTTAAGCCGATAGCCACTGGCAATGCATTTTAGCTTTTCACCATTTTGATAAATCACAGACTTTTTCGTGTGTGTCGATCATGCTTATGTGTGCGCATGTGTTCAGTGTATACTTTGTGTGTGTGTGTGTGTGTGTGTGTGTGTGTGTGTGAATTGACTATTGTTTGTGGACTCCTCTCCCTAGGTGATCGATTGTAACTCGGTGTGCCTCTCCGAGCTGGAGTTTGCGTCAGACTTCTGTCTAAAGATAACAGACAGCACGGACTGCACGGTGAGTTTGCGCGCGCACACACACACACACACACACGCACTTTAATCTAGTGCATTGATCAGGGTTGTCAGGCGTGAGGAGGATTGATCCCCAGGTGTGGTGGTAGATGAATGCCAGTATCAGGTGCTGCTTGTATGTGGAGAGTGCTTCACACACACGGCCTGAGCTAAGATACACGCACAACACAGGCTGTCTCTCAGTGGTGCAGAAGCCTGAATTAATGGATGATCAATACACGACACACACTTAAGTAGCAGACCTGTGACACCAGCCGCCGCAATGAGAAAGGAATCCTCCAACTGTGTGTGTGTGTGAAGCAGGTGTGTGTGTGTGTGTGTGTGTGTGTGTGTGTGTGTGTGTGTGTGTGTGTCACACCAGCGAGCAGCTCAAGCCCAGGTCTGGTAGGTAGTCTCAACAGTGGGTTCTGTGAAGGGAGCCTGGTCTGGGCTCTCTCTCGCCCCGGTCTTCCAGAGAGCGGCCGTGGAGCCCTGAAGAGCTGTTCTCTCCCAGCCTGAGCGCTCATCCGTCAGGACAGGCCTATTGTGCCGGGAGAGAGCTTTGTGAACTGTTGCCGCCACTATCTCCTGTATTGCTTTAATGGGTAATCGATAGCCTGTTATCTGTCTGTGCTCCCGTTCGGCCCTCTGGATTTAATGGGACCGGTAAACATCCTCTTCATTTTTTTTATTATTATTTTTTACACCCCTGGCTTCTATGCCATGTAATTGAAAACATCCACCTTTTTTTCGTCTTTGTTCCACTTCTTGGGGGTTGTTACAGTACCTGGTTATATTTGGGACCTGGTTCAGAGAGAGGTGAGACACTGATGGTAGCACTGCTGTGAGTAATGGTTGTGTGTGTGTGTGTGTGTGTGTGTGTGTGTGTGTGTGTGTGTGTGTGTGTGTGTGTGTGTGTGTGTGTGTGTGCACGAGTGTATTTCTGTTCCTGTGAATATAATAGATACAAAAGGGAGATTTGGCAAATCACCAAGAGGATTATATGGGATAAAGCCACTGGTGAATTGTGATCTGTGGTAAGACTTTGAGGTGAGGATCTGGAGTGTTAAGGGTGATCTGGAGTGTTAAGGGTGAGGATCTGGAGTGTTAAGGGTGAGGATCTGGAGTGTTAAGGGTGAGGATCTGGAGTGTTAAGGGTGAGGATCTGGAGTGTTAAGGGTGAGGATCTGGAGTGTGAACTGATTCTAGGTCCAGGGAGCGTTAGGATGGGCAGAGGAGATCCAGGGAGCGTTAGGATGGGCAGAGGAGATCCAGGGAGCGTTAGTAGGGGCAGAGGAGATCCAGGGAGCGTTGGGAGGAGAGGCGGGGTCTGGGGGGGGGGCTGGGGCTGCGCCTGGCCCCCGTGATGGAGCGCCCGCTTTTGTTCTCCTGTCGACAGTCCATTCATCAGCGCCGCTGCCTAGCCTTGCATTAAACGAACAGAGCAACCCTGCGTCTGCGCCACACTCGCTCAAGACAAATACCCCCTCTCTCCCTCTATGTTTTACCTCTCTCTCTCTCCCCCTACCTTCCCTACACTGTTTTTATCTCTCTCTCCACCTCTGTTTTTACCTCTCTCTCTCTCCCCTGCCTCCTTTCCTCCAATTTTACTTTCTCTCTCTCTGTCCCTCTCTCTTCCTTACCTCCCGTTTTTTTTAAATCTGTTTTTACCTCTCTTTCTCTCCTGCCGCCTCCTCCTGTTTTTACCTTTCTCTCTCCCTCTGTTTGTATCTCTCTCTCTCTGTATCTCTCTCCCTCTGTTTGTACCTCTCTCTCAGTTTACCTCTCTCTCTCTCTCTCTCTCTCTCTTTGTACCTCTGTTTGTCCCTCTCTCTCTGTATCTCTCCCTCTGTTTGTACCTTTCTCTCTGTTTGTACCTCTCTCCCTCTGTATCTCTCTCTGTTTGTACCTCTCTCCCTCTGTATCTCTCTCTCTGTTTGTACCTCTCCCCCTCTGTATCTCTCTCTGTTTGTACCTCTCTCCCTCTGTATCTCTCCCTCTGTTTGTACCTTTCTCTCTGTTTGTACCTCTCTCCCTCTGTATCTCTCTCTGTTTGTACCTCTCTCCCTCTGTATCTCTCTCTCTGTTTGTACCTCTCCCCCTCTGTATCTCTCTCTGTTTGTACCTCTCTCCCTCTGTATCTCTCTCTCTGTTTGTACCTCTCTGTATCTCTCTCTCCGTTTGTACCTCTCTGTATCTCTCTCTGTTTGTACCTCTATCTCTGTATCTCTCTCTCTGTTTGTACCTCTCTCTCTGTATCTCTCTCTCTGTTTGTACCTCTCTCTCTGTATCTCTCTCTTTGTTTGTACCTCTCTCCCTCTGTACCTCTCTCTCTGTATCTCTCTCTTTGTTTGTACCTCTCTCCGCCTCCCATCTTCCTATCTTTATCTCCATCTCCTCCTGTTTTACCCCCCTCCCTCTCCCTCCCTCTCCCTCTCCCTCCTTGTGTAGGCTATGCACACCCCTATTGACCAGCATGTTTATACTGTAGTTTTAAGGTTGTGTGTTTTTGTAGTTTTGAGGAAGTGCCAACGTAGCAACTGGCTGGCATTTTTGACTTTTTTGACTGTTCAAGGCTAGGGTGATGAATAACAGTAATACATTTTATGAGCTACAAAGTTGTAGGAGTAGTAGTAGTCGTACTTAATAGTATCCACTTGTCCTATCAGGTAGGCTACTCTTTTGTGTTTTTTTTTTTCCGCCATATTTAATCAGTACAGGTACATTGGATCACTGGTGGGGAATTTCACAAGTGTAAATTGAAGGAAAAAAAAAAAAGAGTAGCCACTAGCCACAAAACCTTTTCTGACCTCCAGGTCCACATGAAAAATGATTGGGGAGAATAAAGGCGTCTGTTTTTAATTCATTTGAACACCCCTTTCTCTCTCTCCACTGAGAAGGTAGTCTGGCTGCCTTGACGGAAAATCACTTCTGCGTGACTCATCTCTCGCCCGCTCTCCATCTCCGTAAATAGTATGGAAAACGCGGCCTTCCAAGCAGACAGAGAGAACTCCCAAGGACGTTTTAAGCGCAATAAGAGCAGAATTGTGAAATCCTCTCCCCAGGTTATTTGTCAGGATCACTCACTGTGTGTGCGTGCGTGCGTGCGTGCGTGCGTGCGTGCGTGCGAGAGAGAGAGAACCCAATGAATCCCCAACCAATATTCTGTACAGTATGTGTTCTGAGATTGCTGTCCCTCGACTGTGAAAGAAGAGTCCCAAAGCAGTGATGATCCTGATTTACAAAACAAGATAAGATGGGCTGTCCTATCAGTGAAATACACCGGCTAGAGATTTCTACAGTATGTTGAGCCATGGAGCCACAGTGCCTTATCTCAATCCTGCTTTTCACTGAGAGCCTTAGTGTACTATATTCTGTGTTATTCTTTTGGTAAACTTGCACCTCGAGCATTAAAACCTCAGCCTTGCGTTGTGTGCAAACGTGTGTGTGTGTGTGTGTGTGTGTGTGTTTGTGTGTGAGCGTATGGCCGGCACTGCGGCGGAACAGCAGGAGGAGGTGTTGTGCGGAGCGAGGAGGTGCGTGGCGGTTGCTCAACAGCGCCAGAGGAGCACTGGGCTCAGAGGAGAGGGGGGGAGGAGGAGGGGGGGGCACATTCACACTAACCCGCCCGTGAGGTGGCCGTGCGTGAAGCCTCCACGCCTGGATAAACCCCATCAAAAGCGCATTAGCCCTTCCCCCTCCTACCCCCCACCCCCCCCTCCCCCTTTCAACAGCCCCCCACCCGCCCCAACGCTGTATAATAGTATCTGGCCGAGCCACGCGGCGCGCTGACACGTGGCCAGGCCGAGAGTGGAGCGATGATGAATTGCTCCCTGTTGGTGTTATCCGTGATGATAATTATTAATTTTCGCCCGTCCCTTCCTCCCCGGGAGCGTAGGGAGGGGGGCGTACCGGAAGCCCCCTACTCTTCCTCCTCCTCCAACGCGGGGCCAGTGTCGGGTAGCCAGGCCCTCGCCGCCGATCCCGGAACAGATCCCGGGGCAGAGGGCTAAACGCCGATGAAAACCAAACGCGCTCATTTGATTTGTCCTGTTATTTGCAGATAATACAGTAGAGGTTTTTTTAATATATTTTTTTAAACATCAGTCCTCCCTCCCTCTTCCTCTCTCTTGCTCTCTCTCTCTCCACCCCCCCCTCCCACCTCTCTCCCCCATCGAGACCCTGGTGCTGGTGTAGTAGTAGCGGATTGGGGGTCTTGTTTTTAGCTCCCAGCTCTTTGGCTCAGGGCCAGCAGTGTAGTGGGCGTGTCCTCTGCCGCTCAGGAATTAGTCTATCTGTTTTAACTTTTTCATTTTCATTTGTCCATTACCATAGTGGTGTACTATTGAACATATCAACATACTGTATAGGAGATGAAGAAAATTCATTAATGGAAATAAAATCTCAATCGGAATAAAACGGCTAATTGTTTTTCCAGTCCCCTGTGAAAGGAGAAAGGATATTTTTAGAAGTCATGATTAATGTCATGTCTATAGTGCTCCAGGACTATTGCTGTCCTGGCCAGGCTAAACCACTTGAGTCCAGCTAGGTCCTGTGGTCTGGCATCACACCCCCTAGTAGCCAGCTGGTCAGGGAAGTGAGAGGGTACCTTTGTATCTAGTATTTATTTATGTACTATTATTTTTTATTCAGGCTTGCCTATTAAGAACATTCTTATTCTTGTTTAGTTGTCAGTAATTAATTATCCCCTAATTATTTTAGGTAATTGGGCTTTACTCTGGATTTTATTCAGGCTTAATATATAATTGGCATTAAGGCACTCTTGATTTGAGGAAAACGGGTGTCAGTGTCAAATTCCAGTCCAGTCTCACCACTTGCCAGAACTTCTGGGTCTGTTTGTGAGTTTGGTTTCTTTGAGTTTTACCCAATTCTCTTGACGGTGCAGAGGTGACGATCAATCTCGCTTACGAGGCGTTGTCATGGGGAGTGAGAGACGTGGACGGGTCTCTTCCTCAGACGTGAGAGGTGAACCTGCTCTGCCTGACGAGCAATTACTGCTAATTTCCTAATTACCTCACCAACGAGCGCCCTGTGGTGTTCATTAAAAGCCATAATTGCATCGGGTTGACGTGCTCCTTTTATCCTCTTTGAGTCCGTTTCTCCCAGTTTAACTCGAGCTAGAGGTCCCTCTCCCGCTTGTCTGAATTGATGAAGGCTGATTGGAGCCCTGGTCTGAGGAGTGTGTGTGAAACATAGGCTCCGTGATGTTGTGTGTGTGCATTCAGGTACCCTGACAGGCCAAGGCTGGCTAGGTACTGCTGTATGTCAGGGAAGAGTTCGTCTTCTAGTCCATCCAGTCACATAACCGGGGTCCCAAACAGAACCAACACCAAGGAGAGTTCATTGACTCACGCTTCATCAAACTGATACTGTCTTTCTTTTGCTCTTTTCTGTCTATTTACCTCTCTCTCTCTCTCTCTCTCTCTCTCTCTTGTCCCCTTCCTTTCTCTCTTTTTCTCCTCTCTCTCTCTCTCTCTCTCTCTCCCCTGCATTGATTCTGCTCCCCTTTGTCTGCGAGAGCCGGCCTCCAAGTTGTCAGCTGCGTCAGGATTAAAAGCTATTAGTTCTGCATCGTTGCCACTACAAGTGCGCTCCTGAGATTGATAGAGTACCTCTCTTCCTTCAGTGGGGGAGAGACGAGAGGCAAACAGCCCTTGGGGGGGGTGAGTGAGGGGGGGTTTACCTCACATTTGAGAACAGCCACCTCCGGGCACAAACACTGTGTGTGTGTGTGTTTTATTTCTGTTTATATAGTCATGTGAATTGTTTTTAGCTCAAGTATTTGTTTATAGCTTAGAGAAAATCCTGGCCAGTAGACACCCATCGTTTTTTAATGGAGAATCAGGAGAGCAGAAATTATCTCTTGGAAATTCACTGCGGTCATCTGGCCGTAACACTGTGTGTACACAAGCCTACATGTCTGAGTATGCAGCTGTAGTGCCTCTCATTCCGCTTTATTGGGGCAGTTTGAGAACACTCTCACGTTGAAATTTAGGTCCGCTGCCAACATCAAAGAGCCAACACTGCTAATTTAGTGTAATATGCCATTTTTGGCCAGTCAGCGAAATGTTCCTAGTATGAGCGGCGCCGTTGGTGACAGAAACGTAATTTATATTTCTTTTGTGTGGTGACAGGCCTCTTGAGTTGAGGTGGGAGGAAGCACATGGGACCAGGTGTTGACTCTGCTGAATTTAAGAAGCCAAGGTGTTTTTAGGAGGGTGGAGAGAGTAGAGGTGGGGGTAACCCATAGAAATAGGATGTGGGTGAATTGTAGCCTACGCCTCACCAACAGCAAACGTATGGCCACCTATGTTACAGCTGCGGAATCAATGCTTCAACACACCATAGGCCGGCTGGCTGGCACGCCATTGCGGTTCTAGGCTACGCACACATCCACACTATTCTGGTTGTTCTTATATCTTTTTTTCCCCCATTTTTTTTCCCCACTAGTTCTTGAAGTTGCATTTCCATTGTCTATGTTCCACATGCGAGTCTCACAGCTATACTGTAGCCTTCCCAGCACTGTACATACTGTACCACCGACCAGTTTAACCAAACAAGTCCAGGGGTTTAATGTAATGTCACTTCCTAACAGCCCTCTCATATTTCATTCCAGGCAATCGTCGGCTACTTTGACATTTTCTTCGACAAAGACTGCAGCAGCAAGGTAAGCAGCAGCGGCGAATCGTTTTAACGGGAACCCAGTCACGTTCACGCTCCGGCGTGTTTCCGCGTCCCTGGGGCGTTTGCCGGCGATCGACGGGCGTCCTAGCCGGACGCTGATGTAAGCGTTTCCCTAGCGCCGGCGCCGGCCACGCGGAACAGGCGACGGCGAGCTCTCTGAGCAGCCAATGACATGTCTGTTAATTGCATTTCCTCTTTTACCTGAGACCCAAGCATAGCCGTTAAGGTGGAGCGCTACACGGCGTCCTCTAATGAGAACTGTGGCTTGTGGATGGGATTTGTCTCTGCACATCAGTGAGGACAAAAAATATTTATAGGATTGGCTGTTTTTTTTTAGTAGGTTAGGGAATATGGAAATAAGACTGCTGGAATAAGGCTTCACCACTCCTTCTCTGTTCCTGTGATAGTTTTTGTTCCAATTTGGCACCAGTGGGTTAAGTCCTGAATAAAGTTTGTTCCGACAGGTGATGTTCTCCACGGGTCCCCGGGTCACTAAGACTCACTGGAAGCAGACCGTGTTCCTGCTGGAGAAGCCCCTCCCAGTCCAGACAGGTCAGTCTCCCCCAGCTGCGCTCACCGGCTGTCCCTCTGTGGAGAACCGGTGCGTGTGTTCATGTTCGTGAGCAGGGCCCACTTTTTTTGTATCATTTGTTTACTACATAAATAAAAAACCTTTTTGTTGACATCGTGCCGTTAGCGAATGGATGGCAACGCCTAAACCCCACAACGCCTGTTCGTGAGCGAGCGTCCGCGCTGATGTCGAGGCGCGTCGGCGCGTGTCCGAGTCTGCGTGCGTGTCTCTCTGCGTGCGCGTCTGTCTGCGTGCGCGTCTGTGCGTCCATCCGTCCGTCCGTCTCCGCCCTCGGCTGTCGACCCGCGATTTGATTGTTCCCGTCAGGGACTCTGTAGAGGAACACGACGGCGAGACGCAGGTCATCCGTCTGCCGCGGCGGGCGCAGTCGGAGAGGGTGACACCAGTTATCTGTCACCGATAGGGAGACGGAGACGGATCCAGACCAATCGCGGTCCGTCGTCAGAAACAGCGTGTCAAAACTTTATCTGATGGCTCGCCGCGGCCGACCCCCGTCGCTGGATCACGCCGCTTCACAGGGAGAGCGCCGTACGTCAACGGCGAAGCAGGCCTATGACAGCTGTCACAGCCCAGCGCATACATACCATCATTTACAACTAGTACAACTAGTTCTGAGCGAAAGCCAGTTTATGAACGACACACATGAACTCGTCTTCGGCGGCGGAGGCCTGGGGAATATTTTTTTTGCTTTTGAATATATATTTGTGTTCCACGCTCAAACACTATCGACACGATTAGACATCGTGGTGTGTGCGCGCGTTACGAATGATGAATAGGAAGTCATTTGAGATGATGGTGTGTATTGTAAGCGATGTGTGCGCTGTAAGTGATTAGTTGTGTGTGTGTGCGTGCGTTATCGTAATGGGAATCGGGGACGTGTCAGGTGATGTGACGATGGATGGCGCCGTAAGTCCGCGCTGTCCGGTCTCAGCCCAGTTCTGTCAGATAGAAGCCGGGGTAATAAATGACCTGCGCAGACGGGCTGGACGTCCGCGGTCCGCTCCGACTCCACAGCCCGGCCAGAGGCGGCGGCGATAAGACCATCACGGCGCCGACGCTATCGCTGCTCCCGCGGAGATGCGGCCGACAGATCGGGCGCCGCTGCCGCACGCCGGAGTTCACGTTTTGCCGATTCGTCCTCGCCGACGCCGCTCAGTCAAGAGTGTCAAGTTTCACAGACAGCCTAGGCTGGGCGCTGTCATTTGAACGATCGTCCGATTCAAATGAAGCGATGCAACTAAATGAAATGGGTTCATTGATGAAGTTTGTGCGATTGTGAGTGTGTGTCTGTGTGTTCGTGTGTGTAAAACGCTAATAGATTACATTTAAGGATACACTGATCTGCCACAGGCCTGCTGGCATCTGCTGACAACTCTTGGCAGCTGTTTGTGTGTGTGTGTGTGTGTGTGTGTGTGCGCGCGCGCGTGCGTGCGTGTGTACATGTGTGTTTTTTTCCCCCCTATTTTTCCTTAATAAGATACTTATTTTGACACTGGCCAGTGCCTAGGCAGTTCTCCTTGATTTATCAATGGACACGCATGCACAGACAGACACACCACACACCCACACACACACACACACACACACACACACACACACACACACACACACACACACTCATTTCCTCGCTCAGTCTTTCTCATTCTCTCTCTCTCTCTCTCTCTCTCTCTCTCTCTCTGATATGCACCCAAAGTTCAAACCAAGTACTTAACACAAACTCACTGGCTCAGACCTGGACAGTATGCACGACGTACAATAGGGAAGCCATTTAGGAGCCGCTGCATGCTGGGGTCCCTGTGATTAATGTCACGCAGCGAGGACGCACCCAGAGACACCGCGCTGCAGACATGAATGAAACGGAAAGACCTTGGTAATAGTCTGCTGCCAGCTCAGTGAATGTAGTTCAATTACTCCCTCACCACACGCATACACTCCCACAAAAACACATTTCTTACTCTCTCCCCCCCCCCCCACCCCACTCTTTCTCTCCACCTCTCTGATTAGCTGTGCTGGTTTTACAGCCAATGAGCATCTGTTCTGCTGCACCCTGGGTAATACAAGGGGACGCTGTCGGGCCATGATCCTGAGCCAGGAGTCTCACACACACATGCACGGACACACGCAGGCACGCGAACCCCCCCCCCCCCCCCCCCACACACACACACACACACACACATGCGGTCTGTGCGCCAACTCGCACACACCCTAGTCATTCATGGCGCAGCGGCTGGTTGTGACATCAGTGTTCAGCACTTAAGCGATTTCCCTGCATGAATTTAGAGATAGATTTGTTTGTTTTTTAGTTGTCTTTAAAAGTTGGATCGTTGTGCAGGGAGGCGAGAGGTTATTAACACACTCCTGAAACTCGTTGGCCCCCAGCCCAGCACCCTGGTGGCCCCGGGCCCCCCCCCCTCCCACAGTGCTGGCATTTTCTTAACTTGCTCCTCTAGCATCTCCTCGAATCCACCCGTGCCTGCTTGTTTACAGAAGAACGGACGCGGTGTGTTCGACCGGAAATCCCACCCTCATGCGTTGAAGCCCAATCATACCTCCGCGGGCCTCTCCCTCTCCTTGTGGACGCGTCTGCGAATCTTCCCACGCTGCAGACGGCCCCTGCGTCTGCGCGCGCTGTCCGTTTACGTGGCGTTAAAGCGTTAAACAGGCTGAGCTCTCTGCCCACGAAGGCCTTGACATCGCACAGGGACGCGAGGGACCCGAAGAGGGACACACCGGGGCGAGAGAGAAGCCGAAGAGGGACACGCCGGGGCGAGAGAGAAGCCGAAGAGGGACACGCCGGGGCGAGAGAGAAGCCGAAGAGGGACACGCCGGGGCGAGAGAGAAGCCGAGATCGGGTGAGAGGTATTAAATAGAAGAGGAAACGAGTTAAAAAGCCAGGATGGAAGCAGTGAGAGAGAGGGAGGAGAGAGGTTATTGACACACTCCTGAAACTCGTTGGCCCCCAGCCCAGCACCCTGGTGGCCCCGGGCCCCCCCCCTCCCACAGTGCTGGAGCACAAATGGGCTTTTTTAACAGCAGTCAGTGGCTGCCCCCCCCCCCCCCCCATGCTCTACAGAGCTGGTTTACAACTCACATACACTCTCTCCCTTTCTCTTACTCTCCCTCTCTCCCTCTCCTCTCACTGTGATAAACACACACACACACTCACACTAAAATACATAAACAGAAACAAGCAGAAAGTGTTCCACCCTGAAGATGACAAAACTCTCTCTCTCACTCACACACACACACACACACACACACACACACAAACAAACACAACCCCTTTCCCCCTCTCCCTACAAATACTTTTTATACTACTTAACTGGTAGGTCTATACACAGGAGCGTGGTTCGCAGGTACACCACGTTTGTCAGCTCTTGTCTCTGGTGATTTATGGTGGGCAAAACGGAAGCTTATTTGATCCATTTGTACGAGTGCAGTAATTAACCGAGGCGACTCCGAGTGTGTGTGGGGGGGGGGGGATGTGTGTGTGTGTGTCGGAGGGGGGGGGGGGGGACGAGGAAAAGAAACGCGGCGGGCCGGAACAAAACATCTCCGCGAAAAGTCCTGTCTGGCAGGTTAATAAATTAAACACTGCATCATTTGTCAAGCTCCACCGTTTGTTTGGGTTTTGAATGGAGGAGTGGTGGTTCCTTATAGGAAGCTTTCTACATCCTCCTCCTTTGAAACATTTTTTTTTTCTTTTTACTTATTTACTCACTTTGGGTTGTGTTTGTCAAGGAAAGGAGCTCATACTTCTGCGCAAAAAATCCCATGATCCTCTTGGTGGCCTGGTTCCTACTGCCAGCCGCCAATCGGAAGTTGCGAGACGCGGGTGTGAGTTTGTGGCGGACGTGATTGGCCAGCAGGTCTCGCGCTCTTCCTTCCTCCTGCAACTCTCCTTCCTGAGTCCGGCCATAACTCTTCTGCCTCGGGTTATTGCAGCGACACGGCTTTTTCTCTCTAGCGCTCCACTCTCTCTCTCCTTCTCTCTCTGTCTCTATCACTCTTTCTCTCTCTCTCTTTTTATCGCTCTCTCTCTTTCTCACTCTCTGTCTCTCTCTAAGCTCCTTAAGGTGTCTTGGGGGGGCTGCCGTTATGTTCTTAGACAGGTGCTCAGGATATACAGCCCCTTGGCACCCCCTCTCACCTCCCCAGAGAGAGAGGGAGGGAGAGAGAGATGGATGGATGGATGGATGGACAGAGGAGAAGAGAAGAATGGGAGGGGGTACGGGCAAACAGTGGCGGGCGGGGCTGCATCAAAACAACTGGTACAGGTGGAGGAGGCAAGGCTGAAACGCTGCCGTCCACACTGCTGCAGAGAGAGAGAGAGAGAGAGAGAGAGAGAGAGAGAGCCTGGGCCCTGGGCCTCCTGTCACAACTTGACCCGTCTGCCCAACACGCCGCAGTACTGATGATGGATGGACAACACACAGCGATTAGTCAAACATATCAACAGTTGATTGGTGCTTAAGTCCTCCTATACCCCCGCGTGACGAGCGCCCCCCCCCCGTCCCCACCCCCCTCCCGAGCCTCGCCGAAGGGCCGTGAGGCAGCGTCTCTCCTGGGACGCGAGCGGCCGCCGTCCGAGGCGCGTTGATGTACGACGTCTCCGCGGAAGACCAGCTCCATTTCTCCTCTCATTTCCACACATGGTTAACTCTCTCAGCCCCGCGCCTGATTACCAGAGAGGCACCGGCGCCTCCTCAAGCACCGCGGGAAGAAACTGTGGTTTAGCACCGTTCGACGCGCCTGTCTGCTCACTGTGGAGGTTTTGCTTTGGTCAGTGTGTGTGTGTGTGTTTTTTTTTTTTTCTGGGCAGATAAGTACTACAGTCATTCGCAAAGTTTAGCGTTATAAGCCCTGTAATAAGGTTATTTACGATCATATGCAACGGTCCATATCAAAAATTTGACAAGACTGCACTCTTGAGATATTGCTCATTATCGCTCTTGAGATATTACTCATTGCTCATGTCACAGCTAAGTACCCCATGGATCTCTGTGGGCATATATATGCTCTAACATGACCAATGAGCACTAATATCTCAAGAGTGCAGTCTGTCAAAATGTTGATATGGACAGTTGTAAATGATCGTAAATAACTTATTACAGGGCTCATGATGCTAAATACCAGACTATTCCTTTAACTCTTTAATTCTTTGATTCCAAACTCTGAATTCTCTCTGTAGGGATTTTTTTTCTCAGGAGACTGTCACAGGTCAAACAATTACTCTTTTGGCCTTTTATTTCCAAGTATTTTGCCCAGCTGTAATTTTGCCCAGCTGTAGCCCCTAGTGCATTCTGGTCCTGCTGAGACGGCTTACTGCTGCCCCTCAGCTCTCTCTCTCACACACACACATACACACACCACACAGACACACCACACACACACCACACCACACACACCACACACACACACTACACACACACACACACACACCACACAGACACACCACACACACACACACCACACAGACACACCACACACACACACACACCACACACACACCACAACACACAGACACACCACACACACACACCACACCACAACACACACAGACACACACACACACACACACACCACACAGACACACCACACACACACCACAACACACAGACACACCACACACACCACACCACACACCACACACACATCCCGGCTCTGCAAATTCCAAACACAACTGCTTAGTCTGGGAACAACCTCTGGACCCCTCTCCCCCCCCCAGCCTCACTATAAAAAGAATGAATGGACTCAATCAGCGCAGTGCTCCACCTACTGTAGCCCGGCACCCGCCAACCACTTCCTTGATTCTCTACTCACCCGGCCCTTTCAGAACTGGGGCAGAGGTGTGGCCCGAACCGGAACAGCACCCAGCAGTCTGGAATCCACAGTCACAGGCCTCATTTCCTTTCCCTGTGGGTGAGTGGACTCTCTCGGAACATGTGATTCCTGGTGTGACCCGGCCAGACAGACGTGCGACCGAGGAATGAATAACCACAGAAACTGCTACCTTGTCTCCTCCTTGGAAGCTCTACTCTGCATGGCCTGGGATTAAAAGGCTCTGCTCTAGACTGGGTTTATTTTATAAGCTAGATATCTTCTGTTCCTGCAGCTCTCTCCGCTCGCTGCACAGGGGGAAGGGAGAGTTTAGAGGCTGCCCAAGAGAGCCTGGCCCTGCGCTAGTGATGGCGTGTATTTAGAACTGAAGGTAGTTTGTTAAAACATCGGGTGTTTTCATATTTCCCTACTCCCTCCTCACATACTACATATGCTCCTACACACACACACTCACTCACTCACACATGCACACACACTCCTCCAGTCAACGCTCTAGTTCTTTCACTCCTCTGTAATCGAGCGACGTCCTCGGAGCACAGCGCCAGCGGCATTGCCACGGCGGCGGCAGCTGAGATTTGACAGCAGCGATGGCGGTCGGCTCGCTGGGGGAAAACACCACAGTCAACGTCTTCCCCCCCCCCCCCCCCCCCCCTCCACCTTTCGCTTCTGCTCCCCGTCGTCCTCTAACCTCCAGCTATAGGGTACGCTTGGCGGAGGCGGGGGTGTAGCGAAGATGCTTGTTTGCCGATTGGGTAAACATTCATTTACCCCCGGCAGTCACACGTGAAGTTAATCAAAGTGATTATTCGTCGTAATCATCGCTTTCTCCTCCTGGCCTCCTGTACGCCAGCGTGGGGTGTGTAATCATACTGTAAATGCATGGAGATTTTCCCTGCCATCTGCCTGAGTTACGTGTCCTCCCTTCACACACACACACACACACACACACACACACACACACGTCCTCTCATAAACATGCATCAAAGCACATCACACCCATACACATATCGTCACTGCGCGCATCAAAGTGTTGAAATAAAATTTAAATAAAACACACTCCATTGTACTCAATGTGTATCCCTTCTTTAGGACAGACAGTATTGTTCTGGAAGGGTTTCATTTTCGTGTCGCAGCAATGCAAAAAAAAAAAAAGAAGACATTTCTTGTCCCTTGGTCCTCCTGCACTTTTCTCCTTCCTCTGTGTTGTTTGCTTGGTGCAGGTAAAACGGATTGTAATGTTGTGAGACATCTTGGTCCAATAAAGACCAAGACGCGTTATCCCACTCTCAGGACGCCCGGTCGCTGCTCCGCCTCTCACACCTCTACTTTCCTGTTTTCCCTTTGTAGGGGAGGAGCTTAAGGGGAAGATCACAGTGCGCAAGAACAGGAAGGACCCTCGCTCCCTATTCGTCACCTTTGAACTCCGGGACAGGAAGCAGACGTACAGCCTGCAGTGAGGTCCCACATCACTTAGTTACTGCCAATCAAAGATAACCTTTTGTATAACCAGGATGACATCATCAGCACAGTGCCCTGCCCTGCCTTGCTCAAAGTAAAGACAGAACATTTCACCCAAGAGGACTGTTAGAAGTAGAGATTAGGTTTTTAGGAAATGTAATGTTTAAGACACTTTGACCTCAAGGCCAGCATTGAAATGTTGATCAGATATACATGACTCATTACTCCATGACCAAATAATAAATTAAGTCAAGGAGTACAATTGAACATGGTGGTGTTTGGTTCATGTGTTCCATTCCATGCGTACAGTAGTCAAAACATCCCATCGGTTCAATCTGAGCTGCTCTCGACAGGTTTCCCTACTACCATATATTTTCAGTTGCAAAATGTCAAAAATTCTACTGCATTAACCCAATTTTAATGTAGCCTTCTGCAGGTGCATTCATGCCTTTTTGTAATGGTTTTCTAAGTGTCCCTTTATGAAAGCAAGTTCTGCTGTAGTGGCCCAGAGTGAATTTCTGCCTTAAAAAAAGTAATAAAAATGGCTGACTACCCCCCCCCCTGCATCCTCCACCGAATAGCCATGCTGGGAACTAAATGTTTCTCCACTACCCCCAGACCATGCATCATAAACTGAGAGGCGTTTCTGATGAGCTGCTGCATCCTCTGTGATTTAGCGTTTGCTTAATAAAGCTCTTTTTTCCATGATAAAGACTGTGTGTGCAGTCCTGTCTTCACTTTGTTCATCACTTTGTTTCGTCAATGCATTTCAGGCACGAAGATATAATTCACTATATGTTGTGCAGAAAGCAGGTGGTGAAGTAAAACTGACTGGGCTCACGCCTTAGAAATTAAGTTAGAGGTTTCGCATGTCTCACAAAACGGGGTTGCCTTCGGTGATAACTCATCAAACCAGAGACTGATCAATTTCCATTCTGTGTTGATGTGTCTCGTCGCTTTTGGCGACTTGGCTTATTTGAGAAACTCAATGTGTGGAAAAAGCCTGCGGTGGTTGTGTGCCTGGAGTAGCGTTTTGTGGGAGATGCGTGGCCCTCCGCTTCGCTGAATCTCCTCCAAAGCGACTGAGCTAGAACTCGAGCCGTTATCTCAAGCCCGGTCAAAAGAGTGAAATTAATTATATGGGCACTTGTAATTAACGAGCTTGCGATCGTGATCAGTATTATCTAGGGCCAAGGAGGGTCACGAGATGAGACAACTCTAGCTTTTTTTGTCGGTGAGTTCTTGCTAATGTTTAACAGCGCTAGGTTTATTTAATAGTAGGCATATTATATGCAAGTTAAATTAATACAAATATAATGATCGAAAATGATCTTATCGCCTGACACGATTTGTGTGCTGATGAATTGACAGTGCAATTTGAATGATTTTGAGAGTAGGCTATAGGCATATATTTAGGATTATTTTCATAGCTCCTCGTGAGACTAAATCAAAATTCCCCATAGGCCTACATTAAAATTAATTTGTCCGGCTTGGGCAATTAGAACAGCACAGCCACGACTTGTGGCAGCGAGCTGTCCATCTCTGTGCACTCCCCTCTTGTGTCGTTAGAAGGAGAGTGTTGGAGCAGACAAGGGAAGAGGGGCAGAAATCAATTACAATTATTCTCTGTTGACAAAGTAATTAAACCCATAGCAGCAAGCTAATTCAGTCGCGCGTGGCCCTTATCTGGAGCTGCCGCAGATTTACGAGCGGCTCGAGCTCGGCGTGCATGCCAGGTGATTATCGCGCGCAGGCCTAGAACACGAAGGGGCAAAGGCTCGCCAATAAGCTATTTTCATGACACTGCGGGTTCAGATGATGGGTGCTTCAAGATCTGAGGTTGAAAGCAGGCAGTATTTTGAATGAGTTTTTTTGAATTTGAATGAGGTTTTGCATAGGTGCTTTTTTACGCAAATCCAAATGAACTTGAATGCAGGCCCACATTCCGTTAGGTCATTAAAGCTGAACAATGCCATGCGCAATGCAGTATTTTGGGATGAGCTATTTGTGGCACTGGACTATTCTGAAACGTCCACTGCCAGTATGTTCCAATTTGTCGTAGGCCAATTCCTCAGTTACCACGTGTTACTAAAAAAAGGTATTTACTCCCTTTAACAAATGAGTAGCTTCAGCGATTTCATGAAGACCTCGCCCACTTTTTTCTGCGCTTGATCAATGCTCGTTTCAGTGACGCACGTGGGTATATAGCCTATAGCCCATGTGTGCGTAAATTCCTTCAAGTGTGAAACCTATATATAGTTTATACGTTCATTTAAGCAATATGACTTAGTTTGCAATAATCTGCAGTTCTCCGTCATGGCAAAATATTTGCTATACTTCTGGGGGGTTGTTTTATTGTTTTACTTTAGTTTCCTATTTCATTAAAACTATTGTTTACTATTTCACTAAAACGAGATTTAAAAAAGACGCATTTGTTATGACACCTTGGACTAATTAGCTTATTTACTAGGCCTACATTTACTTTTAAAATGTACCTATAGAGCATGCATAAAGAAAACAAAGCAAATGTAATCTGTGTAAGTAGGCTTTATTGTGGATGCTTTGTCCTTTTGAAGAAAGGATGCAGAATATGCACTCCCACATTCTGTCTAACGAACTAGAATGTCTGCGATTAGTTGAAATCGCATGAAATAGTTGAAATAGGCTTCTATGCATCTACTCAGGTGCAGTAATACAACTCTCCCCAAAACGAAAGCTACCTGCAAATCCTGTCTTAACGAGTCGTGTGCCTGTGTACACATTCCCTGGGGCCGAGCGTATTAATCAGCTGCGAATGAGTCAGTCCAAACACGCGCGTACAAACGGCATGTGCGTTAACAGCGCACGCGTACGCGTCTTCGTCCAGTGTCCCTTTAAAAATCAGAATCCAAGGCCAATGATTTATCAAACTCCTATTATCAAGAAAATGTCAAGCGAAGGGCACCTTGCTCTGCACTGACGCAAACCAAAGCTTTCCCACGGAAGTATAGAAAGCTTTGCACGAAGCACGGCTAAATTCAGTCCCACTTCCAGCCCTGTCTTCTTTACAGCTGCTTTCCACCCTTTCAGCACATCCTACGCCTCTGCACAAATGGTAAGTGCGCACTTTTTCTATTTTCGATTAAGAATTGTTTCTTTTTAGTACTACAAGTTGCTCTATTTTGTATCCTACTTATTACAGGCTACACGGAACGGTTTAAACTACAGAGAAATGCGTTGTAATCCGGGGAGTGCGCTGTCCATGGTGCTGAAATGCATCTGCAGCGCTGCTCTACACACGAAAACTTTTTTCCGTTCCTATATCATGCATATGGATCCATTCTATCGTTATTTGTTCTCTTGGTGCATTTAGTTTGATTGGAATGCTACGTAGTATGTTCCCCCCGATATTTTTCATACTTTTCATACATTTTCGTATGGAACTATGGGAACATTTAAAAAAAAAATCGTTTTCAATTTACGAGATAATTTGAATGCTATTTCCTTCATAGGCTATAATGGAATCGTCTACACCATAGATAATAACCTAGGCTTCCTTCTCCCTGTCCTCTTCGGGTTATGTTGTGTTTTTCTATTCAGAATCTTACGGTGTTGTTTTACTTGGCTCGCCCCTCTTCTGCAAAGCAAAATTCGGAGAGAAACTAGGCTATTGATAATTCTGTTCGCAGTCGTCAGTGTTGTAATGCAGGTGATCCTGCGTGCCTGTCGGGGAGAGGCGAGCTGCAGAGCGAGAGCCCGGCAGCTTCTCTATTGCCCATAAAATCAGTGGATGTGTGGGGCTGAATGACATGTGGGAAATGGGGCGTAAAATTAAAGCTTCTCGCAGTAACGGCAACCGGGAGAAGCAAACCCCCGCAGACCGTGATCTGAAACCCAGAGCAGCGAAGCCAAAACATGCGACAAAGGGCTTTTAAAACGCCGCAGAAACAGCCTCCGATGTATATGTAGGATCTGTTTAGAATGTTAGGACATGTTTAGAATGTATTAGGCCCAATGCACGAGCATAGCTACAATAGTAACGTTAGTATTATTATCTTATTGTTTATACTAGAATAGCCTTAGAACTGTTTTAGGGCAGTTGTGTTTTGGCTACTGAATTGAATGGTCACCGCCAGTCACCGTGAGGAAAATAAATGAATGAACTTTTCTTTTATACACGCGATCGTGTCTAATCCTTACGAGTCTAACATATACCTTCGTTTTAGTGCACGGTGATTAGTTTGTAAGATGGACGCTAAACGAGTTTGGCTAGGCTATCGCTATTTTAATCACAAAAGCATACGATAATTCATTCGTCTCTATAAGACGTTTAGATTAGGCTAATTGTACCTTCTTGGTGTTGCTCCCGTGGGATTTACTGTGCTAAACATTTTTTAATTCCATTGTTCTAGGATTTATCCGACCAGAGAGAGATGTCCAAGCAGCCTACCGGCCTTAACCCGTCGCAGCAACCCGAGGGTGCGGCGGGACTTAAAGAAAACAAACCGGAAAATGTCCCAAGCCAGCCGGCCGCTCCTCACACGCACCCGGCCCCGCAGCCACCTCAATCCAACGAGAGCAAAACTTTTTGTCCCTCGGAAAATAAACCGGGAGAACCGGAAACCAATAAGGTCTATGGGACGTTTAAAAATGCCGCTCCGGCCGTGCCTGGATCCGTGGCTGCCAACTCGGCCTCCCGAAAGGATTCCACCGGCTCGGCAGCGGCCCAGACAGGGGGCTCTGCGGCCGTTCAGGGCCGGGGGATGTCTGTCCAATACGGGGACCCGCTTAGGGCCAGCGTGGAGCAAAACAACGCCTCGGGCAACTGGACGACCATGAGCCAGACCACCATCATACTGGGCACAGATGGCAACACGTCTGTTCAGCCCGCTGCAGTGACGGGGGTAAGTGGGCTCAAATGAATTGTTTCAATACATTGACAAAATAATGTTAGATGGTCCAGGTCAGGAAAGCGAGAGGGACGTGACGACCAAGCAGTTTTGGGTGGGATTGGGGAACATGGCCTGTAGTCTTTATCACGGTAGAGGTGAGGCGGATCTTGTGCTTTCACCGATAAGGGGTGACACGCTGCGGGAGGGCTGTAATTAAGATCACGGGAGGCCTGCTACTGCACTGTGCCTGGCTTGGAGACTCGTGTTGGGTGATGTGAGAGAATGGGCTATAATAATAGAATGTGATTATCGAGGTTTGTGATTGTCTTCGAATAATGGAATACTGATGTGCGTCAGGCTGTCACTGATATGATAAAACAAGATTTAAAAGGTTGTTTAAAAATGGCACTAAGGGAAAACTGGACAAAAATGGGATAGGCAAATCAGAGATCCATAACACCATAAGCTTACCATAACAACTGGATGTTCTAGGAAAGGAGAGCCTGGATGATAAAACGGTTATCTTTATTAGACAGACTATAGCCTATGTTAGTGATATAGTCACGTGCTGAATGATTGGTAGCCTTTCATTACAAATACTGTATTTCGTAGGCCGTGTAGTTGTCCTCCCTGCACTGCGCCGTGCTCTGTTTAGGTATAGCCCAAAACCCCGCATCATGCTCTCTCGGGATTGGTTGTTGATGTTCATGACAGCGCTCCGTAATGTGTTACATAAGGTTGCGGTTTCTGCCCATTGTTCCAATCCCCGCGAGGGCATTCCTCTCCCTCCCAGGCGCGCGCCTGCACTGTCTGTTCCATTGATAACGTGGTCCTCGTCCCCCTCTTTTTGGGCGCACAATCAGGAACATGTAATTAACTGTGGGTATGAATACGAATTACTTCCACCTAGTTCTGAATTTACCCACGTCAATCGTGAGAGTAGTTTTGTATTGGGTGTTTTTTGTGACAGAGTTGCACCTTGTGCTCCCAGCTTTAGCTTGTTCTCAGTTAATGTTTTTGTGCGTAATTAGCTTATGCGTAATTGGGTATAACGAATAAAACGAAACCTATCTTCTAGGGTCAGACGCAGAGGGATCATGATTTCAATGACAATAATCCCACTTATGTTCTCAGGATGACGACGATGATGAGGAGGGAGATGAGAATAAGGCCAGGGGGAACTGGACAAATAAAATGGACTTCATACTCTCCATGGTTGGATATGCCGTGGGACTGGGAAATGTATGGAGGTTCCCATATCTAGCCTTTCAAAACGGCGGAGGTAAGAATATATCACAGAACAGGTGCGAACAAACTAAATGCCAAAAAAGATAAATCAAGCACAAACATCTCATTCACTTTGAATAACGAATATAACAAAGCATCATTTACAATTAATGGCACAAGAACTCTTGAGTTATTTAGCCGTTATTATTCGACATGTCACAATTCTTGTGGAGGTTTTAAATGTTAAAGGAGATAAACACATTTTTCGTTTTCTTGAAACACAAGTAGGCCCAACAGCAGTGTAGCCTACATTTTGAGGGGTAGGCCACTGTTGTACATTGTAAATTATAATTATTAATTAATATTATTACCTGTAGTACTATCTTATTATTTCCATTCATAAATAGTCAGTTGAATCTGAAAATATAAGTAACACATTGTAGCCCACAGGCTGACATTTTTGTCTTTTCGTTTTTGTGGTTTTAAAACAACAATAAATGAATGCACGATTTTTTTTCTCTTGGAGCTGCATGGCCTTCACACTCATCTGTGAACTTTAATCCCGGTTTTTAGAAGTGGGATATGTTCTCTTTTTTACCTGTGGCCTACATGTGTGCTAGTTTGAAATGCTGTCCCATTTCCTCGTAGGTGCTTTTTTGATACCTTACCTGATAATGTTGGGACTCGCCGGGATCCCAATATTTTTATTGGAAGTTTCCCTTGGCCAGTTTGCCAGCCAGGGCCCCGTGTCAGTATGGAAAGCCATCCCTGCCCTGCAAGGTAAACTGCGATCACTCAGTCTGCGCTCTTATGCATGGGCCCTTAAGTTAATGTCTTCTTCACTATATCAGAGTAAGACATAACGCTACTGAGAACATGCAACTTATACATCTTATCATGACTTTTGATCAAGCTCCTCTTCCTGCTTAAGAGTAATTTATATATTTCGTCTCATTTATTTATTTTAGGTTGCGGGATTGCCATGTTGATAATATCTGTCTTGATAGCCATATACTATAATATTATAATGTGCTGGACACTATACTACCTGTTCGCTTCGTTGAAGGGCTCACTACCATGGGCTAACTGTAGGAATGAGTGGAACACGATGGACTGTAAGGACAAAGACATGCTCCTCTTAGGTAAGACTACAATCTCTCTCTCTCTCTCTCTCTCAGTCACTCTCTCTCTCTCTCAGTCACTCTCTCTCTCTCTCTCTCTCTCTCTCTCTCTCTCTCACACACACACACACACACACACACACACACACACACACACACACACACACACACACACACACACACACACACACACACACACACACACACACACACCAAGCACCGATGCGCAATGCGCAACGCGTACCTTAACTGAAGTGAAGACTGCCATAATGAATTGTGACCTGGTACTATCTATGCGGTGTAGGCTATCTGCATGATCATTTTACTATGAAATGATCTCTTTCCATCCATAGATTCATTGCAATACGTTTATATTAGCTTATTGCTTTGGTATTATTATTGGCCAAAATTAGGCTACTTATTCTATAGGCTATATGAGAGATAAAACATGGTCATACCTGTATATTTTTCTGTCTGAATGCCACCAGAGGTAAATATAAACTGTCACTACAACAACGGGTTTCGATTGATGCGATAAGCTGGATGTAAGATGCCCCCGGTGTCATATTGGCAAATTGATTTTTTACCTGAAATTGACTAGGCTAAAATGAGTAAAAAGGAATGGGGAGAAACATCTCTTTTGACGAAGACAAATGATGCAGTAGAAATATGGCAAATGTAGGCCTAACACCTAATTGTTTTGAAAAAATATCGAAATTTGATCAGAAAATAAAGAATATTTGCTTTTTGCATTTGTGTGGATTCAGCACAAAAACTGCTTGCTTGACAAATTTACTGTATGGTGTTGCTGCAGTGCCGCAGTGTGCGCCAGATCGCCCTCCGCTGGTTAACCCGAGTATTAGACACATCTACTCCTCTGCATCCTTGGCTAAAATTGATGCAAAAAAACCCCCGCAAATGCCGAAAAATATGTTATTTCTGTCTTAATGCCTTATGATGCTTATATACAATTATACTAATACAATAATGGGATTTCTTATTGTAAGTATTTGTAGCCTAATTTTCTTTTTGGTAAGCATATGCTTGAAAACTTGACCCCAGAGAAAGATATCCCATACTAATTAACTCTATGCGGAAATAATTTAGCATCATTGTTGAATTATGCTTTCATGACAATACTTTTCAGAAAAATAAGGTAATCAGGTTGATGAAGCCGGTATTCATTCTACAATAGATTTGATTATAGATTCATGTCATACACACAATACTGTGTATTGGCTCACTGTGAGAAGTCTAGTATGTGTGTCATGTACAGTATGTGTATGCATCTATCTGTACCTCTGTGTGCTTTGCGTGTGTCTGTCTGTTTGACCTATGTTGGTTTCTGGTTGTGACAGACACGTGTATCCTTCGGGATAGAAACATGACGTCTATAAAGAACTCCACGTTCTGTCTGTCTGCTAACACCATGGGAAACCTGTCTAAACTGGTTAACATGACTGTAGATTTAAACAAGACCTATGTCAGCCCCAGTGAAGAATACTTCAAGTGAGTACTCTCCGAACACTCTGTGCATGTGTCCATTTGATTGATTGATTGATTGATTGATTCTATTTATGGATATTGCAGACATTGAATCCAAGGGATAACATGTAAAAGTGTAAACACTCGTAGTAGGACAGACAGTAACACATAAGTTAAAATCCTCTAAAACAATGATTAAAAACCTTCAAGGACAACCATAATGTAAAAAACAACAGTCAAGAAAATGGTTGAAAATAATTTCTTCCAGTAGCCTACATGTTTTCTGTTGTTACTGCTTGATGATCCCCCATGCACCTTGATTTCATTTCTCATAATGCGTCTACCCGCTAGTGCATAGACCACATACACTCTGAGAAGAAATAAAGGGGACTTTGTTCATTGCAGTCAATTGAGGTTGTTCCTGTTTTGTGTGTTTAGTCTGACATGCCACCAACCCTTGTCTCTCCACGCCTATCTCCGCAGGTACAATGTGTTGCACATCTCTAAGGGGATCGAGTTCCCAGGAGACCTGCGTTGGTCTCTGGCTGGCTGTTTGCTTCTGGCCTGGATCATCGTCTACCTCTCCCTGGCCAAAGGAATCAAGTCATCAGGGAAAGTAAGATAAATCTCTCTCAGCTCAGCTGCTGCTGGTGCCAGTGTTTCCATTCAGCCACTAGAGGGGAGACATGAGTCAAGGCTCTCTGATGCCGTGAGACTTGAAGTGTAACACTGTCCTCTAGTGGATATGTATTTGAAATGCAGTGTACAGTCACAAGCTCAGGACAGGTATCTGCTGTCTTCCTTCTCTCACTCTGCCCCTATTCTCTCCCTCTCCTTTCCTCCTCCTCCTTCTCCTCCTGTTCCTCCTCCACCCCTCCTCCTGCTCCTCCTCCTCGTCCCACTCCTCCTCCTTCTCCTCCTCCTCCTCCTTCTCCTCTTCTTCCTCCTCCTGCTCCTCCTGCTTCTCCTCATCTTCCCCCTCCTCCTGCTTCTCCCCCTTCTCCTCCTCCTCCTCCTCCTTCTGCTCCTCTTCCTCCTGCTCTCCTACCTCCACTTCCTCCTCCTCCTCCCAGGTGGTGTATTTCACAGCCACCTTCCCCTACGTGGTCCTGGTCATCCTGCTTTTCAGAGGGATCACCCTCCCAGGGGCCGGGGACGGCATCCTCTACTTCATCACACCCAAGTGGGAGAGACTTAACGATGCAAAGGTACAGCTCTCTTTCTCTCTCTCTCTCTCTCTCTCTCTCTCTCTCTCTCTCTCTCTCTCTCTCTCTGTCTCGACTTCTCCCTCTCTCCGACAGTTTCTCCATCTCTCTCAGTGTAACTATGAATATTTGATATTGATAGAGAGGAGCCATGTTCCGAGAGGAATAACGCGCTGCATCAATCAAAGGTTTAATTCAGAGGTTCAGATCTGGGACTGCACACGACACACTGTGACACAGCGTCCACACGGTCAGACAACTTAGTGGCCGAGCAAGCCCATATTTATAGTACTTTTGTAGGTCAGTACACCCTAAATTTAATGTTACACAAATGCTGTCCTTATACAGAGCCAGCCCTATACATAGAGGAGAACAGGTATTGTCTAACAGAGTAGTGACCTCTGACCATAAAAGACACAGGTCCTGGACGATAGAGAGCAGTTGGTGAGCAGGAGGTGATGGTCAGGATCAGGGCTGCTAGCCACTGCGCTAACAGTAGCCGAATGGTGGCATTTGAGCTTCTTCTGAGAGGCTCCTAACACGGTATTCAAATAGGGACCGGCATCTATTAGCGTATGCCTTCAGCACACTCATAGTCCCTGAAAAAACACACACATCATAACACTCTGCCGTGTCTCCCGCTCATCTGCCTGTGTATAACTGACCTTCCGTCTGCGTGTTTGCCGGCGCTAGGTGTGGAAGGATGCCGCCACCCAGATCTTCTTCTCTCTGTCAGCAGCCTGGGGCGGTCTCATCACTCTCTCCTCCTACAATAAGTTCCACAACAACTGCTACAGGTACGGTGCACTCAACCAACCGCTGTTCCCCGCTGTTCTTCAGCCCTTCCAATGTTTTATTCTCATTTTGTCTCACTAGAGGGAATTTTTTTTTTTTTTTTATTAAAAAATATAAAAACTACATTGAACGCTCAGATCAATATATGTGATATCTTTATACACGGTTGATGTCGTGCATCAAAACAATACTTGTGTTAGTTCTGTGCTTATATGCCATAAATCCATGATGTCCGATTCGTTCCTCACCAATGTCGTTCATCCCTCTTCTCAGAGACACCATCATAGTGACGTGTACCAACAGTGCTACCAGTATATTTGCTGGCTTTGTCATCTTCTCTGTCATTGGCTTCATGGCCCATGAGCTGAAGGTGCCTATAGAGAAGGTGGCAGATGAAGGTGAGCTACCGCACACTGACATCACCAGGTCACTGCCTGGCTGGACTCAGGACCCCTCACTGCTCCAATAGAATCGTAGAGGTGCATTTGTGAAGTATCTTATTTGTTATGTATCTGCCATTGTGTGTGCCTTTATGTGTGTGTTTGTATTTGTGTGTGTGTTTGTTTGTTTATTTGTGTGTGTGTGTACTGTATCTCTGTGTATGTGTGTCCTTGTGTGTGTGTCTGTATGTGTGTGTGTGTGTGTGTGTATGTATGTGTGTGTGAGTGTGTGTTAATGTGTATGTGTGTGTGCGCGTGCATGTGCGTGTGCGTGTCTCAGGTCCAGGCATAGCGTTCGTGGTGTACCCGGAGGCTCTGACCAGACTTCCTCTCTCGCCATTTTGGGCCATCATCTTCTTCCTCATGCTGCTGACTCTGGGTCTGGATACCATGGTAACCACACCACATTGCCTGTGTTTGTGTGCGCGCCTCTGTATATTTCATTTTCATTTCAAACCTTTATTCATACTCGCGAAGCACAAATCCAATGTACTGCAGTATACTTATTTAACAATTTCAATCTTTATATTATAGACGGAGATAGAGGGAGGGAGAGAGAGAGAGAGAGAGAGAGAGAGAGAGAGAGAGAGAGAGAGAGAGAGGAGGGATACAAAGAGAGACTATTCGCCCAGCCTGCGGGGTGTGAGAGCTCTAATTGGTGGGTTTGCCAGTTCATTTGGCTCCACCGGCGTCTTGAGGTTGTGCTGTGCCCGGTCGCCTTCTCGCTGGTCGCCATGGAAATGAGAGGTTTGGTGTCCGCTGAGCTTCTGATTCCCCCTCCCTGTGCTAACTGTCCAATTAAAATATATATGGCCGCAAATAACTCCACTCCACTTCTGATTGTTGATTGTTTATGTAAGATATTTTGATACGAGTGGTGCCAGTAGTTGAAGACATATCAAATCAAACTTTATTTGTATAGCGCATTTCATACACAGAGGCAACACAATGCACTTTACAGAGAGCAATGCGGGGGTGGGCATAGGTCCTACTGAACCCCTACATATTCCAGAGGAAAGCAAAAAAACAGTTTCCCCCGGGGGCCAGAAAAGTGAGCTGTAAAAAGTCTTCCCTGACCTCTCTCAAAGCTAAGCTATCTCTCCATTTTGACTTTTACCTGGTGTCGCTTACAACGAACCAACCCAGAGACTCTGTTTAAAGTCCAGGTGAAACCAATTTGGGATGTAAAGTCAGCCTCTTCCTGTTTGTGACGTCCCTCCCCCCGGTGAGCAGAAGGGCTCTGTCTGGAGTCAGGAGAGCTCTGTAAACAGTGAACGATGATGTTGGTTTGCCTTGGCAGCTGTGGCTCGGGGTGTCTGGGTAGGGACGTGTGTGTGTGTGTGTGTGTGTGTGTGTGTGTGTGTGCGTGTGTGCGCGCGCGTGTGTGTGTATGTGTGTGTGTGGGGGGGGGGACTTAATCGTACACGGTGGCACTGACTCGCTGCACGTTAAGAGGTTTGGGATGTTGACAGGAAATTTGTTTTGGGAGCTCGGGAGGAGGTCATGTCAGCTAGCAGAAAGTGGCAGACAGCTCAGTGCCAATGGGGTCGTTTTTATAAGACACAGCACTCTCTCTTGCCTCGCTCAATCTGACTATTCATCCCCTCTTTCCTGTGAGTTCATCCCCTGGCCCCTCGGCCCCTCATGTCATCATCCAAAACTCCTTAATCTCTCATGCGTCAAATCCTCTCTCTCTCTCTCTCTCTCTCTCTCTCTCTCTCTCTCTCTCTCTCTCTCTCTCTCTCTCTCCCCCTTCTCCCTTGCTCACTCTCTTATCCTACCCCCCATCTGCAGACTTGCGGGATTTTAAAGACTCTCTCTTTGTTTTCTATTTTTTCGGACTGATTCATTAACTGCTTCCTGTTGTCTTTCCTCTGTCCTCCTCCTTTCTTTCTTGCCTTTCTTCACCGATCTCTCACATTTATCCTCTATCTCTCCTCTGTCCATCTCTCCGCTGTCCATCTCTTGTCTCTCTGCCCCCAAGTTTGCTACCATTGAGACCATCGTGACCTCAGTGTCTGATGAGTTCCCCAAGTACCTGAGGAAGCACAAGCCTATCTTCACCTTGATCTGCTGTGCCTGCTTCTTCATCCTGGGATTCCCTATGATCACAGAGGTACACGTGTGTGCACACACACACACACACACACACACACACACACACACACACACACACACATGCATGCCCCTGTCCATCACCTCTCCCGTTAGTCTTAGAAAAGGTGTTCTGTCATTTCTTGTCACATCCCCTGTGAGACCACAGGAGCCACACAGGCAGAGACAGATGTACCTCTGGCAGCCCAGATAGCTCTGTGTCTGTCTGGCACTCATGTGAATGGGCCCAGATATCTCCAGCTGCTCCCCCTGTATGTAGGACAGGTCCTCGCCTTCAGACGATCAGAGCACCAATCCAATCTGAATCACACAACTTCATTAAATTAATGCTGTAGGCAGCACACAGTACAGTGGGAAAATACCCGTACCCAGTTTGGCTAACGAGAACTGCCAGAAGTAGAACTTTCACATGTTAAAGGAGTAGTAAAGGGAAAAATCATGTTTAGCCCTGTTTTAAGGTTACTTATGATCATATACAATGGTTCAGATCAAAAAGTTGACAAAACTAGTACTTTTGAGAAAGTCTGATAATTGCTCTACCACCGTTTTGGTCATACAATGGATGTGAGTGGGCACCGTGAAAAATCATTCAAAAAACATGTTAAACTCTCAATTTCAAAGACAAGAAACTCACAGAGGTGTTAGTTGGCATTCTGATATATAATTCGCCATAAAGTAAGATTGTAGTTCATCTGGAAAGGCTTTTTTAAATATTTAGCATAGAACTATTTAGTCGCAGCACATACGTGTGTAAACTTCCACAAACTAGGCAGCCTAGCAACATAAACAATAACAATAGCTACCGTAAGTAGTTCCACTTCCTGAATCCCCTCTGCGGATTGATCTACACATCTACAACGGTCGCGTCAATACAAGTCAATGGATTTTATAAAATGATCAATAAAACCCTACTGGATTCATACTTTGCTGTGAATTTGATGTCAGAACACCAACGGACACCAATTACCCCCTCGGTGAGCTTCTTGTCTTTGAAATCGAGAGTTTAACATGTTTTTGAATGATTTTTCAAGGTGCCCACCCACATCCATTGTATGACCTAAACGGTGGTAGAGCAATTATCAAATTTCTCTCAGAAGTACTAGTTTTGTCAACGTTTTGATCTGAACCATTGTATATGATCATAAGTAACCTTAAAACAGGGCTAAACATGATTTTCCCCTTTACTACTCCTTTAAGGATGGTTGTACTGTATATCACTGTGAAGTCTCACCATGTTTATGTGTGTGTATGTGTGTGTGTGTGTGTGTGTGTCTGTGTGTGTGTCTGTATGTGTTTTTGTTTGTGTATGTATGTGTGCGTGCATGCATGTGTGTGTGCTTCTGTTTGTGTGTGTGTGTGTATGTTTGTTTCTTTGTGTGTGTGTTGTATGTATGTATGTTTGTGTATGTGCGTGTCTCTGTGAGTGTGTGCCTCTGTGTGTGTGTGTGTGTGTGTGTGTGCTTGTGTGTGTGCGCGCATGTGTGTGTGACAGAGTGGAATGTACATGCTCCAGCTGGTGGACACGTTTGCCGCCTCCTACTCTCTGGTCATCATCGCCATCTTTGAGCTGGTGGGCGTGTCCTATCTTTATGGTGAGTTTAATCCTGTAGGTTCCCCTTGTATGGTCAGAGAGATACGCATGATGCTCAGACACCCCCCCTAAAAACCATAATAGTGCACTTCTGCTCCTCACCACTAGATGTCTCTGTCACCATATCCGTGACCAGGTGAGCTGGGAGTTTGCTGAGGACAGAGCAGAGTGTATGGTGCACACCAGCAGCAACGGAGTTGCATTTGCATGACTGTGAATCAAGCATGTTTTTTTTTTGGTCAATGTGGATAGGAAAGATATGTTGACGCAGCTTGGCTACTCAGTTGATGACCCATTCCAGGCCTGTTGGAACTCTCAGAAAATCTGGGTCACTGTGTGTGTGACTGGTTCGCAATGGAGAGGAGTCATAACCCCCCCCCCCCCCTCTTCTCTCTCTCTCTCCCCCCTCGCTCTCTCCCCCCCCCCTCCAATCTCTCTCTTTCTCTCTCTCTCTCTCTTATTCAGGCCTGCAGAGGTTCTGTGAGGACATTGAAATGATGATTGGTTTCCAGCCAAACCGCTTCTGGAGGATTTGCTGGGCCTTTGTCACGCCAACCATTTTGACCGTATGTGCACACAACACACACACACACACACACACACACACACACACACACACACACACACACACACACACACACACACACACACCTAATGTGTTTGCCTTTTCTATAGTGCCTTTTCAAATTGAAGAACCCACATTGATTTGGAGGAGTAAGTGTTTGCTACAGGGCGGGCCCAAAGATAAAACATCTGGGGCGGCTGTGACTCAGGAGGTAGAGCGGGTCGTCCAAAGATCGTAGGGTCGGCGGTCGAATCCCACCTCCTGTCCACATGTCGAAGTGTCCTTGGGCAAGACACTGAACCCCAAATTGCTCCCAGTGAGCAGGCTAGCACCTTGCATGGCAACTGCTGCCATTTTTTTTTGTGAATGTATACGTGAATGGGAACCCATTTTAAAGTGTTTTGGATAATAGGGCTATGGAAGTGCCAATTAGCGTTGTAGATAGCAAACCTAAGTCCTAAATCTTAATAGGGCGTGGCACGGCGAGTGCAGTAAATCTAAAATGATTCATCATTCAAAAGAGATGGATAGATAGATAGATAGATAGATAGATACTGTAGATATATACTGTAGATAGATAGATAGATAGATAGATGGATGAGAGAGAGAGAGAGAGAGAGATAGATAGATAGATAGATAGATAGACAGATAGATATAGATGAGAGATAGATAGATAGATAGATAGATAGATAGATAGATGAGAGAGAGAGAGATAGATGAGAGAGAGATAGATAGATGGATAGAGAGATAGAGAGATAGAGAGATAGAGAGATAGATGGATGGATGAGATGTCTGACGTTATTAAACCTTGAAGGGAAATTCAATCATCATAGCAGCCAAATACATTAAAATGCAAATAACAAGTAGGCCTACATAAACATTCATATTCATATTCAAAGACACAATATACAATAGCAGTCCAGATATACTCAACACAGACACATGCAAGTGCTGTTGTTGAAATGTTAAAAAGCAAATGCAAGCTTATTCCACAACTGTTCAATGTCAGCAGGCCTGTTAAAGGCAGCTGTAAAGTCTAATAGCACCTGGGAGCGATGACCTCTTGTATCGCTCCTTTACACACCAGGGTTGAATTAATCTGTTGTCAAGGTGCTCTTTAGCATGGCTGACATGCTGTGTAGGGAATATAATGGTAGTGATGCTGACATTAACATGTGATAATGGTGGTCATGGTGACATGTTATAGTGATGGCAACACCCTGGCTGAGGTGACTATGAGGAATGACAGTCATGAGCACCTCATGCATCAGTTACCGCCCTACTGGCCAGCCCGCCCCTCTCAAGGGGGTGGGGGGGCAAATTCGACTGGGAACCTCAGCGATGCATCATGCATGTTTCATCTCTGTCCTCCCTCCTCCCTCTCCTGCTGGGGCGCTCTCTCCGCCTCTTTGTCTGGCTGTCTTCTCTCCCGCCCTCTCCTTTGCCTTCTCCTTTCACTTCCTCCTCTTCCTCTCTTCTCTTTTCCTCCTCCTACTTCTCTTCCTCTCCTTCTCCTCTCCCTCTACCCCTCCTCCTCCTCTCCCTCCTCCTCCTCCCTCTCCCCTCCTCCTCTTCTCCCCAGGGTATCCTGGGTCTGAGTCTGTACCAGTGGAAGGTCATGACCTATGAGGACTACACCTACCCTACCTGGTCCATGGTCATGGGCTGGCTCATGGTCATCTGCTCTGTCATCTGGATTCCCATCATGTTTGTCATCAAGATGTACCTGGCCCCCGGAGGTTTTGCTGAGGTACACACACACAAACACACACCCCGATATGCACATATGCCCACACATGCACACACACACACAGACACACACGCACACACACACACACACACACACACACACACACACACACACACACACACACACACACACACACACTGTCTTAAGAATCAATAGTCTGATAGCCTTCTCATTAGTGGGTAGAGGCAAGACACTGTGAGTATTAATCTGGGCGTATTTTGCTGGGAGTCTGGTGGGCGACGCTTAAACACCCTGATTAATGAGTGATGTCGGACCTTCAGTAGACACAGAGCGAGATTGCGGAGTGGCTCTGCTGTTCTCACCTCAGCTGGCCACACAGGATCTCTCACTTCATTTAACATATCTGATGAGATGTTGACACTCTATTAATCATCAAGTAGATCAGTAGTTCATTTAGCATATCTGATAATTGTTCATCAAATAGATCTGTAGTTCGGTTCTATTCTAGTTTGTTCTGCTCTGTTCTGTTCGGTTCTATTCTGTTGCATTCTGAGCTATGTGTGTGTGTGTTTGTGTTTGTTTGTGTGTGTGCGTGCGTGCGTGCGTGTATGTATGTGTGTCTGCTGCAGCGGTTGAAGCTGGTGTGCTCCCCTCAGCCAGACTGGGGCCCCTTCCTGATGAAGCACCGCGGCGAGCGCTACAAGAACATGATTGACCCCCTGGGGACCAACTCCCTGGGCCTCAAACTGCCCCCCAAGGACTTCCAGCTGGGCTCTCAGTAGCAGCCTCTGCCCGCGCTGATCCCACCCCCCCCCCGCTGTGACCCCCACTGCCAACATAGAGCTGGGAGTGTGAGACACAGCAAACTGGCCTCCGCCACCTCCTCCCTCTCTGCTTCCTGTGCTTCACCCCTTGATCTCGTTTTCTCTCCTCCCTAAAAATGGAGGAGAGAACGGCTGGCTATAAGCTCCCTCTCCTCCTCCACTCTTTCTCTCTCTCCACCCCTTCCCTCGTTCTCTCCCCTCAGTCGCCAGTAAGGAGTGTCGGTCCCGGTGGAAACCTGTCTCACCCTCTCCATCACTGCTTGGTGGAAGACCCCCCCCCCCACCCCAGCCCTCTTCCTGTGAATGGCATGTCACTTCCTCCTGCTCACACTCACTGATTATTCCAGAACCCTTACGGCAGAGTTTTTACAAGAGAAAAATAATGTCGTCAAATGACACAGTTCAGACTGTAGTCTGGCAGTATTAGTCTGCACATAGAGTACAGAGTATGAGTACAGAGTATGAGTACAGAGTATGAGTACAGAGTATGTAGATGTCCCACTGAGAGACTCGGATAATGAGCCCCTTGGTGCAAACAGCACGCTTGCTGAGGGAGAGAAAAACATTGGTATGCATCAAGCTCATCTATAAGGGACATGCTACGGTATATTCCATTTATATTCTAAAAAACATTGGCAATACCCGTAATATGAACTGCCTGGAAAAATGCAGTACGCACTGATTAAATGGTGGATTTCTAACAAGTATTTGTTCCTGTCCATCGATATACGGTATATAAATCTATATATACTTTACATATAGCTTACACTAGATGCTGCTCAGTCTCTCTTGCTATATCAGAAATGGATTTCAGATCTCTGCTATTTGTGCCTCCAACTCCCCCCAGTAGTTAAGAGAATGCTTCCTGCTAATGACTTCCATTATAAACACCTTAGTCTTGTAATAATTCTGCATTATAGAAGCCTGGGCTTAGTTTCTCTCTCAAACCGGGAGACTCTATTGTGGTACCCTTCCTCTCTATTGATGAATTTGCTAATTCAGATGATCTCTTATATTACCTTAGTGTTGCGCAGTCATGACGTAGGACATCACCAGTCTAGTCGATCCTTCCTTTAGTAGCTTGAGATACGCAGCGCGGCCATGTGAAATCGTAGTGAATCTTCTCAGTGTTAAGAATGGTCAGATAGTCTTTCTGTGCATATTGAAGTAGACAGTCTATTTATTGCTATAGAGTATTGTTGTGGTCTCGTCATACCATCTGTGAAAACCCTCTTTCTTCATACGCAACTCCACTAGGGCAACAGAATATTCTTAATGTCTAGCCTACAGCCAGAGAGAATGTGTATGGCTCCGTGCTTTTTCTGCTGGGCGTGTAGCTGTATCTTGTACACTTTTTTAAAGCCCAGATGTGTGTTGATGTACTAATGTGTGCTTGTGTTGTCGCGTCCTCACTATGTTAGATGCAGCTGCTAGATGTGTGTTGTGTGTGTGTATGTATGTGTGTGTGTGTGTGTGAGTCATGCGTTAGACTAGAATATGGCCTCTTCCTGTCCTAGACCTGTACCGGACCATCGAGCCATTTGAACTGTGTCTCTTGTCTGTGTGTCCTCATGAAACAGGGTCTCAGGTAAACTTGATTCCATCAGCCTATCACTGTAGCTGTGCAGTAGGAAGAACAGCTTACACCATGAAGGTATACAGCCAAGCCTCCAGAATCTTACCTTTGTAAGAAGAACATAAAACCTGTATTTCATAGAGGTTAAAAATTGGGCTGCAATTACCAGACGCCCTTGAAAGTGTGCCTGTTCTCAGCTTCGCACTCACTATGATACGTCTTAATGAATTCTAGCTCAGTAATAAAGCATCATGCAAGTTATTGGACAAACAAGCACCTCCAGGACAGAATCATCTCTTTTTACAAGTGCAGTGAGTTGGTTGAGTTATGGTTATGAAACGAGCACATATTTCCCTTTAAATGTTGTGGGAACTTGATTTGTTGAATGGGCAAGCCGAATATGAGTAGGTAGCTAGCTGTCAGTCATCAGCACAGCAGGCAGCTCGGTGGGACAGGAAGCCACGTGACCACATTGCTTTCGATATTACATGTCAGGCAACCAATCTGCCTCCACTTACAGCGCTGCCATCCAATTACCGAGAGTGTGGTACTATGCATCCTGCAAGCAATTAGTCTATTTTCCACTCATACTGAAGCTGGTTATGCTTGCCATTTTCAGTCAAACGGATAAAAGACTTGATTAGAATGGCTGCAATTTCCTTTCATGGGCTTTTAACCCTGCAGGCGCACAGACTGGGCCAAGTGCTGATACTGAAGGCTGCAGGTACCCAAGAAGCAATAAGTCTAGTCTGGCACACGCTGTTTCATTGCCTTCTGATGAAGGGCAAAAACATCACGCAAACATGGTCCTTTAATTGTGATTGTAATAATGTCATGAAAAAAGAAAAGAGGAGCATTTAACAATACGATCATGGAACACGAAAACTCGTCGCAGAAGTACGCAGCTTGCTCATTGTGAAAATGTTTTTGTTGATAAGTGCACCATAACCCCCTGTGTGTGTGTGTGTGTGTGTGTGTGTGTGTGTGTGTGTGCGCGTTATGGGTGTGATTCGTGCCAGCGTAACAAACACTCAGTGCTTTCGTCGCCTGCATTGCGTGTATAAAGGTACTTTGGCGAGCTGATTAATAGGCGTGCATATACGCACGCGTTACGAGTCGCTCGCATTCTCAGAGGGTGACGTGTAAAAAGTGCAGTGCCATTTTTGCGCACATGCATGTAACGTTTGCACGCTCGTGTTAAGTCAGCGGGCACTAGAAGCTGTGAGCGGGGCTCATTTGTCCATATTGAATAAAAATTAAGAATATTTATTTGCACTCAATCAAATTCCAGGACCCTCCTTGCATAACTTTTCCTAGATATGTGTCGTTTTATCTCCACTATCGCTACATTTTGGCTGTTCGAACTGGTGCTGATGGTGCTGCAGCGCCCTCTATTGACAAGAAACACGTGTAGCTGAACATTTGTTTTAAATTGCGAAGAAAGAGTCATTCAGATATTAGGCTTTATTAAAAACAAGTTGCTTAACATGTGCGAATTCCATTTATTGAGAATGCATTACCAATTGGCAAGGACGAGATTAGAACCAGCTATGATTTAAAGGCAACTGACCTTACACGTGCGGCCGCTAACACGCCTGCTGCGCTAGCAAGGCACTGGCACGTTTGACACGTCGCTATGCAATTTCTGCACACATTACAAGACGTACGTACGGACGTACATCTATGATTTTACCAAACTGTCGTGTAGTGTTGGTGTCGCATATGTGAGGCGCATCTAACCTGTAGTGTTGCCGTCACGCACACGATGCGCAATACGTGAAAACAACATGTGCACAGCGTCTGCGTTACAGGTACGTTACAGCTATGAGACGTCTGTCTCTCCATTGTTTGTCAATGGAAATTATACACGTGCGTTTAGACGTTTGATGTCATCGCGTCTTCTTAAGTAGGCGCAAGTCAAGCGTTTAAGTATGGTGTGCTGGCACTAATCACACCCCATAGTGCGCGTGTGCGTGCGTGCGCGTGCGCTCTATGTATCTTTGTACAGTGTGTGTTTGCTTGTGTTCCTTTATAAAGACTATACATGAATTCTTTATCGCCCGTCTGTACGGTCGATGTCTGTCCAGAACATTGTGAGACCTACAGTACAGTGCAGGTGTAGACGAGTAGACAGAGGTTGAGGATTTTCTCCAGGGAGCCTCCTGCATCATCTCAACTCTTGTGTTTGCCTGATATGATATCACACCACCCTGGTGAATTTGAAGTGGGTTGAACAACACTCCAAAACATAGAGATTAATAAAAAAAACATGTCACTGACAGTTGCTTGCTTGAAGGTAACGATGATTGAAGAAGCAACTTGGCTAAATTATTTATACTTGTGTGTATCCTTGTGCGTTCCCAAGCCATGTACAGCATGATCCTGACATAACCTCCCCCCCCCCCCCCCCACACACACACACAGAAGAGAGAAAGGGAAAGAAAAATAAATGTATCTAAGACTTATCTAAGACAGACTGTAGCATTTTGCTTTGGGTCAGTAGTCATGTAAAAGCTGGAGGTATACTCACCCGTCTTTAGTGTGCTACTTCTGTCGTGCTTTCTGTTATTGAAGTAGACGAGGCTGAGCATTCAGCATCAACCACACTGATGATGGAACACCTGAGGCGCAGTGTTGGGAAACGCTTGCATGTGCTATTTGTGTTGCTGTGCTGTTGTGTCCATGTACAGTACCCCTCCCCTCCTCTTACCCCTCCGCTCCGCTCACCCCCTCCCCTGCATGTTTTATTTAGAGTCGATTCTGTTCCTCATAAGACAGACTAACTGAGGGTAATAGTTTACCCCACATTTTTCCTTTTCAAAGAAGAAACAAAACAAAAAAAGAAAAGATATGTAACTTTCCATTGCTATGACTGTCGGTCAACTTTGGGCAGTACTGTAGGTAACCAAAGAAGAAGGAGGAGAACTTCTCATAGGGTTCTGATGAAAAAAAGAATATGGTAGATAAAAATTACATACTGTAGATGAAGAGAAAAAAAAACCTTGCTGTTCGCGTTTAGGAGATCGAGATACTGCCATTCATATCCATGTAGTGATCTTTGATGTTTGCCAATATGTTACAAAACATCTTCAGGTAACCATTGGCCTTATAGATGTCCTCTAATGTTAGAATATTATGTATTTCAAAATAACAGCACAGAGAGTAGCTTATTGTCTGTCTCATATAGTACCAGTATATTCCTACTGTTATGTATGTTGTGTCTTTTTGGCACTTTATTGTGGACCTATGAATGCATAGGTTAGATTTCTAATTACTTGGGTAATGTCATATATTTCTGTGTTCTATGTGAGGCACTGCTGCCTATGGATATAGATATGTGCCTCTGACAACCCATAACATCCTTTGGTTTGAAAATAGAGAGTAGCTATACAGAAATATCTTTTTAATTCAGTGCCAGACATAAAAATGATATATATCATATGTGAAATGCATTATTTATTTTGAATGTCATCAATCATTGAGGCCCTACCTCAGATTTTGTATTTATGTATAGAAATGCAATTGGATTATAGTATCTTTGCCAATAATAATATATCGCTATTAAATCATGAAATGTATAACCTATAAATCAATAAATAAATGTCAATGTTTTCAACGGTGTGCGTTTTGTGGTTTTCTTGACAGCCTCATCTCTTGCTAGCCTGTGTGAACTGGCTAGATGGTGGTGCTATACAACAGCAACAAGAATGGCGTACGTGCCCGCAAGTTTAAAAATGTTTAAAAAAATAATAATAAAATGAGGCATGGCTCTGTATAAAATCACAGTCAAAGCATGATCAAAGGCGGTGAGATTAAGAAGCAGCAGTGATTGCCCCTCAAGGCACTGTTATGTTTGCCTTTGACATGCAGTACAAAGTACTGTAAAAAGCATGTTGCGAAGCAGCAGTCACTGTAGAATATAAGACTGTAATGCCAAAGCAATTTCCTATGGTGTGCAGCACAGTGATCAAGTATTCAGGAAGTGGTTACCCAGCAGGCCTATTAGGAAGCAGAAATAAACAATTAGTCGGAATGAAGTTAATCAGCTACCTTTAAAAAAATAATCATACAGCCTCTGTAGGCATGTGTGCAATTTCGTCTTGAACTAAGGCACTTAATGTTTAATTAATGCATTGTATATACATCCTGACAGAGCAGCAAAAACATGCGGTTCTGCTATTAGTTCCTGTAAAACATTATGCTCTTTCATACCAAGGATGCAGAGAATAATGTGGTTGACAAAAATCCTTAGCTTAGTTACTGAGTACAAGTAGACATAGTCATAGACATATAGCTACCGACTAGACTACTAGACTAGACTACTACTACTACTAGACAAAACATAGTCACAGACATGTAGCTATTGAGTACTACAAGACTTAACATACTACTATTTCCTATTAACTCAAAATAAACGTTGATGATGCCATTATCTACCTGCTTTGCAGAGCTTACTTGTAGCTGGAGAGGCCGGGAAGCACAGTGAGTGTCATGTTCTTTTGTGTCTAGATTTTTCTAGTGCATTCAACACCACCTTGCCCCTCCTGCTTGCAGAGAAACCTCCAGCCATGCAAGTAGACCACAACATGGTGGCCTGGATCAACACTGGTGCCACCCAAGGAACTGTACTGTCACCATTCCTGTTCACCCTCTACACCTCTGACTTCAGCCACAATTCTGGAGCGTGCCACCTCCAGAAGTTCTCAGATGACTCGTCTATTGTGGGCTGCATCAGTGAGGACGAGGAGTTCAGAGCTGTGGTTGGGAGATTCGTTAGATGTTCTGAAGAGAACCAGCTGCAACTCAACATCAGCAAGACAAAGGAGCTGGTGGTACACCTCCAGCGGAGCAGGAGACCCCCAACCCCTATTACCATTCAGGGGGAGGAAATTGAGATGGTGGACTCGTACAAGTTCTTGGGAGTGCACTTGAACAATAAACTGGATTGGACAGAAAACACAGAGGCCCTCTATAGGAAAGGACAGAGCAGACTGGTCTTTGTTAGGAGGCTCAGGTCCTTCAACGTACATAGTAGCAGGCTGCTGCGGACATTCTATCAGTCTGTGGTAGCCAGCACACTGTTCTTTGCCATGACTTGGTAGGGAGGCAACATCAGGACTGGGGAGACCAACAAGCTCAATGCTTGGCCAGCTCTGGGCAAAAACTGGACAGTCTGAAGGACTCACGAGGAGGGTGAGGAACAAACTGAAGTCCATCCTGTCGCGGCGTTATATCTGGTGTGCCTCTGGAGCTGACTACGGCTGAGTTGGTTCGGGAATTGAGGGGTGGCAAGGTGGTGAGTGCGAAGCGACTGCAGACGAATAGGCAGGGTGTGAAGACGATAGCTTGACTGTTGTGCTCGAGTTTGAGTCGCTGAGGCCCCCGGAGGTAAGGGTGGGGTGTTTTGCTGTGTGGGAGTTTGTTCCAAATCCCCTTCGGTGTTTTAAGTGCCAGCGGATGGGTCATGTGGCTGATCAGTGTAGGGGCAAGCCTAGGTGCGCTAAGTGTGGGGGTGGTCATGGCTACGGCGAGTGTGCTCCGGGTGCCAAGGTGTGTTGCTGTAATTGTGGTGGGGGAACATAGTGCTGCGTTTGGTGGCTGTCCTGTGCAGGTGCGGGATAGGGAGGTGCAGAAGTACCGAGTGGCGCACCAGGTCTCGTATGCGGACACGGTTAAGAGGGTGGCGGGCTCTGGGGTGGCTGGCTCTGGTGCTGGCCTGCCTGGCTCCCGGCCTGTTGGCTTGGGACCGGCGGCGCCGGGGACTGTGGCCCCGCGTCCGCCGCCTGTGGAACGCCCGTGTGTGGTGGCGATCGCTGAGGACACGCTGATTGTGAAGAAGCACAGCTTTGTTACCTTTGTCTGTAAGGCTGTCAACGTGGCGCTGCAGCAGCGTTCTAAGAGTGATCGGATCCAGACTGTTGTTGTGGCAGCGGTTGAATTCCTTGGGATTGAGGATATTATGGCTGAGCTGGTCCATGGGATGTTGAACTCTCCTGCTGCTGTTGTTGTTGGCGGCAGTGTTTAGCCTGGGTATGGCTCTTTGTTTCCTTCATTGGACTGCCGGGAGTCTGGTTTCGATTGGAAAGGGCTTCAGGGTCGTTGTGTCTGTCATGTCCGTTATGTCTGTTGTTCCAGGTGCTATTTGTGTGTGTGTGTGTGTGTGTGTGTGTGTGTGTGTGTGTGTGTGTGCGTGCGTGCTGCGGCTGGTAGGTTTTTGTACTCCCTGTGAGGCGCTGTCAGTGCTGTGGGTTTCTGTGGTTTTGGGTGCTGTTGATGGGAGGGGAATGTGGTGTGGGGATTTTCGTGTGCGCGGCTCTCTGTGGGGCGGCGGTCACGCTGACAGGGCTGGGGAGGTTGTGGTGGGGGTGCTGGAGGAGTGCTCGCTGGTGTGTCTTGTTGGTGGCCGGGGGGCTGGAGTGGTTGTTGCTTGGAGCGCGGCGTCGTGTTTGGGTCTGCCGATGGTCTCTGGTGTTTTGAGTGGTGTGTGTGGCTGGTCTGTTTGTCTGGTTCTTCTGTGGGGAGCGGTCATTTTCCCATCTGGTGCTCTCTAGTATCCTGTAGTGTGTGTCGCCCGAGGTAGTACACTCCGGTAAGGTAGGTGGCGGTATGCACCTTTAGTTGATCCGCGACCTGCCATTAATTTAAAGAAGAAGAACAACAACTCAGCTGGGACTGATTGATGGGGAAGAGCTAGATGCCAAGGAAGACGCCGCATCGAGGAGAGCATCTTGCTGCACGGCTGGGCACTCTTGTGGGGAAGGTGGCTGGTCGTTCGTAGTTGTTAGGACTACCGGCGACGAAGACAGGCAGAGAGGGGATAGCTGTTCCTGTGCGAGGAGGGGAGGTCTGCTGCCTCCTGTAGCTAGCTAGGGCCCGGGACTAGAGGAGTGCTGTAGCCGCTGTTAGACTACTGCATTGACACTGACAACGAGTCCTAATTGCACCTGCTACTACGAGCGGGCGAGTTAAGTGACATTTTAAAGACTTTATTGTACAGTCAGTTGTGGTTTTGTTATGTTTAGCATAGGCCAGGGTATGAAATTAAATGGCAATATAAATAGTATTCCAATATAAGTATTAATGACTTGGCTCATTTGCACGTGGTTGTTGCTCATTTTAAATAATAATAATTGGCTGTCTCTGTCTACTGTAAACTTTCAGTTTGGAATTGAGGCAGCTGGAGCAACGCAAAAGCAGCATGAGAAGCAAAACAGGGGAGGTCTGAAAACCTTTAACCACCTTTTAACACTGATGTTCACTTGTGAATTTCAAAGTACTGGACAATTCAAATAAATTCCCATTCATGTAGTCTAAGTGTTTCATCTACAAGGTCGAATTCAGCGCAAAATGGGGGACAAGGGAAATGAAAAAGGAAAGTGACAATCTGTGGGAATTACAGTAGCTTTAGCTTTACTGCTTTAACTAATTAGTCACATTAGGATTCCAGTTCAGGTGGGGAGAGAATTAAAGGTGCATGATTTGTAGAATGCTATCATGAATAATGCACTTAATATATAATGGAAATGGCAACTAAGCAGATATGGGATTTTCACTGAATACATTTCATGTCATCCCCAGCCTCATATTGCGTTTCTTATGGGAAAAGCAAAATAATAATGATCTTGAACATAACTGCCTTCAGAACCCATTTGGTCTGCATAAAAAAGTGTATTATAATATTTATATTATAAAGCACTCAATGTAAAATGCATACACTCTCTTTCATAGGTAAAAATAGCATCCACAACTGCATTCAATTTATCAATCTATGAGCCTCACAATATACTAGTTTATGAGAACTTTTCAAGGTCATTCGACCTCATAATATGATAAGTTTAAGCATGACTGATTTCCTTGTACCTGGTCTCTTTGACAGATGCCCAGGCACCTCCTAGACAAGTGAACAAGCCCTGCTGCTGTGGTGAGAATGCCAAAAGCTTGAATGACACTGACTGAGAGTAGTCCTGCTCACGCCCTCCTCAAGTATGGCTGAGTTGGCCCTGAAGAGCCACATAGCCGTACAGACTCGGCCTCAGTTCGAGAACCGAAACAAAATTAACAGGTAAAGTAATTTATTATCTGAAGTTAGAGGGGATGATCTGACGATTGAATGTTCAGGAATGAGGTCCAGTGTTCCCTCAGGGGCCAGACTGTTCCAGTTCTTGGTCTTGTTCATTCCCACCAAAATACCCGTTCAGCATCTGCATTTGCGTGTGGAAGCACAAGGACCAATCTTGCTACCCGAGACAGCCGTGAACATCCCAGTCACCTTTGAAAAATACAGGGAGTCTTGGCTGAAGTCTAGTCTCTAGTCCCAAACAAAAATGCTGTTCAGCTCTAAAGTAGGCCTAACTAGTTTGATTTGGCCCTACTCTAAACTGTGTTTGCATAACCATACCAGTATTCCTTTTATTTCTATATGTAACGTTAGCGAAGTGAAAATGCCAGTCTGCGTCCCCTTAAATGGAGATTAAATCCCTCTAATCTCTTTGATCTCCCATCATTTTCTGTAGCTCTCTACCATGCTACACCTGGTAGTGAGATACACGGTAGGCTCAGTAATAATGACAGGAACTGCCAAGATGGGCAGACCAGCCTCGTCTGTCCTGGTTAGTCATCGCTCTTCGACTTGAGGGGTTTGAAAGTCTGTTGAATGGAACAAGTGCAGGCGTGTCATTTCTGAGTAGATATTGAGTTCTACGCTGTGTGAAATGCACAAGCCCCTGGATTTTTCTCATGTTGCAGTGATCTGAAACATAACTCATAACCTTGGTACAGTAGCTATGGATCTGGTCCATCAGGAGTCGGAACACAGGCACAGTGTCCTTAGTCCTGTGATTACTGGCCTTCTCGTCTGCCTGCATATAGCTGTACAGTCCTCAACCCATATGACTTTGACTCTGAATGGCCCTGCTGGAATTGAACCAACAGATAAATGCTCACCTATTCATTTCTGAGACATTTGCAGATGAATTCCATCAGCCAAGTGACAAGATCAATTTCAGATTAAACTGGACTGCTAATATCACGGAGAGTGACAGACAGATAGAGTATAGAGTAAAGTGCAGTGCATGTCTGCTTAACATTAAACATTTTGAGGAAAGAAACCGTATGCCATTCTACGTTTGTCTTTATTTCAACGGTAAGGGGTGTAGGCTATTCTATTAAAATTCCATGTGTCATATCACAACACAATGACATTTTTCTTTTAAAGGTTGTGGAAAAAAAGCCTGTGGAGTGTCCTGGCATTTATCCTGTCAAGAGGCTTTCCAAAGCAAATGTCTTGGAAAAATATAGATTTTCCATCCTTACAACACTTGAGGCACTTGAGAGCAGACAGATGGGCTGGTAATTACTTGTGTTTGTATGCAAGCAGTCTCTTACTAATACACTGTGGTCTATATCTGTAGGCTATGGAAAAATCTGGAATATTGATGTGCGGGCTGTACCCTGTGTGGCCCTCCAGAGGCCTGAGAACATCTTTGCCCGCTGAAAGAAACCGAAATATCTATATATTTTTATGCGACCTTTGTAATGCCTGGAGTCAGAAAACATTTGAGCTTGTTGTGGTGCTTCTTCTTCTTCGTGCGGGTTAGGTGTTGTGTTCTCTCCTCCCCAGGCTCGGGGCCGAGGGGTTATCCTTTTACCACCCCGAGCCTGGGTGAGGGGTCACCCGCGCTATATATCCAGGCACACCTCCAGGAGCCATGTCACCGTTTCATCATCCAAAATCGTCAGGCCATGCGTTTCGTTGAGTGTCCGGTATGTCGGACAGTCCTGGATGACATGAGCTGTGTTGGGACTCGCTCCCTATTCACTATATAGTGCACTATATAGGGCGTCAGCCAATTTGTTTGTAGTGTCCGAATTCTCCACAGAGTTTTCGTTCCCTATATAGTTCACTATTTATTACCCACAATTCACCTTGATTTGCAGGGAACAGTGCATGTAGCTTCCCTACATTTTCTCTGTTCCCTAGGTAGTTCACTACATGGTGAACCCTATATAGGGAATAGGGAGTGAGGGAACGAGGGAGCGATTCCGAACACAGCTATGGTCTTCGGTTTGTTCCTCGGCGCCACACTCGCACGCCACACAGGATACTAGGACTGCGTTCCGAATTGCATACTACCCTACTATGCCAAAACAGGATGTAGTATGTCCCAATACATAGTATGCCACATGCAGTATGGCAAAAATACCAGGATGACCTACTACATCCGGTCGTATTTTGCAGTATGCAAGCCAGCAGGCTTTTCTGGTTATTCTGACCCACAATCCTGTGCGCAGCGGAAATGTGCGTCACATGTGCGAGTCATGACAGCTGTAGACAAATGTCGCGTTATGGACAGCGATGGGTGTGGGCAAATTTCAAGGCGCAATGTTATGACAAGGTAGTATGTCCCAATTGAATGCCTACTGCTTGCAAAGTACGTACTTTCTAAGGGAGGCTGTAGTAGGTACTGGTAGTAAGAAGTAGAAGTATGTGATTCGGAACGCAACCCAAGCCCCATCTGTGCATTGATGAGCAGAAGCGTGCGACGCCAGTCCAGAGGCAATTAAGCCTCACCCACGCCAGTCTGCGTAAGTCCATTCCGGGAGGGGAAGGACCGACGGCCGGGATGAAATCACGGAGTCTGGAGGCGTTTGCCTCCCACTCCACACGATGATTAACCAAACTGCAGTGTCGTAATTCACAGCTTTATAGTGGTAAGTTGGAGGGATTCTCTACAGTATAACCCTACAGTATAACCCAGAGTAATAGTAAAGTCAGTAAAGTAAAGTAAACCAATATCCTAGGTATCTGCGTTGGGAAATAGGCTACGTTTTTTTATGTCTCATTCAAGTTTCCAAAGTGTACTGGCATTTTGATATATCTCACAACAAGACACTACATCTCACACATACACACAGAGCACATTAAATACATTCAATTCATCTAGTAGGCCCTCCATAAACTCAGCCAGGTAATGATTAAAAACATCAACTTGCTGTTTTAGGCTAGACTACTTCATCATTTATCACCAGCCTCAATAAGCACATTTATTTCATTATGCATTCATGTGAGGACAGCCTTTCCTGTACGTTTTGCCATTAATTTAACCAGTTCCCTTCCTTCCCCACCATCTCATCTACTTCCTCTTGCTACGTTTTAACTTTTATTCTTTTATCCTTTCAGAGCAAAATCAACATTTACCAGGATTCAAACGTCCATCCATTTGTGGATCCAAAACAAACATTTCTGAGCGCAGTGGTCCATATCATTGACACGGTTTCACACATTCATGGTTCACAATGGATGATCTTCCAAACATTCTTTTTCTTTTCCCAACAAGCCAAAATTCCATTATCCAAATTCATTTATTTTTACTTATGTCTGGCCTATGAGCCATTTGTTCCACACCATTAGAAAACATTGAAGTCTGGCTTGAATAATACACACTTCTCTCCCTCTAGTAGGCCTATCTTGCACAAAAAAGCATATTTGACCATATACAAAAGACAAAAGTGATTCTAAATCTGTCCATAACAAAAAATGTCCAATCTCCTCCCAAGCAACTATAACAGCTCATATAATTATTTGGCTCTATCATTGTAATTCATCCCATGCTTAAAATAAAATAAAATGTATCCATGCTTCATGCGTGATAATAGCCCTATGGGTTATACAGTATTGTGGGCCTAGGCTAATTGTTTCTCTTAAAACAGACCATTGGGCTCAGTCACATTCAGACTCAGTCAGTCAGTCAGTCAGTCAGTAATCCTATAATAAGTAATGCAACATGTAATGCCATAATATTAATATTAGGCCTTTCATTGGCTATTGCTGTTCACTCTGGTCATTGCCCATGTGTTGAGGAATTTACATCCAAACACCTTAAACCTTTGTTCTCTCTCTCCTTTTGTAATTCATCACCTCCCCCAAATATTCACATAGCTGTGCTAACATACAAAATGGCCTCCAGGAGGCCATACACTTTGAATCTGTCTACAACAGAATAACCATCCTTTGTCATCCTTTGTCCCCAATTGCCGCCTTTTTCTCATGTCACATGTCTGTACTCTTGGCCACGCCTGCCATTTCATATGACGTACAATGGAGTAGCCAATCACATCCTGGAAGCACCGTACCTGTGTTTTGATTGCATATAAGGCACAGCAAAACCCAGAGCCGGCACTTGTCTGGATAAACCACTTTTGTTGCGTTGTCCGGAAAGTCCTTGCGCTCGTATGTTTTCACAATAAACCAGACTTAACCTTTTGAGCGAATCTTGGTAAATCCTTTTTACTAGATCAGTAATTCCATTACAATTTGGCGACGGGGATGGGATCGGCTGCTGTGAGGTTCGCCTGGAGTGAACAACAAAGGAAGCCAGACGTACGGAGCAGTAGCGAGCTCTGGAAAATCTTCTCTCTTTGCGCCTATTCGCATTGGTTCGGAGAAGTCCGCCTCGTTGGTTTCACTCGGCTAAACTCACGGTACGTTGAAAAACGAATCCTTTTATGCTTGGTATTTGCCTTGGTTTCGTTTCAGATTGTGTTGGTCTAGATTGTTGTAAACAGAAACCCCCGGGGTGGGTTTAGTAACTATCTAAGTAGTTGTGACTCAACAATAGATATATTATATTGTATTGTTCTTTGACTTCGTCCTTGTTTCGTTACTAGGGTATATGCCTTTCGGAAGAAGTGTGGATTTTGGTCTCGTGATTTGTTCCCCTGCAGTTGATGTACAGTTTAGGTTGTTTATCGGTTGCAGTTTAGAACGGTTTTGAGTTAATACGCCAAAGTTGGCACAGAACGGGCTTCCCTTTGGCCGGTCGCGGGAGTTGTACCGTTGAATGTTTTTCTCAGCGAAGGTAGCTACTGGGAGTGGTTTGGTAGTAGTCCGACCCGCGTTTCTTTAAAGAAGCGTTTGTCCCTTTGATCCCGGGTGGTTGGTATAACCTAAACGAGTTTTAGCTTTCAACCAAGAGGCTGGTTTTCAGCCGGGCAGGCATATATTTTTTTGCTTGTCGTAAACGTGGGCCTGTGTTCGTCCCCTTTGTTCGTCTTTTGTGTTCCGTGTCCCTACACGGGGTTGTTCGTTTTGTTGTTTACTGTTTGAGCTTCGGCTCTTGCCTTGTATTGTTTATTAAGCGCGCCTATTATCCAGGTAAGTATTGTAAGTATTTTGTACACTGTTTCGACTGTTAAATCCTAACTGCTAGAATCTAGTAGCTGGTCGCCTGGGAGACGCAGAAAACACCACTCCGCTCTCCCGTGATCCGCCATCGAGCCAGAGGGAGAACAAAGGACCAGTTGCTGGGTAAGTTACTTAGCGGTTTATTGTGTCTGTTTATTTCGAAATTGTTTATTTCGAAATTGTATTTCCTTTGTTTATTTCCCGCCTTGCTGTTTTAACTATACTTTTCTTTTCACCGTTAGTTTTGAATTATAGGCTGTAGGGTATTGTGTTAATTATGAATACCAATACTAGTTCGCTGTCTGGGCCAGCTAAGATTGTTGCGCAAAGGTTTTGGGATGATGCTTGTATGCAGTTTTTGCTCTGGGCGAGACATTCTGATTTCCCCCTGTCCGGTACACTCAAGATTCTCGAGTTGGCGACTGTTAGGGCTCAGTTACAGGCGTTTGAGATGACTAGATTAGGAAGGGAGCCTGGAAATGCGATAGATTGGAATGCATTCAGGAAGTGGGAAATAGTCGCACACGAGTGTTTTTTCAAGTCAGAAAGAAGCGTAGCTGAGGAAGTTAATCAGAGAGATGAATATTCAGAGTCCCTCCCCCCTCCTAGTCATTCCGTTTTGAACTCTATCACGCCGACTCGGCACTCAGAGCTCGCATATCCTTCCCAAACTATGACTGGTTCACCCGCTGTTGTAGCTGCCGCCCCGCCTCCCAACTCTGTTTTTCCGTCTGCTCCCAACCAACAACGACCACAGGGCCGTCACATGAACAAGAATCGTAAAGGTAGAAACAGAACGGACTACAGGATAAAAAAGAGCGAGAGAAACGAAAACGGAGACAAAACTGACGCGTGTTTTCATTGTGGTAAAACTGGCCACTGGATTAGAAATTGTTACAGTTACCGCAGGCAAAATGAGAGGGAGAATCCTGCAACCTGGGATTCGGCGCCACCTGCTGGGGTTCCCTTGAACAACCCACAAGGCAGATTTTATCTAGCCAATATAGACTTATTTTTTTTAAGGTAAATAAACAGGACAAGACTGATGTAGCTGAGGACGTAAGGTTTGTACATGATAGTGGGGGGATAGATAATGTTTGCCAGTGTCTTGATCTGCATGCAGCATCTCCTAACCCAATTATATATTTTTAAATGGTTATGTTAAATATCTCATGTTTATAGTTTGAGGCACATTCATCGGGTCTGAGTGTTTTTCTGAGTGTTTTTACAGACAACTGTCGTTCCGGGAGTGATGGGTGAATGCCAAACCAGGAGACGGGCACAGGACCGGAGGTGGAGATGGAGGTTACCGGCCTGTTTCCCTACAGATGGGCGACCTGTGGTTCGTGGGATGCAGGGCCAACGCCATGTCACCGACTCACCGTGAACGACAGATAAGTATGACATAGGGAAGAGACCATTTTGTCCGAAGCGTGCCCAATATTCTGTCCTCAAATGCAGAAGAGGGAAGTTTTAGATATACAATATTTAATAATTAGCTATACAAATAAAGCTTTGATTGATTTTTTTGATTAATTGATAATTGATGTTTTGTTAATTGTAGATGAAGCGAGTTCATTTTAGTGTTATTTTATTTGAGTGATGCATTTTCTTTTTTCCCCCATCTCTGTTTTATCCTGACTTCAGGGAATTTGTTTTCACCCTTAGGGGGTGTTGTTTTGTTGAGATGAGAATCTTTTTATTTTTATTTCATAAAATCGCGAGAGAAATTCTAAGAGCAAAATCCAATTGCCTTGATCATGACTGGAGACTGGGCGTGTTAAAGTAATTCTTACACTGCCCCTGATGTCACTGTAGGCTACTGCAGAGCCTAGATCCCTGCTACTGTCCGATTCGGTAAATGGACAAAAGCTAGATTCCCCACTGACAAACTACATAGACTGACGAGCCCGACTGGCTCTAATGACACTTGAACAGACACCCTGTTTAAGTTTTCCTGACTGAATAACACAATTTTCCCCCAAAGCAGGAGCTTGCACTTAACCATGTTTCTGAGTATCTTCAACAGACTGCTGATAACCGTTCCTGACCAAAAAGGGGAACAGGGAGACCAGACCAGAGCACTCAAAGAGGGGAACAGGGAGACCAGACCAGAGGACTCTCCTTTTGCTCTTCTGTTTTGTCTCTGTTGTCTCTCTCATCTGTGGATTCTCAGGTCTCTCCTCCCATGTCTCTCAAAGACATTGCCGACCTGCTCCCCGTATGAAGTCCCCACTAAGGAAAGGTGACCATTCCGGACGCCAGAGAGGGCTTCTTCTTATCATCTCCAACCAGGCCGTTGGGTCCTGATCCGCGACCTGGGGCCGTACCAGATTCAACTCACCACGCAGACGGCTGCCAGAGTAGCTGAGAGAACTTTGATGCCGTTGCGTCCCAAACCAAGGAGCAGAGGAGCAGCCTGAGAACAGGCCAAAAAACATGGAAGAGAAGTAGATGTAGCGGGGTGAACCTACCCGTCAGAGAGATGTAGCGGGGTGAACCTACCCGTCAGAGAGAAGTTGCGGGGTGAACCTACCCGTCAAAGATGGAACAATCAGGACCAGGGCATTCTGGCCTGTGTGGAATAGCTGTCAAAAGTAGCTGAGAGGACGGTCCATGCAGCCGAACCAGAGATCTCAAGGGCAAAGCGGTCACCGCCACACTGTCCTCTCCTCTGATGAGCAATCGGAGAGTGACCTTGACGGTCACCGCCACACTGTCCTCTCCTCTGATGAGCAATCGGAGACTGACCTTGCCGGTCACCTCCTTCTCGTGGTTGTGGTATAACAACGTGGACAATCTCAACAACAATGACTGCACCTCTAACCGCACACACTGGAACCTACATTAAACATTCAGAGACGCAAACATGGAAGCTATGATCCAGAGGAAATTACATGCGATTATTCACAACAAGAGTGAATGAACTTTGAAATTATCTTGAAAAAATATCATATTTGTTTACAAGAGTTACAATGGTTGAAACATGAGTTGATAAATAAGTTTGGGTTTTTCCTCTAAATTGACCAAGAGGTTTTTTGCCCTTCTTACACTGGTAACCATTCATCTTTTTGCCTTGTTCAAACTTTAAATCAAGGTTTTTGGTGAATGGTTGTCCACTTTTAGACTATAAATAGTATATAATCATGTCATCTTTTTTACCTTGTTTCCTGTCATATTTCTGAAACAAGGGGTTTTGGTGCGTGATTTTGCACGTGGAAAGAAAATAATCTATTTTTTTTGTTAAATATTTCACAATAAAATAAATTTTTTTTTTTTTTTGCTCCACCTAGTGGAGAGATTATTTCCTTTTCACATGTATAGCATAGCTGAATGTTTACACTTTGTGTTTGGATTTTATATTTTATTTTTGTGTACCTGTTCAGGCACAAATGGGGGATTGTTGAGGAATTTACATCCAAACACCTTAAACCTTTGTTCTCTCTCTCCTTTTGTAATTCATCACCTCCCCCAAATATTCACATAGCTGTGCTAACATACAAAATGGCCTCCAGGAGGCCATACACTTTGAATCTGTCTACAACAGAATAACCATCCTTTGTCATCCTTTGTCCCCAATTGCCGCCTTTTTCTCATGTCACATGTCTGTACTCTTGGCCACGCCTGCCATTTCATATGACGTACAATGGAGTAGCCAATCACATCCTGGAAGCACCGTACCTGTGTTTTGATTGCATATAAGGCACAGCAAAACCCAGAGCCGGCACTTGTCTGGATAAACCACTTTTGTTGCGTTGTCCGGAAAGTCCTTGCGCTCGTATGTTTTTACAATAAACCAGACTTAACCTTTTGAGCGAATCTTGGTAAATCCTTTTTACTAGATCAGTAATTCCATTACACATGTCACACTACAGTAGCACATTGTGCTCCGATAAAATGAAACATGTTTGAAGAAATCAGGATGCCTGCTATGACCCAGAGATGGGATTGGTAGCCCTCGGATTGCCTCTCTGGGCATGTCGCATTAAACGAGCGACGGAGACGAGCGCACTCCCGAGTTCCCAACGACTGGGTAGCGTGTTCTAGGGTTAGAGCTCTGACTATTATCGGTATAATTTATGATTATACCACGGTTATCATAAATATGAAGGAAAATGGATTTAAGTCATTAAGTCATTAAGGCATTAAGTCAACTCGTATGGGGCACCACTCTGTTATGTACAGAGAAACAGATAACCTTTATCAATAGTCAAATTTATTCATCAATCTCATTCTGTGACTCAATCAAGTGACCTAAGATAATGTGATGACGCTCGGACGTGGTCAAAAGTTAATATTTATTGAAGTTATACTAATCAATTATCAAAATAATATTATAACAAAATGCAATAGTAGATGGAAAAACACGTGGCAATATGAAAACACAGCAGAAATGAAAAAAATGATGTCAGATTATCACAGCCTATCCTAAATCTTCTAAGCTTAAACAACACTTATGCATCACCCCACATCAAAGAGAATGCATGGATGTCGAACCTTACAGTGAGGTGTGCGCGTTGTCAGGGCGGTGTGGTCTGGCTCGAAGCATGGAGGAGGCACGTGACTGATGATCGCTCGGTTTGATGAAGGGGCGCCTGCACTCCCGTTCAAACAGTGATAGTAGCGTTGCTGCGCGAAGTTGATGTTCGCAGAGTTTAAAGTTCAGTTTCAGAGTTCACAAGTTGCAAATACCTCATTCAAAACCTCTGCTCTCGCCAGAGGTGGATCTTTGAAGAGTTGGTGAAGATTCCTAAGCCGTGTGTCGACTACAGAGTTCTTGTTACCATCGTAAAACAGAGCTCACATTCTGTACTCACTCTGGAATCATCAAATATCCCGGTTATGGTTTCAACATGATATGACAATTCCACAACATGCCTAAACAACTGATTCATGATTTTAGCCAAAGATGGATACCAAACACGGATATACAGAATCAACAGCATAGAATCCGTTATTTGTAATACACAGTTACACTTGCATACAAATATGATGCATCAGCACAATGACTTTATTCATCGGGCTTATTCACATGGTGTTTGCATCACATGGCTGGAGGATGGAGCAGTTTCATCTTTATTAAAGAAACAAAGCAAGAATGGAGGTTCCTTTGTTCCACTGTGAGTGTCTGTAGATGTGTATTGTTGGCCTGGCCTGTCGTGGGGGATGGGGGAGCAACAGGGTGTGAGAGGGTCTCCTTATCGAGATCTGCATTCCAACCTGAGGCAGTGTCCCACAATATCACAGAACTGTTTTGTGGTCAGTAGAACGGTTGGTCAGTAGACTGTGTCATGTCCTACACCACTACAACTGGAGGATTTTGTCACAAGAATCTGGTCTGCAACAGCTAAATCAGGGCTAAAATTGTCTATAGTGTGTGAGGCGTTAGAAAGATTGAAAGAATGAGGAGGGGTAGCCTAATGACATTGCAAAAGACTTCATTTTATCTAGGCCATCAATGACCAGCATTCTCCCAGGTCAGACACCTGTTAAGATAATTATTGAAAGTACTTAGTTAAGGTAGCCTAATTATCGAAAGTACCTAGTTAAGGTACTTATTGAAAGTACTGTGAAGGCAATTATTGAAAGTACTTAGTTAAGGTAATTATTGAGAGCACATCTATTATGCCAGCTTGTTTACTACTAATTTCAACTGCTCAATGTACAACCAGCGGGGGACCGATTTTCCACTGGCCTTTAATAAGCACGTAATGAAATCCCTTGCTTGCTATTTGAGACTACTTGATATCTTAACGTCAGTTAGCTCTATTTTGAAGCTGCTCTCCAGTATTAAAGGAACATGACAACTTTGAGGAAAATTAGCGTATTTGCCCTCTTCCCCAAAGTCAGATAAGGAGATGCATACCGTTCTCTGTGCTTTTAGTAGGAAGCATTGAAAGTGAACTTTATAAGAACATTCGCTCATATCTTTTTATCGCCCTCTCAAAGCACTTTGAACTTTTTAATGATCTTGATGATCCAAATAAATTGTGTATAATTTTAGCCGGTAGACACTGTATCAACGAATGCGCCAAAGCCTGCCACCTCATCCTAAAAAGAAGAGTAGCTTTCATGAGTACTGATCCATAAACTGACCCATTTCTATTCCTCTCTATTCTTTTAGTCCTCATTCTCCTTTATACTGTATTTGTATGTCCCTATACTGTGCTGTATTCTCAATTGTATCGTTGTATTTGTGTAGTACTATAATGTAGCCTACACTTCTATTTTTATTTGTAATTATATCGTGTCTCACAACTCATTGTGAGTGGTCCTTAACTTTTTATTATTGCACTTTTGTACTGATGTGATGGAAATGTTTGTTAAGGAGTGACACAAAAATAAAGATTTATCTATCAAATCTATCTTGAAACCTATTAGAGCTGTTAGCCCAGCTGATCTCAATCACTGGATGGGAATTTGAAACATTAGCTTAGGCAAACGGCTCTAACAGGTCTCAGTGCTTCCTACTGCACACACAGTGGAGTGAAGGGTATGTATCTTCTAATCTACTCTGGGGAAGGTGGCAAATAGGCTAATTTCCCCTACAGTTGGCGAGTTCCTTTAAGTTCAATGGTAAACTAACCTGCAGGGTGGCAGTGTCATTTCAACGTTGTGTGATAAATAATGTGATGTCAGACCACAGCGATACATTGTTTTTTTGCTGTTGTATTTCAATACCTTGTACTCATGCACATGCACACATATAGCTGCCAGTGTGATTTGTCCGTTCCCTGTTTGATCCATGCTCCAGATCAGGCTGAACTGAGAGGTAGGCACTTCTGCATGACCTCATTCAAACTGCAGAAACTGTGTGTGTGTGTGTGTGTGTGTGTGTGTGTGTGTGTGTGTGTGTGTGTGTGTGTGTGTGTGTGTGTGTGTGTGTGTGTGATGCCTGTGCGGTAGTGTGTGTGTACGTGTGTGTGTGTGGTTTGTTTGTATGTGCGTGTGTGTACAGTATGTATGAGTGTGTGTGTGTCCAGAAGAGGTTATCTACAGTAATCAATAAGAGGGTTCACTGATGGATGAGCTGAATAACTTACAGAGGAGCATCTGGACTCTAATTACTCAACATGCGGTCATTCATTTCACCTCAATACTGAAAATCCATCTAGGCCTATGCACTGCTGCAGATAAACGGAGCTCTTTCGGATTTTCATCATGACTCCCATGCTGTTAAGTGCACCAGACAGCCACCCATGAATGCACTTTCTTCAATTTAAGCGGTCATCTATATTCAGGTCATCTATATAGATTGTCCCATTGATGTAAAGAGACATTGGGAGCAGGACATTGATACAGTACACCTCTACTCAAGAAGTGACACTGAAATCCATTACAGAGTGACTCCAACTACTCTTTGCCCTCTTTATTTTCTCTTTAAAGGCCCAGGCACACCAACCCTAGCCTGGTATGACCATCCCGATCTAGCGAGCTCACTGCTTCGCTCCGCAATATCGGTCTGGCCTTCGCCCCATAGAGAGCGATTTTGTGGGCGGGGGTACTTGCCTTGACAGACAAAGACCTTCAGCCAATCAGCGTTCAGCAAACTTGCCAAATCCAGTCGGAAGAATGGCAAAAACGTCTTTTCCACCGAGAAACTCCGCTAGTGCATACTCTTGTTCTTGTTTAAGTGTTGTGATTAAGTCTATTTCTGCAATAACTGCACTTATAGCTGCGTTTATTCTTCTAACATTAACGTTACCACTCATTGCTTCGGGAGCCGCCATGTTTGTTTAGCGAGCGGCAGGTACACGAACCAATCAGGGGCTGCTTTCCACTGTGGTACGGAACAGCAGTTAAAACGCAGTCCCTGATTGGCCCGGTATGGTCTGGATTTTGGGATAATCGCTCTCAAGCAGGCGAAGGCCAGACCATTCTGCGTTAGTGTCGTACCAGGCTACACCAACCCAACATCAAAGAACTAGCACTGATGAGGACAACTGCTGTGTCGCCTTGCGTCGCCTGTTTCAGGGCCGACAAGTTTCACTTGAACACACCAAGTGAACAACCATCAGCCGACGAGTGCGTACATTTATGCGCTTGCGTGAGATGACCAGGTGGAAGAGGAAGACCATCAGATGCATGAAACGTGAACAACAGCGTTTGTTTAGCTACAAATACAGCACTCTCGCTCAGCATAGACGATAATCTCTGAAAATGTCTACTAAATTGTATAAATTGAAGAGGTCTGATAAATTGAAATAAGCACTGTCATTATCGGCCCTGGCTCCTTGTGTTGTAGAACAGATGAAGAGGCGTCGGTGAAGAAGAAACCACATGAAAATGTGCACGGATCCTACAGTGACAGTCAAGAAACTTTCCAGAACTTGTGTCAATAGTTAGAGATAAATAAAATATCTGATGTAAAAAAAATCGCTTGGCTCTTCCCTGATCAGCTCCACGAGTTGAAGGAACTAGTCAGTCCACTCATCCAGAGAGAAAACCCCAAACTACCACGTCCGTAGGCGAATGTCTGATTACTGCACTTGGCAACAGGTAAGCTAACGGTTTAGTTACATTAACGTTACAGCATTTTCTGTTTATGTATTATGTTTTTCATGGTCTGATAAGCGCAAGGATTTTGAATGAAGTGCTTAAACTTGTGCAATGTTAATATTTACAGGGGGACATTTTAAGAGCCTTACCAATTCAGTGTGTCAACAATTTGCAAACTCGTTCCCGAAACCTGTGCAGCAATCTACCAGGTTTTAAAAGTGAAATGTATAAAGGTATGTGATATATACCTGTTTTAGATACTTTGATGTTTATAGTGCAGACTGTAGGCATTTGAACAACAAAGTCCATTCCTTCACAATGCAGGCTATGGCGATGAGCCGTCTCTATGCTAAAATCAGATGCTGATGGGCCATCTGTATGCTAAAATAGCACTCCCTGGGATATTGTGGACGACAATGGAAGACAATTGGGTGTAATCACACCAGGTCGCATAGGATACATGTGAATGGAGGTGTAGCTCCCACCTGGACAATCGGTGGCCTGTACACTTCATGGGTTATACAATTTTTTAAATTTCATCTTGACTCAGGGTCCAAATAAATAACGATACATTGTATTGTCATTTTCCAGTGCCCAGACACAGTGGAAGAGTGGCAGCAAGTAAATACAACCCGTGTTTTACCAGTGTCTTACACTGTCTTACCAGTGTCTTACCCGTGTTTTACCAGTGTCTTACACTGTCTTACCAGTGTCTTACCCGTGTTTTACCAGTGTCTTACACTGTCTTACCAGTGTCTTACCCGTCTTTTACCAGTGTCTTACGGGGTACTTAACCATTACTTACCCTGGTACTTACCGGTACTCTACATTAAACTAAGGTATTCCACTGGTTTTACAAATTTCTAATGATTATTTGCGAAGATATTGAGCTTTTTTTCCCCATGTTTATTTTGTCACCGTAAGGTAACCATCTTTAATAACCACACTTGGCTCCACCTCAAAGGAAACTTTAGATGCGGAAATTGCACCCACAACCGGTGTTGCAACAACACCACCATTTCACTTTTTATACCACTGACTGGGTTGTTTTTTAGGCTCTTGTAGGAATCTGTGTCTTCCACATGGATAAGCATCTGAGTCCTATAGTAGTTTGCATCCATAATCACGATGCCTCTCCCTTGACTACAGCTCTGATGGTTATTTCTGGGTTGTCCTTTGGTTCTGCCAAAGCTTGACATTCTGCCTGGTTGAGGTTGTGATATTGCGGTCCCCCATCCTTGTTAATCATTTTGTCCATATCTTGTTCTATTAATTTACCAAAAGTAGTGATGGTTGGACTTGAATTTGTATTGGCTATGAAAGATGAAGGTCTAGTAAAAATTGTTAGCTTTGGGGTCTCACTGAGAGGCATCAAAGTGTAGCCTAGGTTTCTGTTGAGAGGGAAAAATAAGTGCTTCAAGTGTAACTCAATCACAGCCACCAGAAACTCAGAGACATAATCAACAAGCACTGGCACATTCTAAGTGCAGAACCATCACTGAATGTCCCCCCCTCTTAGCATTTCGGTGAGCACCAACAATCAGAGACAAAGTGGTTCATACTTTTCAATCCACCAAACCTAACCACACTTGGCTCCACCTCAAAGGAAACTTTAGATGCGGAAATTGCACCCATTGCAACAACACCACCAATAACAAGTCCTTTACCTATCCACACAGTGGCAAAAAGTTTCCCATCAAACAGTTCACAAATTGGAACACATCAGGAGTAATCTACATGCTCACATGTCCCTGTGGACAAGCATACATTGGACAAACAAAGAGAGCACTTAAACAACGAATCTCGGAACATAAAACAGCCATTCGCACAGGGAATATGGACTATGCCATTGTTAAGCATTACCATGAAGACAGCCATGGCTCTCCAGCCTCACTGCACTTCATTGGACTTGAACATGTAACTCTTCCAACCAGAGGGGGCAATCTGCCTAAACTGCTCTCTCAGAGAGAGATGTACTAGATTTCAACACTCAACACAATGACACCTGCTGGACTGAATGTCAGTTTTAAATGTTTCCTCTGAACAGTTTAGACAAATGTAGACGAGAAAAAACCTTTAACCTCAGTCAGCCAAAATGTAAATATGTAAACCTAATGATATGTACCATTTCACCAATGTTTAGTCACTGTCAAATTGTTTAAATAAGATCTATATACAGGAAGTTGTTCATGTGACCTTTGAACCCCGAACCCCCTGCAACCTATGTAAATTACATGACTAACATTTCCTTTCATGCTCTGATGAAGGCCACAAGGCTGAAACGTTAGCGTGATTGTTTGGCACATGGCCAAAATAAAAAGGTGAAATGGAAAAAAGTCACTGGTATCCTGAATTTTGGTGTGTGTGCTACCTATCTACCCTTTGGGTAGTCAATTTTGGAATTATACACACGTTATAGGCCAGTCAATGATTCAAGGTTTTTTTTGTCGCCCCCCCCCCCCCCCCCCCACCACCACACACACACACACACACACACACACACACGCATACAAACCCAATTTGCTTTGCCTTTTACCTTTTAAGCCCCTGACGCACCAAACCGATAATCGGCCGTCGTGAACATCTGTGAGCGTCGTGAGTGTCGGTGGCTCGAGTTGGTGCGGTGTGTCGCGCACCATTGGCTACGTCGGACAATTTACGGGACAAGTCGGGATATTTGAGCATGTGCAATCGGCATCGGAGTGAGCGGGCACGTTGGGACAGAAGTGATGAAAACAAAGAAATTCAGGGCAGTGATATTAAAGATGGCTACTTTACGGTGACAAAATAAACATGGGAAAAAAGCTCAATATCTTCGCAAATAATCATTAGGAATTTGTGAAACCAGTGGAATACCTTAGTTTAATGTAGAGTACCGGTAAGTACCGGGGTAAGTACCGGTAAGTTTGGGTAGTCAACTTTGGAACTATATGTTTTTGGTTTAGCACCACCAACAAAATACACTGGGAAGGCACATCCTCACAAAGACCGAACGTGTGTATAATGTTTGTCGGTGTGCGCTGTTGAGCGGAGATAGTTCCCTTGTGTGGTATTAGAATTGACTCCTTCAATGCTCATTTGGTGGGGTATACTGGGGATAACATACAGCAATCCCTTGAGAGATGGGAGATGGGGGTAGGCCCCTCCCCGGTAGGGTGTGAGTGGCAACAGCAGAGCGGGAGAAATCGATGGCCGTACCCCCCCCCCCCCCTCCCCCCGTGGGAGGAGACAGTCTGCGTGAGGGCCAGGGGACAGATTTAAAGAGGGCCATTCATCAGATCACAGGGGGCTCAAGTGGGATTACAACCATGCCTCACAATCTCCAGCGCTTGGTTACCAAGGAGACATGGATAGGTTGACCTGTGATCTCATTGTCTTTGGTCATCATGACACGTTAATTCCCTTGGGTGTGTGTGTGTGTGTGTGTGTCTGTGTGTGTTTGTGTGTGTGTGCGTGTGTTTGTTTGTTTGTTTGGGAAACCTTTGCTTTGCTTCTACAATTGAAATGAATTAGGAGCAATCATCACTTTTTTTTTTACGCTTACGCCTCAAATGAGCTAATTAGTGAGTATAGTGTAACCTTGTCTCTCACACTGTGTGAATTAAATTCAATCTGAAGGTTTACTTTGTGTGGCTGTCAACACAGGGTGGCAGGCTGGAGAACAGAAGTCAACATTAGCCTGCTGCTCTATCAGGGCCTTTGATTTGTCTCTGCTTCAGAAGGCCCCATCATTTATTACAGTTTTACACCGTAAACACTGGAGTAAGAAACGATTTGAGCTTGCAGTCAATGGGAGGACTTTCAGCTTAACACAATTGAAACTCAGATCAATGAGAGTCCCTCTTTGCAGTGCACCAGCGGTCTCTGCTGATAATTACTCATGCTGCCCTATGGAGTCTAATGAAGGAAAACTTTAAATGTCAATGAATGTTAAATTGAAATCCTTTTCTGCCATTGATTGTGTTTTTGGCCAGCAGCAGTCAGCTGCATGACTACTCCCTGAGGAAACTACTGTAATTGATGAGCTGTGACTTTCTAAACCATTAGGGGCCACTGCGTTACAGCAAGCCAGGACACACTGTACTGTACAGCTAGTATTTGGTGCAAACAGCTGAGTTTCAGGTGGGAGACAGTATGTACTATGAAGTATAGAATCTACTGGTGGAGCTTTCAGTAGATGTTTGCATCAACAGCTGCATTTAGCAGTATTTATTTCACAAGTCCTCCTGGTGGCTTGTTATATTTTGTGCTATCATACTGTATATTAAAACACATTTGTTGCACTGCTGTAAGATCCTTGCTGTATACGGTATCTCTGAGGAACAGGTTTCTGTCGGCGCCATTTTGTCTCACAGCTATTTTGGAAGACCTGGTTTCATGGCCTCCATTGAGAAGGCTCATCCGGTGTTCTGGGCCGTCCTGGGCTGTGCCAGGTGTGATGGAGTGTGTCATTACCCGAGCCTCCCAGAGCACTGCACAGCAGGGTCCTGCCCACCTTTTGTAGCCGACAGTCTGCAGGCCCAGCCTGGCCCCCTGGGAATCAGGATGAGGAGAGAGGGATGAGGCCAGGAGGAGGTCTGTGGCAGGGGGACCTAGGGGAGCAGCCAGGGACACCCACCCACCTCCATAGCCGTCTGACTCTCCAGCCTCCCAAGGCTTGCTGCACATCTTGGGCCAGGATGGAGTGCTTCTTCTGTTCTAGCTCACCCTGTCTGCACTTATATAAAGTGTCCTGTGTAAAACTTCACTCTCATCGCACAGTGTGATACATTGTACTTGAAGGATAAAAAAATAAAACTGCTTGTTCGTCTCCTTGGGAGGAGATTAAACTTTCTGGTAAAATAAAATAAAAAAAAATTATTTCACAAAAACAACCAGTTTCTCGAGACACAAACAAGGGAACTGCCAACGAAATCCCTCGTATCTCTAGTGTGTACAAATCTTTTCTTTCTTTTTTTCCGGATGAAGTAATTAATATACAGCATGAATGGAGGAGAACAGACTCTGGGGTTGCAGTGAGTCATCGGTTTGCATCTTGTCTCTTAACCCCCGAATGGATAATCCTCCATTACTGTCCAGGGATTCAGGCGAAGGAGGCTGTCATTATTTTATTCATGAGATGTGTTCGAAAGCTTTTCAGGCTGCAATAGAGACATCCTGTATGAATATGTTTGGGGTGTTTATGCTCGCTGGAGGCAGCTCAGTCTCATGGTTCACGGGCCCCTTGTCTACCCTTAGATGCTTGTCACAACTTCGCTTCATTTCCTTTTGCACTGTGCCACTTCTTTCAGATGCCTGTCTTCTGTTTGCTGCTTTATTGACTCATATCTGGGTATTCATCACTAATTTCTGTTGAATTTTTGGACTCCGGCAAACATGACAGAAAGGTGTTTCTATAGCAACAGCTACCCCTAATGTTTTTTTTATTTTATTATTGTGCTGGAGCATTATCTTTTGTGGCTGAAGAAAGAGATTACCATATAATATGCATCATCTGATGTCATATCGGAGCCTGGACAAGCTGACAGGCTGAGACAAAGGGCCAACTATAACATTTGTTTTCCACTTGACTTGCTCTATAGCAGCCCTGGACCCCTCGGTCAAACCCAGCCATGGTGAACGACCTCCTGTCTACGGCCCAGTTTACTGCCACTGATGGGTTTTATAGCTGGTGTAGAACCACGGACATTAACTGCTTTAGTCATTCATCGGCTAGGTTTATCCATTTGGTAGTAGCCCCTGGAAGCCCTTTACATTGCCATCTAACTCTCCAGCCACATGCACTCAACGTGGACCATAATTTGTAATTGCAGTAGTAAAGTCTGTTCATGCAACCCATAATCTGTTCTTTTATGATACTTTCTGATTGTGACGGCCTGCAGGCGTTGGTCATCTCTGCAGTCACGTCAAGCCATGAGCACAGAGGTGTCTGATACATAAACACAGTAGTAGCCTATTCTAGTGTCTACAAGAACACACGGTTCAAAATAGTTCTATTTCCCAAAACAGTAACAGTCCAGTCCCAAGTCACTTATTGGTGTGTCTACCTTTGAGAGAAGGTTAATTGAAACTCAGTTGAAATAGACTAGCCCTGGCCTCATTAGTCTAATCATGAATGAACTGAACGTGACAATGAATTGCCTCAGAATCTGCACAATGCTCCATTCCCAGCCTCCCTGGCGATTCTCCCCCTGAACCATCTATGCTCTCTGTTGCTTCTCTTTCGCTTGTGTCCCTCTCGTCCTACAGAAACCAGTTCAATTAATTCTGAAAACCCTGATTCCCCATGTGGCGATTGAACTAAAAGCAGGAAAGGAAAACAAGAAATCCGGCCTCTCTGAGTCATCATCAACCAGATTCACACCGGGGAGGGAATAACAGCCTTGGCCTCTTTTTTTTTATCAGCCAGGACATTGTTATTACAGTATCATCATCGCTTGTCTGTTTTCATTTCACCAGCTCGTGTTGACAGAGAATGTATCAGTATTATCAAGGCCCCATTTCAGGCATTGTTCCTTTTATTTTCATTCCAAATTGAGGTCTTGATGCTACTTATGCCCCAGTGCAGAGAACACAAATGTCAGCACGGCTAGATCATTGGCCTGATTGGCAGTGCGTTTCCCCTGGTTCCCTGAGTGCGTTTCCCCTGGTTCCCTGAGTGCGTTTCCCCTGGTTCCCTGAGTGCGTTTCCCCTGGTTCCCTGAGTGCGTTTCCCCTGGTTCCCTGAGTGCGTTTCCCCTGGTTCCCTGAGTGCGTTTCCCCTGGTTCCCTGAGTGCGTTTCCCCTGGTTCCCTGAGTGCGTTTCCCCTGGTTCCCTGAGTGCGTTTCCCCTGGTTCCCTGAGTGCGTTTCCCCTGGTTCCGAGTGCGTTTCCCCTGGTTCCCTGAGTGCGTTTCCCCTGGTTCCCCGATTCAAGCTGGTTTCAAACAAAAGACAATAGTTTTATTCTGTTACGATTTGCAAAAAGGACTCTAGAACAGGAAGTGCATCCAAGTCAAGAGTGTGCAGTTGTGCAGTCTCTTTTATAACTTCGTATAGAGGGAGGTGACGGGCACTCAGACAAAGGGTAAAGGGGAGTGAGGTCACAAACCAAATGTTCTATCTAAACAGAGGGATTCTCTGGGAACGGAGGAAAAGGAAGGTTAACAGAGGTTAAAACAATAAACTGAGAGAAACTCAGAAAACATCAATCAAGTAGGAAAACAGAAAAAACAAATTGGGTGTAACACATTGGTGATAATTGAATTTCATTAACAACACACACATGCACACACCAGTACAAACGTGTGTGCATGAGCGCGCACACAAACACACACACACCTGCTACATCTATCACACTGTCCCCATAGCAAAGCACTCATCAGTCAATGGGACCACTGAAGCGCAGTCTCTGCCATGCCTATACTCCACATGAAGACTATCGACCTGTTTGTTTTATGGCGTAATGAATGACAGAGAGGTGTCTGGGAAACTCACATAAATGCATTGCAACCCATAAGCAAACAAAGTGACAATGCAAATACAAGACAGCGCTGTAAGCCTCTGACTTCCTGTTTTGCGGGGGGGGGGGGGGGGGGGGGGGGGGCAGGGCTATGGAACAGATATCAGTAGTGTGTTAGAGACCGTCATGCTTGAGGAGAGCTGCTTGGCTCCAGATCCCATTTCCCCTGGAGGGAGGTGTGGACAAGTACCCCCGTTCCCCCTCCTCACGATTGGATTTGCTCAGTGTTATTTACCCTTATTGGATCAGTGATGAAACCTGCACAGTTCATTAGCAATGCCTAGGATGGGCTGGATCTAACAGCCTCTCTCAGCTACAAGCCAGAGCCCAGGACATGATGACCTCTGTCACAGTCACTGGCCGAACAGCACACACATCTTCCAGCTGATGTTACGATCTACAGGAGGTTGCAGTGAAAGTGTAAAAGTAAGTAGCCTTGAGAACCAATGCTCTTGAGCCTCTTGACCCATAGTCTCCTGATTCTTTAGCGTGAAGCAGCTTGATGTACAAGTACACCGCCTGGACATGACGCTAGGACTCACCCCCAATCCAACCCTTGATGCTGTGTGGCTTGAAGGGAGGTATTGGGTACCGTTTTTACAGCTCTTGGTATGACTCAACCAGGGATCGAACCGCCAACCTTCCAGTCTCGGCAGACACTCTAACCACAAAGCCACTGAGCTGGTAAGTGTAAGTTAACTAAAAACACACAGTTGCATGTACTGTAAGTATTGTTTCCATACTAAATGTTCTATGAGGAAGTAAGAGAAAGCTAAACCTGTTTTTTTTTCAATCACATGTATCTCCCAGATCCTCCTTGACTGACTGAGCTCTGCATTGCGGAGGAATGGTGACATGAACCTTTAGGAAAAATGTCCCTACAGTCGTGGCTTGCTTAAATAAAGCAAGACTGATGGTGTTGCAAGGGACAGATTTTTCTCCAGTTGTCATAGCACCATTCCACTTGAGAGGTGTAATAATGATACGCTTTAATCTGGAATTGATTTGTATCCAAGGTTATGGACTTTGCCAAAGGGAAACTAGCTAGCCAACATGACAGACCTCCCATTTCCATAAGTTCATAAAATAGACATCTTAGGGGCATGTGGTTTGAGAATAATTGCTTTTGAGATTATATCCCCAAGGAAATCAGTGCAGAGGGAATTCTGTCTGCAATTCAATCGGTTCAGATGAATTATTCTGTAATTCAATTGTTTCTCTTTTGCTCACCTGACCTTTATGTTCTATATGTTTCCTTCTCTTTCTCTCCTCTCTCACATGGACATACACGTTCAGACACATTGATGAACGCACACACTCAATATTCCTCATAGTTTCTGTTATGACCAGGTTGGAATTGGACCCAAACACACGAAACAGGAGGCAGAGAAAAAATGCAAAGCCCAAAGGGCGGTTTAATATTAAAGTACAAGTCCAGCAGACAAGGTCAAAAACGATAATCAGGCAGGGGTCAGGCGATCAACAAACAATGTCCAATATCAGTAATCCGTAATCAAAGGTCTATATCCAGAAGGGGTGTCAGGGAATCCGTAGCAGGCAAGCCGAGCACTGCACACTGGGTCTGAAGCCGCATGTACACTGTGCGACTGAAAAAATCTTAGATCGGGGATCCCTTCCCACTGTACGACCAGGACTCTGTCTCAAGACCATACAACCATACGACGTGTGTATTCACACTATACGATTTCTGTCAGCCACAATTATGCCCACGATTCATCATGTGATCTGCGATCTACGACAAAAATATCTGACATGCCAGATATTTTGTCGGGAGGTCGTAGCCTCGTCGTAGAACGTCGTAGCAATGAATCGCAGATCGTACACCTTCTCACACTGTGCGACTTGCGAGTCCCAATTTTGCATACGATGAGCTACGATTGTCTGAGACAACCCACGACCACCTTACGACCTCAGAATTGTGGGTTTTATCGCACAGTGTAGCTTGACGGGAGAAAACGGAAAGACAAAAGACGGGATGGGAACTGACGAGGGGGCAAAAAGCACAACAGAGATACGAACGGCAATCAGAGTTGGCTACAATGGCTAGATACTTGCCACATTAGTTCTATGAGAATATCTGGCGATGACATGGAGAAAATCAGGGTTCGGCGATGATGATGATTGGGACCCGATGCGCAGCATTCAGCCATAAGCTAATCACCACGATTGCCTTCACCTGTGGCGACGGAGCACGCGCCGTGCGTGTGCTGAGGTGCTGGGCGTGTCAGGATCACTCTCCGGGAATGAGGAGCGCGAACGCGTCCCAACTCTGGAGTCAGGAGGCAGGAATTCGGGAGACCCCGAATGCCGCGGGGCAGAGCCGGACAGGCGCGCGTTGTGTCGTGGGTCCACCACCGGTGAGCTCGGAGGAGCGGAGCCCGAGGGGGTTGTGTGTGGAGGCGGTTCCGTAACAGTTCCCTCCTATTCCAACGTTCACTTTCATTATCAAACATATTATTCACAATAAATAGAATGGGGCATATTGGTATTGATTTTGAAATATCAGTCTGAAGAATGTCCTTCCACTGACCGCATCCATCGATTATATTATTACGTATCATGCCCCTCTAAATTATCAGGCCTCGCTGCAGCTTTATTGCTCTCCTAGTTCCTTGTGCATCCTTCCATCGTCTTTTATATAAAGCTATCATTATTCCCTCCATGCTTGGGGTAATGTTATAGTAATTAAAGCCAAGTGAAACGCCATGGTGAGAATGAGGTGATTATGCTGCACTTTGCATCCTCCATTAACTACCACTCTGCTCCTGATGTCGGAGCTGTGAGGACTAGGAGCTGAACATACACCTCTGACTGACCCCAGCATTAACATAATCATCTGCCTATTGTACTTACTTCACATCCCTTCACTTTGATTTGCTTATTCGCGGGACTGGGGGTTAAATGGAAGAGAGGGGATTGCTGTGATCAGCAGGATGCTCAGTTTGGTCATAAGTGTCTCAACTACTACTCTACACACTGGTACCTGTACAGTGATGCTGAGAAACACCGTTACGGATGTTTGGAGACAGCTAGGCTGAAGAGAGCAGGCTGACCGCGCAAGGAATGCATACAGCTCAAACACCTTGTCCTGTGATGTCCTCCGCAGAAACCAGGCAGAGGACAAAATGGCCGCCGCCGAGAGAGTGGAAGTCATACTCGGCTCTGAGGACCCTCACTGTTTGTTAAGTCTAAAGGGGAAATGGAGAGGAAGCAATTTTGTTGTTTTTGTATACACATCCCCCGTCTTGTCTTCACAGAGACATATTGTCATGGTTGATTGACATACAGTAATTTGGTATTTAGATTCTGGCCGGTAGACGGTAGTAAGCAAGTTAATTCATGGGGGAAACAGAGTATTATCATTATGAATGCATAGTGGAATCAGTCAGCCCTGGGAAGAGCAGAATGAGCCCTTTATTCAGTGTTTAATGGATGTGAGCAGCAATTAAAGAAGCTGTGCATGGGCTTATGGCCAACACCTTGAACAACATGAGCTGAATAAGTCACTATTGTACCTGGAATCAGCAACCAGCTACAGTGTGCCACTCAGAGGGTCAGTGGCATAAGGGCAATTCTTTAAATAATGGTTTCTGGTTCATGTTTCAAGTCAGAGAAACAAGCACTGATTAATTCGAATGAAGACCTGGTGAAAAATATGGGGAGTAGACTACTCCTTACAAGTCTACACTTCAGCTTGATCAATAACACTTTTTGTTGCCTTGACGTTGAATCAATTATTGTTCCACCTGCGGGAACCTTGTTGGAAAAAAATGACTTTTTATTGATATAGAAAACATCTCTCTGGTTCTAACTGGCTACACGACAGATACAAATCAATATAGGATTCTTTGTCGTTTCAACCACTGCTATCTGAGGTAGCATCTGTTTCCCCTCAGGGATGTTTTCTAAGGTTATTCATTGCTTCAGACGAGTGTGACCATAGCCTGCTCTTTTTGATTTATTCACTTTGACATGAGGGTCATATCTTCATTAATTAAACATGGCCGTGTAATAATACCAGACTAATAGAGACCCTTTCCCCACCATACATGTTTTGTCATATATAAGTTAATTAGAAAATGATGAATGCTTGAAAGGGATATCTATACATCTCCTAAAGGTCACGGCTACCTCTTCCTTTACAAAACCCAGTTTAATTAATCAGTTATTTGTTGGAAAGACATAACCGGTTCTTTACAACGATAGATAAAAGAATAATCCTGGGCTGTTGCGTTTCACAATCATAGTGCATACAATGAAGCCTGGATCCCTGTGTTTCTCCTCCTTCTGTTGAATGTCATAGTCTTGACCTGCTCCATAATAGCCTGTTGAGTCTGGTAATGCTCAGTCTATTGATCGAAAAAAGCACCACCAGGCACAGTCAATGCAGAGTACAAAAGTGTATCACCCATTTCCTGCCAATGGCAGACCCATAGTCTGAACATTTATAGCGTGAACAAGGTTTTTATTGGCTGGCAATGTCCGCAAGTTGCACACTTAAATGTGGTGAAGGACGATGTCCTGTCACCTTGTTCTGTCTCCACTTCCTCTGCAGGAAATGGCTATATGTGAACTGCAGTAACCTGGGCCAGCTACATTTTGAGTTACTATATTTTACTTCTTTCTTGTCCTTCTAAGGGGTCTCATTATTTGCGCCGCCGCCATGCGCACAAGTAGGGTGTTCACTACTATGTGTGTGTGTGTGGGTGGGTGGTTGGCTGGATGGGTCTTGTTCACACCAAAGCTCGAAAACATACTTGGTACATATATTCCACCCAAGGTTCCCTGGACCTGATTAGATTTTGTAATGGATCCGAATAACGGGGCACAAATCCACAAATTATTTTTCTCTTTAGTTGTGAGTGTATTAATACTTCCGATCAACTACTAGAGGGCTGCAAGTTGCAACAACTTACCTCTCTACATTGCATGCAAACCTCCCAAAGTACTCTTCATCCTTGTATTTCAGTCCAAGAGAACAAATATTTTTTCGGGCGGATATATACAGTTCTGTGTTCATTATTATTTATTCAGTTTACTACGCTAAGCAGTAGTAAATCTGTCCATGGAAAACAAATTCCAGCGAATATCTTAGTTAATACAAGATTGATTGATCTAGGAAAGCAGTTTTGTGTTTGTTTGTGTTCATATGTGTGATATTTATTCCCTTTCGATTGCTCTCGAGTAGCACGGAGGAAGGGAAACTCCCTCTATATGACTTCACGGGCGCTGCTATGATGACCATATACATTTAGGGGAATACTATTTTGCGGTGGAAAGAAGTAAAGCAAGTAAAATCGGATCAAGTTGACCCAGTACATGCTATGGAAAGACGCCATATAAGGTGCAAGATGGAACCTCGCCTGAGTTTAGTTCCCACAGAAAGCAGTTTCTGTCTCTCAGGAATCCCTCTCGGAATGCTTCCCTCACTCTTTCTCTCCCTCCGTTTTCCCTCCCTCTGTCCTCCCTCTCTCCCTGCCCCCTGTGAACATCGGAGTCCTGGCTTAGAGGAGCAGTGCGGCTCCAAATTCTTTCCCCTCACGGGCGATTGTGAGCTTCCCAGTCCTCTCCCCAGGAGAGCAGACAAGCAGGACTTCATGTGGCTCATCTTCTATTTCTGCTCTATTGCCAGAGGAATATGCAGAAATACCTCGTTTAATGTAAATGCAGCTCTGAGGGTTCAGCAGTATTCACAGACATAGAGGCCCCCATGCTGACCTTGTCCCAGTTCTCTTTCGGTGTTCAACAAATGGTTGTGACGTTCCTCAGCCCGGTCAAACAGATTGGCAGATGTCCTTGATGATAAAAGTTTGCCTGATGTAGTCCCATCTGTTTGCCTAACCTGTTTGTGACATTTACAAGGAAGTGTGAAGTGCTGAGGTACCTTAACAGCAGACGGAGCACCTTTGCAAAACAATATCATCCATCTTTGTAAGAAATTCTTGTGCGCATTGACATTTTATATATTCTACAAATACAAAGAGAGTGTAGTGGGCCGCTGCTGGCGTGATTCATATCCTGTTGTTGCTGTTTTCTGTCGGTTTCTGCAGACAAGTGGAAGTGACAGAGCTTTGCTTGAACGTCAGCTGCCCAGAGAGGCTTAATCGGAGTAGTACCTGCTGAGCTGGGGACTGTACAGTGGGCACTGTGATGATGATGACGATGACGATGATGGATTGTCTGTAGTGAATGTGCAGACTTGAATGTTAGAGATTCTAGGCACGTTGGCTGCCACAGAGAATAATCTAAGAGTGCTGAAGTGCTGCAGCCTTGACTTGTCTTAGTGAGCATCGCCATAACTCTGGCCCACTTGAAGTTTCTGTAACATCAAAGAAACTAAACAAACTCCACAACAAAGTATGCAGTCCTTATTATTCTCTTAGACCCCAAACTAAACCCAGCATGCTGTTCTGTTTCTAACACTCTTGCCATGTACTGTAGTTACTGTAGATGTGTGGGACTAATTGATGAATTGGCGCAAATTGATTTATCTTCTTCTTCTCTCTTGTCTGATCAAACCAACCCTTGTTATCTATAACATTACCAATAGCAGACACATTTCTCTGGCTGCGCGATGGCACCCCTCCCCAGCACCTCATCCTCCTGAGAGAGGAGTCATCTCCATGCGCCAGGAGCCGCTGCCGCTCCTGGGGGAAGCCGCTGCCATTGATTGTTCATGCCAACGCTCACCGCTTCAAAGGCTCCTGACGAGGCTAACTGCTGGCCGCACCAGCTGAGCCTGGTGGACAGGACGGTGTTTCCAACCCTCCTTCCTCCTCCCCTATTATGCTAAGTTTGGACTAAGTCCAAATCCTGTCTTTGAATATTGAATATAATTCGAATGAGTCCCCTTCTGACATAGGAGCGGGAGACAAATCTGAATGTCTTATTGAATTACATGTTTTCTGAATTTGGCGAAATCTTTTTTATTACTGGGTCTTATTTTAAAGTGTGTATGTTAGTAGGCCCATCAGAGACCCAAATGCATGTGCACAAGCACTTTAAAGTAAGTTTTTCATAATGGGGACCTTTAAATTATCCACAGTTAAAAACACAGCAAAAACACTCACAAGCAAAGAAAAACAGTTATATGTTTAGAGACATCAGATCCACATCATGCTAAAAAGGGACGGTGCAGACAGTATGCCTTGATAAGAGAGGGCCTCGATATTTCTGTCATGTCTTCCTGACTGCTACTTGGAAATGAGGACCACAGAGACTGCCCTGAACTTCAACCCCAAATTCAATTAGTATGAGGTTAATTTCAGTGAGTAAAAAAGTTATACAAAGCCAGTATGACGGTAAATCAGCACCCAAAGGGGGATGCATGTACCTTTCAAGTGGGCCTTTATCTACTGTAGGTGTTGTCAGTTGCAATCAAACCCTCTGTTTGGTGTGCTGCTTGGTCAGTTTCCTCTCTTCCCTGCAAGTAGCTGCTTTTCTGTTTGCTTGGGGTAGGTTGAGAGAAATAGTATTTTGCATGTATCCTATTCTTGTTGTTGTTGTCTGCCCTGTAGGACATTGCCACTGCTGTTTTGCCTTACGTTTTAATAGGAATACTACATTACTTGACATCTACAGTACCGGTGGGTGAGATTTGAATATTAGAGACACAGCATGAATGCCCATGAACCAACTGGTCCGATTGTAGCTGCCCATGTCTTTTAAATACTTATTTTCTTTCCTTTGAGCAAAGTGTGTGTGTGTGTGTGTGTGTGTGTTTGTGCGTGCGCGTGTGTGTGTGCGTGTGTGTGCGCGTGTGCGTGCGTGTGTGTGTGCGCGCGCACGTGCTTTACAATTATGGGTATGGGGTGTGATTAGTGCCAGCACACCATACTGAAACGCTTGACTTGCGCCTACTTAAGAAGACGCGATGACATCAAATGTCTAAACGCACGTGTATAATTTCCATTGACAAACAATGGAGAGACAGACGTCTCATAGCTGTAACGTACCTGTAACGCAGACGCTGTGCACATGTTGTTTACACGTATTGCGCATCGTGTGCGTGATGGCAACACTACAGGTTAGATGCGCCTCACATATGCGACACCAACACTACACATGACAGTTTGGTAAAATCATAGATGTACGTACGTACGTACGTCTTGTAATGTGTGCAGAAATTGCATAGCGACGTGTCAAACGTGCCAGTGCCTTGCTAGCGCAGCAGACGTGTTAGCGCCGCACGTGTAAGGTCAGTTGCCTTTAAATCATAGCTGGTTCTAATCTCGTCCTTGCCAATTGGTAATGCATTCTCAATAAATGGAATTCGCACATGTTAAGCAACTTGTTTTTAATAAAGCCTAATATCTGAATGACTCTTTCTTCGCAATTTAAAACAAATGTTCAGATACACGTGTTTCTTGTCAATAGAGGGCTATCTATTTCTAAATAAAATAAATCAAATGTAGGTAAATTACCAGATGTCGTTTTGAAGCCAAATTTTATTCAAACATTGGTCCACAAAAAAACACATATAGAATAATGTAAAACTGCAAATAAAAATGAATCGAAATAAACAATAGGCCTACAGGTCTTTCTTTGGGGAGGAGGACTATGCCTTCAACTCAAGATGACCTGGAGCGAGCGAAGACCCACTTCTGTGGTGGCGCGGGAAGGCCCAATGCTTCCCCAGACTGTAGGCTACCAGGTTGCAAATCGCTACCACTGTTTCAACTAATTTGTAACATTCAAAGCAATCACCTGATATTATAGAAATTATTAAATCAGTTGTGTAGTGTTCAGCTCAAATGAAACCATTTTGCAGTATCAATGCATTCATTTTTTTGCCTATAGGCCAGCCTACACCAGGCTGAACACTTTCAAATGTAGCCTACAATTCGTTTGGCTATTTTTTTTGCACAATAGGCCTATTATTTCGATTTATTTTTATTTGCACTGTTTATATACATTATTCGTGATTCATCAATGGAAAGCATGATTGAAAATATTGCTCGTGTTTCCTCCCTCACAGAAAAAGACTCATTCTCTCTGTCTCTCAGAGCGGGTCTCCTGGCGCGCGGCTATGTTGCGCAATACCTGCTTTGTGTTGCGCAATACCTGCTCCGAGAGCGAGTGAGACAGATATCTCTTCTGATATTTAGGAATAGCGGAATTAATAATGATTAAGTTGAGTCTTACAAGCCTAACATTTGGTAACGAACTATAGCAATACATGTGCTTCATTGTTTTTGATTTAGGTGATTGTCATCATTTTGCACATAATTATAACACATAGCCTACATTATGCTACAAATATAAATATAAATCACCCGCCTGCGACATCTGCTGACAGAAAAGAGCACTGCAGTCTAGACAGAAGGCCGAAATGTAAACATGTGATAAAAACACTGATATCTAGGAAAAGTAATGAAAGGAGGGTCCTTGAATTTGATCGAGTGCAAACAATTATCATTTTGATTCACTTGTGTTAAAATTACCACCACTCGGTGCTTCTAGTGCTCGCAGTTAACACGTAAAGGCGTGTGCCCGCGTGTTCTATGTTTTGAACGTTGGCACGGCACTTTTGACACGTCACTCCTAATATGTGCATCAAATACCTGACACCTAACACTACACCTTATAGTTTGATCAAACGAATAAGCGTGCGTATAGACACACGTTTGTGTGGTTTGCTAATATTATAGTGTGACGTGTGGAACGTGCCATGCCAACGTACGCAACAGACGTTTAAACGCCCGCACGTGTTAAGGCTGGCATGCCATGGTTTGACTCCTAAAACTGAAGCACATCTAGCATAATATTTTACAATGAAAAGCAAGGTCAATTTATAGGCTACACAGGACGCATAATTACGCACAGCTGGGATTGATAATCATTAGGCTATGGAGCCCATCCTAGTTGATTGTAGGCTAATTAGTGTAGCCTACACTCACAATCCCTTTTGCGCCATAGCCTACTGTATGTCAAAATACAAAATACATTCTTATACTATTATAGCCTACGTGTTTTGGTGCTGATCCTCAGCACCCCTATGCTACAGCTAGTTGATGATACGCGCTCTTATTTGAAAATGTAGCGATAGTGGAGATAAAACGACACATATCTAGGAAAAGTTATGCAAGGAGGGTCCTGGAATTTGATTGAGTGCAAATAAATATTCTTAATTTGTATTCAATATGGACAAATGAGCCCCGCTCGCAGCTTCTAGTGCCCGCTGACTTAACACGAGCGTGCAAACGTTACATGCATGTGGGCAAAAGTGGCACGGCAGTTTTGACACGTCACCCTCTGAGAATGCGAGCGACTCGTAACGCGTGCGTATATGCACGCCTATTAATCAGCTCGCCAAAGTACCTTTATACACGCAATGCAGGCAACGAAAGCACTGAGTGTTTGTTACGCTGGCACGAATCACACCCCATAGCTTTACAATCATGGGGTGTGATTAGTGCCAGCACACCATACTGAAACGCTTGACTTGCGCCTACTTCAGAAGACGCGATGACATCAAACGTCTAAACGCACGTGTATAATTTCCATTGACAAACAATGGAGAGACAGACGTCTCATAGCTGTAACGTACCTGTAACGCAGACGCTGTGCACATGTTGTTTACACGTATTGCGCATCGTGTGCGTGACGGCAACACTACAGGATAGATGCGCCTCACATATGCGACACCAACACTACACATGACAGTTTGGTAAAATCATAGATGTACGTACGTACGTACGTCTTGTAATGTGTGCAGAAATTGCATAGCGACGTGTCAAACGTGCCAGTGCCTTGCTAGCGCAGCAGGCGTGTTAGCGGCCGCACGTGTAAGGTCAGTTGCCTTTAAATCATAGCTGGTTCTAATCTCGTCCTTGCCAATTGGTAATGCATTCTCAATAAATGGAATTCGCACATGTTAAGCAACTTGTTTTTAATAAAGCCTAATAACTGAATGACTCTTTCTTCGCAATTTAAAACAAATGTTCAGATACACGTGTTTCTTGTCAATAGAGGGCGCTGCAGCACCGTCAGCACCAGTTCGTGCGCGCTCTTATTTGAAAATGTAGCGATAGTGGAGATAAAACGACACATATCTAGGAAAAGTTATGCAAGGAGGGTCCTGGAATTTGATTGAGTGCAAATAAATATTCTTAATTTGTATTCAATATGGACAAATGAGCCCCGCTCGCAGCTTCTAGTGCCCGCTGACACGAGCGTGCAAACGTTACATGCATGTGCGCAAAAGTGGCACGGCACTGTTTACACGTCACCCTCTGAGAATGCGAGCGACTCCTAACGCGTGCGTATATGCACGCCTATTAATCAGCTCGCCAAAGTACCTTTATACACGCAATGCAGGCGACGAAAGCACTGAGTGTTACGCTGGCACGAATCACACCCCATATACAATAGCCTCTCATTCACTCATTCACACATACATTCACACCCCAATGCCATGCAAGTTGCTAGCCTGCTCATTGGGAGCAATTTGGGGTTCAGTGTCTTGCCCAAGGATACTTTCACATGTAGACAGGAGGAGCCAGGATTCGAACCGCCGACCCTACAATCATTGGTGTTTGTCCTTTGATCACTGAGTATCTCCCTCTACCCGCGCCTTCTGCCCACAAAGGGCACCTAGTTATTGATCAAAGGACAAATTATTCATTAAATAAAGTTGTGATTCACCTAATCCCTAGTTCCCTTGCAGCATTTCCTTCCACAGCCTTTTCGATAAATAAAACCACAGCTTTTGAACTGACTCCTTGTCTGTGCTCTTCAGGCTAGCTGAAGGCGTGCATGTGGGGAAAACTGTGGTTTCTAGTTCCTCCTCATCTTTCCCTCAACTCCACTCTGTTACACCGGCTTCCTGTTTGAGGGGCCTTTAGATACCACTGTGTATCTAAATTAGTTGTAGTGTACTTTATTGAGCCCCAGGGGGAAATTGCACAATTTGTCATCAGTGCAGACAACCCAGGTGTACAAAACCTACTGTCATGTTGATAACGCTTGTTGTTGTTGTTGAAACCACCATATTACAGCATGTGTGTCATATAAATGCTGTGTTATTGTAGTAGACACCTTCATTTGTAGTTTAACAGACAATCAGTCTCAGTTTCAGATGAATCACTTTTAGCTGCCTCTCTCTCTCTCTCTCTCTCTCTCTCTCTCTCTCTCTCTCTCTCTCTCTGTCTGCTGACTCCATTGTTTGCATACTGCCAGTATTGCTTTGCCTTGTGGAGCCCAGGCACATAAACACCATTAACATAGAGGCTGTCTGAGAGCTGTGTGCTCCTGTCACAGACACAATGGGGGATTACCTGCCACCGCTCGCTCATACAGGTGGGTGGGGAGGGGGGGGGGGGGGGGGGCTGCTATTTCCCTTCTTTTTTTTTTCCTGCACATATCATGGCAATCCAGTCTCCCTGAAGTTTTTGTTGACTTCCCTCAGCTAAGTGAGACAGGCTTCACAGGCGCTGCTGCTATGCAGTGTTTTTGTTTTTGGCCTTTTCATTTGGCTGGGAAGGGCTTGTGTCTGATGGAGACACAATTTGTGCTGTAGATCACGTCAGATTAGCAATCATCCATTGTCTTGTTTATGCGGAGCATCCAGATGGAATTTTTTAAAGCATAAAAAGCTTTGGCCCGTAAACGGGAGCATTATTCTTAATGCATGCACATCACATGATACTTACAATGCAGACTGTGTGCTCTCTCTAAATTTGAATGACTGGTTTGATGGTGGAAAACAAGCATCTCTCGGCCTCATCCTCTAAACAGTGTCCGCTCCATTCATTTGAGGACATTCACAATTACACTAGGATATGGAAATAGACATTTATTTTTCAATGCTTATGTTTATGGATAAAAAGCTTTCCAATGTGCCCTGTACATATAGATAAAAAACAATGGCATACTATACCATGAATAATGAAGAGTTGTCTGTCCCAGATCCAGCCCCGACACTGCTCTCAATCGGTGACCACAGCTGGCCTGCTGTATAAGGCCATTGGCCTACTCCAGAACATCACTCAACACTCCTTCCTTGATGGCTTGTTTTATACGACAATCAGTCAAGGTTATGCTAAACCGGACTTGTGATATAATTTCATGGGATGTTATGTGCTCCCTTGACATTTGAAATGCTCCCAGACTGAATAATGTCCTCATCACTTTTGTGAAGCTTTATGAAATAGCTTGCTCTCCAGTGGACAGAAACTCAGACATTTACATAACGCTGTCTTCCACCTGCATTACATAACTATTTTTTTCCACCTGCAGATTTCCATCATTCGATTTACTATTGAATCAGAGTCTCTGATTCAATAGTACGAATGAAATTCGGAGTTACTTACACTGACCTTAGTTCAAGGTTGCAGTAACCACTGTGCAAAGCAACACACAAGTTCCTCTCTTCACCGAAGTCATTGAATCCCTTCCAGAGTTGGAGTTGGAGTCGAGTTGGAGAGTGTTTGTAATTCAGGTATGGGCAAACTGCTTCTTCCCACTGCATCTAAAGACTGTCTTCATTTGAGGCTTAAGGGGATGTATAGTGTTTTGAGAGATGAGGGCTGCTGTAGCAGCCTAAAGATTTTGAAATGTTCCATCCAAACAGATAAGGTTCATCTACTCCCACAGACTTTTTCAGACACGCATTGAGGTGTTTGACTGAATGAGCGATGGTTTTGACTAGCTTGCAGGGTATACAGTATGTGCTTTCCCAGAGTTTCAACAGTACCAGAATTTGATGGTGAGTTGCCATGTGTGTGCCTGTGTGTGTGTGTGTGCGTGTGTTTGTGTGCGTGCGCGCACACACACTAGTGTGTGTAGTACTCTGTGTGTGTGCGTGTGCGTGTGCGTGTGTGTGTGTGCGCATGAGTTGATTGTGGAGTTTGAGACTGGAAGAGTTGCTTCTTCCCCCTTGCAGCGAGATGCTCCAAATCAGGCCAGTGGAGGGTCCCAGTGCATCAGTCCTGAATGGCAGGCTATAACAGGCACTCAGCGGAGGGAACCCAGACAAGCCTGTATACAAAGATAAGGCCCAGCAGTTCTGGTCAACAACGGAGCCGGCACAATAAAAATGCTAATACACCACTGTAGGGTGGTGGCTGAATGTTTAACACTGAGATCTACGGAATTCTGCCTCCAGATCAACCTTTTATCGATCTGATCCCCCATTGCTTATCTGTGAGTGCCTGGGTTAGGGCAGAAATTGTATTTTAATGGCCGTCAATGTGGTGTTGTCCCCCAGAGAGCCTCAAGTGTGAGAAAGTTCTTATTTCTTGGTCCACTTGGAGGAATTCAACACTGGGCGCTCTGAGGACAGGGCTGGCTTGCTTTCTGCTGCTAATGTCCCTTTAGTCTCGCATGAGGGAAAGCTTCACTGTTGCAACCCCAGTCACTCGAGACTAGAGGGAGAGATTGAAGGTCAGTGGATGAGTTATCTAAGTAAGCGGCACCTGCCTGCGCTTCTCCTCAGGGCTGGTCTGCACAGCTGTTGGTCAAACCTTCCTGTCTTGACAGTTGACTGATTATACTGCCAATAAAGGTATACCTTTTTTTTTTCTTGAAATAGTTGTTCTTTATTCTCTCCAAAAAATATTGGAATCAGAACTGAGATTCGATAACAACGGGATTCGATAAGGAGAATTGGAATCGGAATCGGAATTGATAAAATTGAAACGATACAAACGCTAGCCCTGTGGGGCGGAGCTCCACGAAATAGATTTTTTTTTGTTATAATTCATTCCACAAATACACAATGGCAGCTTAAATAACTCAAATGGCAGCTTAATTTCCCCACTCATTTCTTTCTCACACATTTAAGAGTGGCCATTGTTTTTACGCCAGCTCTTGCTAGTGAAATAAGTTGGGATTGCGTCATCAAAGCCCAGAGAGTTGTGCAGATACTGTAGCATCCAGAATTTAGATTTGTTTCATTTTTCATTTTGATTTTCAAACCTTTATTTATTCTCGTAAAGCACTAAGGTGTCCCTCATTTACAGTGTTGACGAGTTCACACAAATACATAAATAACAACAGAACAATACTTCAATGGCAATACAACCACAAAACAATGCAGCATTTTAAAAGAATATTTCTAATTGCAAATTTGCATTAGGGGTTTGTGACAGCATGGTTGTTAATCAGTTGAGTAAAGACTTCATAAGCAATTTTGAAAAAAGTTGACCTTAGCGGTTTTTCAAATGATGGAATGAACTCTGAACAAGAGTGCCTCTGTATAGGAGACAGACTGCATGCCAATACTGTTTTCAGTCTGAAGCCAAGAGACTGCTACAAGACATGAATAATGGATAAAACTACTCTGCCCATTGTCTTAGCTCAACCAATGTGATAACACATTATTCTGTTTGTCCCTAAAGTCCAGCCCATCAAAACGCTGCCCCACATGTTTGTGCTACTGTATCTCCCAGTAGTCATTGTAAATGCATAGAGAGAAATGGTCTGTGTCTACTTTTGCATTACATTTTTTAATCCTAGAAATCTGGGGAACTGGGAAGAATGCATAATAAAGAAACCCTTGAAAAGTGGGCAAGTGAGGGAAAGCAGTGTGCCCCAGTTTCAATCCACAAGAGGCTGCCGTTGTGAATTTCATTTTGAAAACAATGAAAGGGTCCTAAATGAGGCTGCGAGCTGAGCTGGGAACCTCCAGTGATCAATAACACACCCCGACAGTCTGAGCCTGGCAAGGGGAAGGATTTAAAGAGAAAGGAGCCCTCACTTAATCCTCTGGGAAACAGGTCATCTGCTGAGATGTACCATCAAAGACAAAAATACCATCCTATTAGTTCTAGAGACATGTGACTTAGAGTACCAGGTCTGGTCATTGAGAGCACAGCATGGCAGGCTTATAGAGAGGGTCTACTAAACAGCCCACTACTCTTATTATTATTAGGTGGGCTAGCTTGCAAAAGCTAGCCCAACTTGTGATATTCCCACTATTTCTTTCTTTCTTTCTTTCTTTCTTTCTTTCTTTCTTTCTTTCTTTCTTTCTTTCTTTCTTTCTTTCTTTCTTTCTTTCTTTCTTTCTTTCTTTCTTTCTTTCTTTCTTATTATTATTATCCCCGCTTTTTTGAACCTTAACTAGTTCTTCATACTTTTTGCTAGAAACTTCATTCAAACTTTAAAATGTTCATGACGTTCAGCTCTTGAACGGATCCATTCAGATTTTTGATATTTTTTATAGTTTTTTAGAAATGTAACTTTTAAAACTATTTTTTGTCCCATTGAAACTGCTTGAAACTGCTTTTGGAATGTTCAGAAACTTTATGTTTTTAGAGTGGTGGCAGCAGTTGCTTTGAAAATATTCACACATTTTGTAAACTGCTGGCACTCCTACAGTTTTGAAAGCTCACACACATATTATACATCAAAACATTCACACAACTGTGCTGATTCGTAACTTGTAAGTATCTAAGCAGTGTGACTTATAGTTTTCGCAGAGGTTTTGCAGCAGACCGAGCGGACTATTTGTATGTGTTGTATGTTCAGTAGATTAGGATCTTGCAGCCTTTGGGTGCCACTCCGATCATAGACGGATTATGAAATGATGGGCCCCTGGGCACAGACACGTAAAGGCCCCCCCCCCACCCATTTAATTTATCGAATTTTTGAATTTGCCCAATGAGACGGCATCCAATTTGCAGATGATTTGAGAAAGCTCACAATGAAAGCAGCTTTACCCAGCTCGGTTTTGACTCGAGGGACCTCAACTGAGGAGGACCTGCTTTTTGGATTTCTCCCCAAAAGAGTTGAAGGGCCCATATTGCATGTAGTACTCAGCCCCTCTAAAGTACTATAGATAAACACTCACTTCAGAACTACAAGTATCATGATGGTTTCTTTCTTGTGACGTCTTCAAAGTGAATGTTTAGGCTATTGCTTCAGTATTTCAGCAGAATTTTTGAGGCTCTGTTATTGAATGAATGACTAATACTTTTCACTATGTGACAAGAAATGCAAAGGGCCCCCTGAGCTCTTGGGCCCCTGGGTGTGGGCCCGGCAGGCCCGTTCAGTAATATGTCTTTGACTCCGATCCAGCAGTGTCTTAATGTGGGTTTCTAATGTGTGAATTTTACTTTGTGTGTAATAAGCTGTTTGGTGTTTGCAGTGTAGGTGACTAGCCTTCTTACACTTAGGCGTAGCCACCCCTTCCGTATTATTTATAGTAGTATTTATTGGTGATCTGTCAGGCCCCCCGCAACAACCAGGGGGTATTGTGGGGATACATCTTAGGACCTGAGTGGCCCGGGGTTGAAGGCTATCTATGAATTAGTTTTACACTTTGTACTAATAAAGCTTGTTTTAATTAATATTGACTTGTCCATGTGTACGCGTGATCTGGGGATAGTGTGCTGATAGCTGATGCCGTCTGCTGATAAGGGGGGTGAGTCGTAGTTAAATGTGGGTAGCGACAGATGTGCTGGCTGATGACCGGACGTTCTGGTCTTGTTCCCAGAGCCTGATTGCCCCGAAAGAGAGGCTCAACTACAGCCACTCTGGTGTCCCTGGCTCCCCTCTGGTTATGGTTCCCTCTCCACCCTGGCAACCACCAGGAGACTCCCGCCTGGTTCTGGCTCCTCTTCAGAGGCTGAGGCCAGGCCGCGCCTCTTGCAGACACACACAGACCACTCTGGACCACTGATGCTGCAGACTGCACTCTCTCTTTCTCTGTCTGGCCCTTTCACTGTCTGTCTCTCTCTCTCTCTCTGTCTCTCTCTCTCTCCTCATGGCTCTCCCTGGGTGAAATCGCATGCTGCTCAAAGGTGACCTTTACTATATGAGTCCATATTCTGTCATTGCATGGGTGGTTCATGCTAAAGAAAGGGCTAGTGATAAGTATACTTTACTGTACATTATAACCATGGGTGGATTTTTTCAGATCTTATACTTTAATGAGGATAATTTTAAATTCAAAGTCGGTCTTCCAAAGAAAGCCTCATAATATGATTTTAAATATTCAGCAGCAGAAAGTTAATCTAATAGATAATGGCTTGGTAATTACAGATGCATCGTACTCTCATTTAATCAGTGTCTCTATGAGTGTGATCCAGGGGACAGAGTCTATTCTGCTGGAGGTTCCCCAGAGAGGAACAGTCTCCTGACACTGATATCTCTTGTCTCTCTCTCTATCCCTGCCCTGTCTGCAGCAGGCAGGTGAGTGCTTAGATGGATCATATAGGATTGCGGTTGTCCCAAAGCAAGGCCCTTTTTCCTTGGCCGTTTCTCAGTCCCCCCCCCCCCCCCCCCCATCACCACCACCACCACTCAAACAGGCAATGTGTTGTTGAGTCATTTCCCTCCCAAATAAAATTCAGCCATTCTTATTAGAGGTGTCCTGGCTGTTTCAGATAGCAGTCTCAGAGAGGTGGACCATGAGTGACAGTTAATTCTGGGAACGGTTGGGTCTTATCAGCAAACTGCCACCCCCAGGCCGGGAAAATATAACTGCTTTAATTATACTTAATAGTTAATACACTGTAGCTCTGAATATGAAGGACTGTTCAAACTCAGGCTCCAATCGCACGTATTCTGGAGGTTGTGAGGTATTACTGGACTTTAGATTTCTGTGTCGATTTAGACACAAAGGATATCAGTTGCTGAATATGTCTGTTTGGAGGGTGTGGGGGGTGGGGGCTGTACAGGAAATGATGCATTGACTGTACACACGTCTGCATGAGAGAACATTGTGAATGAGGAACTGCAATGCAGGGAGAGACAGAGTGACAGTGAGCAGGCTACCAGAGAGTTTTCTCTATCAAAGCACCTGTGCTCTAAGGAATGGAGAGTTTATTATCTGTTCAGAAAGATTCCTTTGGTCTGGTTGTAATCTCCATGCCTGTCACGCAGTGGCTGTTGTAGAATTTCTCGTTCAATATGGGTTAAGAAGCAAAACAATTCAACAGAGTTACCAGAGTTTATTCAACCAAGGATTGTTAAAAACATTCAAGTGTTGTCAAGCAACCTGCAGCAAGGCTGGTCAGTTTAGAGAGCGCCCAGTGCATGCCTTGTTTTATTTTATTAGACCACGGTAGAAGAAGCCAGCAACATGTCGTCTAGGCATAAATGTTCGAAGGTATGGTTACATTTCACGCGACAAGATGACAACACGGCCACTTGCCATGCTTGCAAAAAACGTATATCATCAAAGGGGGGAAATACTACAAATATGCAAAAACATTTGGCCACACAGCATGCGATAACTTTACAGGAATGTCCCGTTTTTTATGTGCTCCAGGGTGACGACAGCAGCGCAGCTAACATGTAGTCGAAGGTAAACTCCTACAGAGTCCTGACTATTGTGTTAGTGCCATTTGTTTAATTGTGTAAACCAGATTTCACTATATGAATAATCTCCATTTCCATCCATGTAATTTAGATGATGACGTTCAGAGTCAGGCTCGTGGTCGGTCTGGGTCAGAGGCTACTTCTTGTAGAATTGTTAATTCTCCATACAGTTGATGGTTGCAGACCTACTCAGTTCCATTTGGACTTCACTTGATTGTATTTGTTGCCAGTTGCCGCTGCTAGTTTTATTTTTGTCAGCTCAGCTCATATACCCTTTTTAAATGGAAGGAGCATTGCAATTTCTACAAGTAACATGTTAGACTGTTATTGGATTTAAAATTCAGCAGAATAATTCATGTTTTATTTATCTTTTTCTATAGAAAAAACACTGATTTGTTTATGTCAGTTTTATTTTTAGTTCAAGGTGAATACACCTAAAAAACAGCACTGTAATTGGCATGTTCAAAGTATATATAAAAGAAAAATTAATGTTAATAAACCTGTTTGTACTCTTTTGCCCAATGAGAATCGATAAGAGAATCGATAAGGATTCGGATCGATAAGCAGAATCGAAAATGGAATCGGAATCGTTAAAATCTTATCAATATCCATCCCTATGCGCTGCGCATGTGCGCTGTGCGCTGGCCAGAGCGGATTCCTGAAGTTGAAAATAGTTCAACTTTTTTAGAAATCCGCTAGGACGTGGAACATATTTTCATCAGACGACCAATCGTGACGGAGGTGGGATAGCAGGCATGGAGGATATCGTGAACCCATAATCGAGTCCGACCAACTCCTCAGCCTCTAAATAGGCTACAGCCAGAGCAATCTTTCTACTTTTTGACATGACAGTAAAAGCCAGTGCAAATAAATAATGTAACGGTTGGTTACAAGATAAAACGTAAGGTAGCCTACAATGTATCGAACTTGGGTAGAGTCAAGAATGTTGTTATGGAATCGAAATACACATCTTTTTTTCAACCCAAAATCCGCTCTGCGTAACCTATCCGCTACATAAAAAATCTGCAGTGTGCACACAGCCTGATTCAGATTTTTTATGCTCCAAATAGCTGAGATTAAACGCAATGTAAAGAACCTTTCTCAAATACTTTTCTGAGTGCGAGCCTATCTCTCCACTAAATATGACGATATGTTAAAATGAGTCAAAACTAACTTAATTTCATACAGTGGCCCGCGATTGAAGAGATAATGATACAGGCGAACACCAGCAGACAGTAGTCTCTCTCTCTTTATAGAAAGATGCCATCCTCAGTGATAGTGATGGATGACTCAGTGGTAGGATGAGGTGAGATGATGTACAGGCTTTAGCCTCCCAGCATTGCACTTCTGGCTCCCATGACAACACTGATAGCACTGCCTGTAACCTTCTCAGCGTCTTACTGATTTCAGTTAGCCATCTCTCTATCATGGGGGTTAACAGGAGATCCTAATCCACACACCAGCAGCAAAAAGAGATAGAGAGAGAGAGCAAGAGAGAGAAAAGCAAATTACTACAGTACATTTAAACTCCCATGCCATAATCTGAGGACTATCTCCACCCCAGCAACAGCGCAGGGCGAGGGGTAATGTTTTCGGTGGTGCGTGTTTTTTCGTTTGTTCGTTCGTTTACTGGTTGGTTTGTTTATGGTGATTATGCCAAATGTACCAGACCAATTTTCATTAAACTCTGTGTAGCATAGGCCAATTTAGAACCCATTAAACTCCACAAATTTAAATAATATGCTCGGAGGTCCCGCGCTCAGCCTTCTTTTGTTAGATGTCCGGTGCTCACAGAGAGGACTAAAAGTGTGAAAAGCCTTGAAAAGGATGCAAGTCGAAACGTTGGTGAAACGCACCAAATAAAGTTTATAATTAAAAGATGATCCGTGTGCTCCAAGACTCCCTCTTTTCACAAATTAAAATAATACTTTGAGTGAAGCCAACTCCCTGTGTGGGGGGTGCTAGAGACAGAGTTTGGACTGGGGGGTGCGGGGTGAACCGAACCACCCGCCGCCGGCTGCGACCCAAGGGGATAAGTAAGTAAAATAAGTAAGTAAACTTTGTTGATAGAGCTCTAAACAGCACGAATGCACAGAGTGCTTTACAGTAATAAATTAAAATCAAACATAAAATATGCAATCCAAAAACACATTAAAATGAGAAACAAAACCAAAAAGAGAACATTGCAAGCAGCAAAACAGTATCAATTATAAATGACCAAAGGCCTGTCTGAACAAGTGTCTTGAGTTGTCTTTTGAACATTCAAGGGGGGCGCCACAGAGCTGCCCAAACACGGCCCCCAATTCACCTCCGAGAGTACCATTTCAATATTTGCATAGTTACAATATCACGTTATGTTGTATTAATTTTGTATGTGTATAACTGTCTTCTTAAGGCAGTAATGACTGTTAATTAAATTGACACCTGTAATTAAAATCTAATCAAGAGTGAGTGAGTGAGTGAGTGGGTGCATGAGTGAGTGAGTGAGTGAGCGAGTGAGTGAGTGAGTGAGTGAGTGAGTGAGTGAGTGAGTGAGTGAGCAAGCGCGCGCGCGCGAGAGAGAGAGAGAGAGAGAGAGAAGCAGAGAAATGAATTACCTTGGTCTGAAATGAGTTGCAACTCTATTACGCAGCCTGTTAACAGTCCTCACGTCCCAGAGGTACCATGGAACAGAGGTGTGTCTGATTAAAACATTACACCAAAACCCTGCTAGAAAAACAAGGAAGGAAAGGGAGAGACCCCTTTTTGTATTCCCTTTTATAATCAAACATATTTACATGTAAACAATGAAGACCAGATAATAGAAAATCTAAAATGTGCTCTCTTGACTAAGGTCACACATGTTAAGTATGTATTTTTTCTTGTCAGATCAACAGGGGAACAAATCCATATTCAGTTCCTACACAGGTAGAAGGCACAGGCCGCGCAATTGCATACATAATTCATAGCCAGCAAAGTGAGAGGTGAAATGGTATTTCTCCATGAGGATAATGGTGAAGCATAAACACTGTGTTACATAAAGAACAAGCAGCTCTCAGTGGAAGACATGAGCATATGGAATTCCTCTATTCAGATGCCAGTTGGTTCACAACGGCGTTTGACCTTGTTTCATCCTCTGTTATCTGTAACTTATCCATCCCAGGCTTCATTTGGTCTTTGATGGACTGCTCAGTGGTATGACATTCAAGGTACATTAGGAATAATTCTACCGATGTTGTAATCTGTCATGATATATCAGCTCCACATCATCTTGGTATCAGTATATTTATGCTCTCCTCTCTTCCCTCCTCTCCTCTCCACCTCACCTCTCCTTCCTCCTCTCCCCTTCTCTTCTCCTCTTTTCCACCTCACCCCTCCTCAGCTCTCCTCTTCTCCACTCTTTTCCTCCTCACCTCTCTCCTTCTCTCCTCTCTTCTCCTCTCTCTGTGTTCTGCAGTGGGCTGGTCTAATATCAGTGTGCAGTAGGACCCAGGAGGCCTGTGATGATGAAAGAAGGCCATGTGCTCTGTGAAGGATTCCCGCATGTGTCACATGATGTTGTCACTCAACATCAATATGTCTAGCTGTCTGACTGTCTGTCTGCCTGTCTGTCTGTCTGTCTGTCTGTCTGTCTGTCTGTCTGTCTGTCTGTCTGTCTGTCTGTCTGTCTGTCTGTCTGTCTGTCTGTCTGTCTGTCTGTCTGTCTGTCTGTCTGTCTGCCTGCCTGCCTGCCTGCCTGCCTTTCTTCTTCCCCCTCAGTCTTGCCAAGCTCTCTCTCACTCTCTCTTCCTCTTTCTGCCCTCTCTCTCTCTCTCTCTCTCTCTCACACACACACACACACACACACACACACACACACACACACACACACACACACACACACACACACACACACACACACACACACACACACACACACACACATCCCTTCTGACCTTCTTGGGACAGGACAAGCAGGTGTATATTACAGAGGCAACATGTATTTATGATCTTAGATTAAGTTGTTCATGCTGAGTGGTTTTTCCTACAGTTTTTCAAAAGTGTTTACACACTAAAACTGGAACTTAAGACACAATGTGCACAATCTGTAATTCATGTACCAACTCTCTCAACCAATTCTTCTGAACTACACACACATGTCCTGCTTTACACTCAGATGTCAATTCTAAACCACCCTTTTGACAAAACGCTACACACAATCCTCTATATTTTGCACAATCGTCTCAAATAAAATCTCACTGTATTCACATGGAACACACAACCATTCGAATTGCTTAACACTCAAGTCTGTTGTGCAATTTGCAATCAGCAATAAAAGGATCCACAGCTGAGCTCCTGGTTTGGAGAACAATGGATGACAACTTTGAAGAGAGAGGCAACCAGAGAGGAAGAGGCTAGCCAGAGGGTTCAACCCAACTTGAGCCACTTCTCAGTTGCATCCATTATTTGGACCTTCAGAAAAGGTAAGAAATACTCGCCTTACTGTAGTACTGCATATCAATACAGTACTCAATGATTACTGTAGAATAGAGTTGCAAGTGGACCATAGTACTGTAACCAAAGCATGTTCTACAGTATTTACTGTACATATGATGAGATTAGGAACTGTATTGCTACTTTATCTAAACAGTAATCTATAGTATTGTTACTTCCCAGTATTACTGTAGTGTTTAGATTATTAGTATCTTTTGCTGGATTGAACAATTACCACAACGAGGTGGGAGAGATCTATTGACAGCTTAGCAGGAGATTGCAGTTGTCAATATGGTTCTGGAGGATAATGCAACAAACAACACTCAAACAAATACAAAGTATAACTATAGCTGATGTGCAGCACTGGATCGGGGTCGGGCGTTTTTAGGAGGAAGAGGGAGGAGACAAGTAACAAATACTGTACATGAGGGTTTCTGCCTGGACCCTAATTATTTAAAACTTATTTAAAAATATCTTTAAAAGCATGTGTCTGAAATCCAAACAGTACAATGCCTGAGTAGGAATTAGCATGTTTATTGTGCATCATCCAGGGCCTGAACTCACAACCATAGACACCAAGGGAAGGTCAAGTTCTTGTTCAGCCAAGTGAGAAGCTAGCAGTTTAAACTTCGCTTGATCTTCTAATAAAAGTTCTACAAAAAAAGTTCTTAAACTTAAATCACACAAGGCATGTGGCAGTCTTCATGTATGTATGTATGTATGTATGTATGTATGTATGTATGTATGTATGTATTATCTTCATGAGTGACAAACTGGCTGGGGTTCGAAACATTTTTGGCTTGTCATCCTAATTGCAGAGTAACTGCAGCTGTGCTCAGTGGCCAATCCATCAATTTGGCCGGATGTAGTCCTAGGCGGGGGTTGGGTGGGGTTGCCAACAGCGACGTCTCTGATTGGTGGAGCTTGTGCTGTTGCACTATATGATTGTGGGTAGTGTATTCTTTTTTCCATATAAGAGCAATAGTTTGAGGGGGACGGGATGAGGACAGAATTCAAAATACTGTCAAATTGTATTTGAGATACTTTATTATTCTGAAGAATGTCACATTACATCTACCATGTCAGTGAAATGTCATTTGTTCATGAGCATCTGATATTTTGCAGTGAATATGAGGAGAGCAAGGCTTCAGATAGCTACAAAAAAGAATACATGTCACAGCTTATTTATATTTACAACATTTACAATTACATTTTAGTAGGCCTATTGAACTATTCTGATGATACAGGCATGATGTCATCGGTCTCATTTCTATTCATCTGTGCTGCCTCGCTTTGCTGGATGCCGGGGTCTGTGTGGCTCCTCAATGAACAGTTAATTCTCTGCAGCCACTGACAGGAGACAACCTCGGATGAAGCTTTGTTTACAAGACAAGAGGTAATTGCATGCTACGACCCCTCAGACCGGCTCAGAGAATATCAAGGGTAGCCTGGGGAATCACTGAAGGGAGGCGGACAATTAGCCAAGGATGGAACACCTCCGACTCTACGCTCCCCGCACAGAACCAGAGCCCAGCAGCACATGCAGAACGATTTAGGCTGGTGCATTTCCATGTGAGCGATATGTGTTGGTTTGCTGCTGTTGCACAAGAGAATAAGTGCACTTTAATTAGCTGAGAGTTGGCGGCAGAGCAGGAATGGGTGTCCATGGACAATCGATCCATTCTGCTAGTTGTAAACCGTCTAGGCTGCTGCCACGGAGCCAGGGCCTAGCGCAGGAACACACTGGAGCTCTGCTGGGACGGATTAGAGACATCTAACTTGACACTTACTCCTCTGAAGTATTTTAGAACCATATTCAGAGTCCAGAACCATATTCAAGGTTCTTACAGTGCATAGATGTGATTTTCACAGTTTCCCCGTTTCATTTTGGGATAGCTATTTTTCTTTCTGCATTGCCAAGGTTGGACCACTTCCCATTACACTGCCTGGTTTCTAGGCTTTGTTTTGATTCTAAATCTGAGCTACGGGGTGAGTTTCCCTGAGGGTGGAGGGATTTAAACTGCCCAGTTTGGAGCTTATTAGGCTAAGTCCATGTCTAATGTGCTTATCAACTATTTATTTTGGGAAGCTGGTGATTTCAAATGTCCTGAGATGAAGGTAGACAGAATTGCTGGGGAGAACTTTACTCAATTTCCTTTCTCATTTCGGAGGATTGGCTGGTTTTGTAATCTTACAAAAATGTTAGCTTGCCTCTCACATATTAATGTTTCCCCTTGCTGACTGATTTAATCCATCTCTTTCAACCTGCACACTTCCTTACATCTGGAAATGCACCAAAGTTACCCCACTTCATAAAGGTGGCGACCCCCTGGTCTTTAACAACTACAGGCCTATTTCAATTATTAGTTCGGTGGCAAGAATTCTTGAGAAGATTATCTTTAACCAATTATACAAGTATATCAATGACTCTAACATCTTATCCGAATCCCAATCCGGTTTTAGACCAAATTTCTCCACTACTACTCCTCTCATCAACTTCACTAATGATGTATTCTCAGCTTTTGACAAGAACCAGCTCACTGGATCAATCTTTATTGATCTCACCAAGGCTTTTGACCTTGTTGACCACTATTTACTCCTTGATAAGCTTCATTCTATCGGCATCTCTCAGCAATCCCTATTTTGGTTCAATGCATATCTTCATAACAGGCATCACTGTGTTGTATATCATGGTAAACAGTCCGGTTACCTAGTTATGGAAAAGGGTGTACCACAGGGTCCTTCCCTGGGCCCTCTCCTCTTCTGCATCTTCATCAACGATCTTCCTCATCTGTTCTAACTGTCATGTCCATTTATACGCTGGTGACACTGTTACCTATACATCCTACTCTGATATATCATCAATTCAAAAGTCATTGCAGTCTGATTTCAATGCTGTCCAAAACTGGTTCTTCCACAACAAACTTCTTTTAAACAAAAATAAGTCCTGCTGTTTGCTTTTTGGGACTAGACATAAACTTCGCTCATGTAATAACCTTAGTCTTAATTTTTTCGATGTCACAACACTTGAGAAAGTCTAAGTTTTTACACACCTTGGTATTTGGCTCGACCCGGAACTTTCTTTTAAGTCTCATATTGATTCTATTGTAAAGAAAATAAACTACAGCCTTTGCACACTTTATAGGTCAATAAACTGCTTCACACGTCAGGTCAGGAAAATAATTATTACTCAGTTAGTACTCCCCATCCTTGGTTATGCAGATATAGTTTACAATACATCAGAATCTCACTTACATCCGCTTATTGTAGTCTACAACAGTGTAGATTTATCCTTAGATGCCCATACCCCACTCATCATTGTTTTATGTACGACTCCCTCAATTGGCTGCAATTTATTTTCAAATGTATATTTTTCAACTTTTCCATCTATCTAAAGCAATACCTAGTTCCATGCAATGCTGCCTACTCCCTCAGACATGCAGTTCCCCTCCTTCATTGTTCCCCGCATCTCTAAAGAAGTTGGACGCCGGGCCTTCAAATATAAAGCCCCATTGGACTGGAACCATTTGCCAAACTCACTTCGTTCCAGCTCTTCATTGCATATCTTTAGGTCATTATCATTTGCTCAACTCAAGACAACCTGTGCTTGTTTTTGATATATTATTATTATTTTTTATTTTATTTTTATTTTGGGCTGTGGGTATGCTGGGGCAGTGTATGAGTGTATGACTGTGTATCTGTGCTTTGTACTCTTCTGTTTATATGTTGTATATTTCTTTTTGCTGTTGTTATGCTTTTTTTGTTTTGTTTAGTTTTTGACTGAACAAGACTTTCTCTTGGATGTGCGTGCATTTCTCGCTACTAGTCTCCCGTATTCCTCCCAGGGCCAAACCTATACATAGCACCGGCTTACTTGTGGCACAGAAATTATAATGAACAAAAGCCTATAGTATACCTTTCCCCACGGTGCTGGCTCTTCTGGCTCCGGACCCCTGCGTGGGCGCTGGTCCCAGCCACACACACAGCCATCTCTCCAGCTGGCAGACAGCCACTGCAGACGCCAGAGTCTTTTCTTAAAGAGTCAGGCTCACCGGCCAATTATCCATTTACTGCAATCAACAATAGTTTCACCAGGAAGATGCCTACGCATTCGCTAGGGCTGGCTCTGCCGCCATGCTCATCCCTCATGTTCCAGCTTCTTCCTGTGTCCCTCTTTCCTGTCGTAGGCTCTTCTCAAGAGTGCTTTAAAGTGATAGCCTCTCACACCAAGGGCAGACCACGCCCCCTATGTCACCAGAATCACAACCATTGTTAACTATCATATTCTGTATGCAGCAGGCATTAACCGGTGATATCCTGACCCCACTAATACATAAACTAGATATACATACATTTCAACAATAACCAAAATATGCATAAATTCTAGGCTTCCCTTATTCTTCCTGAGACCACTACTGGCACTCCTAATCTGACTATAGGCTGCACGTACGTAACAGATGTGCGCTTGTCTGCGTGCTCGTACACACACACACACACACGCACACACACTTTTTTAACACATTCCATTGTACCTTGAAACTTGAACATGCACACACACAAACACACACACACACACACACACACACACACACACACACTTTTTACACATTCCATTGTACCTTGAAACTTGAACATGCACACACACAAACACACACACACATTCAGTGGCAGAGAAGTGTTTGTTTAGTCATTTGTCTTGTCTTGACATTGTTACTGTAATGAGGCGACTGTTCGGGCGGCACATTATAGACTTATAGACCGTCTCACTGAACAGTGGGCAACCTGCCTCTCTGCTCAGATATGCAGGTATGACAATTATCTTTGTTGTACCTTTTTCCTTTTCTAAAACTTTTCCCGGTGGTAAAAAAAAAGAAAGAAAAAAAAAAAGCATTATATGATTTAATGAATCCAATGTTCTCACATCTTTATTTTCCCCCTCATTTCCCTCATTCTTAGGGGTCGGGTGGCCTCAGCTGCCGGCCCTCTTGTATTTCCCAATATTCTGAATCTTCTTCTTCTTCTTCTGAGGAAGTCTGACTTCCCATGCATGAAAAATCACCAAACTTTGCACATAGGTCCAATGGTATGCCAAAAGCCCTCAACTGGCATTGTGGGCCAATAGTCCTGATGGTGGCGCTACAGCAACCATCTAACGTTTAAAATTTTTATTAAAAAATCAAACCCTACTCCTCCCAGATTTTTTGGTCAATTGACACCCCAAATGCTACACTACATCTTCAGACTATCCTCCACAGACGATCTTCACAGATTTTTTAAATATCAAAAATTGAGCCCACAGCGCATCAAAATGGTTTACTGTAAATGGTACTGTATGCCGCTACTGCAAATACTCACTCAGTAAATCTATGTTCATGAAAAAAATGACATTACAGAATTTTATCTATTGTCTTCATCTCTGTCTCTTGAACTAATGTCCTAATTTTCCTCAAACAACTGCTGTTCATACAGGAAAAAATACACTACCCACAATCCTATAGTGCAACAGCAATGTCCCCACCAATCAGACATTGTTTGCAACCCCGCCCCAATAACTGAGCCTAGGGCTGTCTCAAACGGCTAAAATGGCAGCATTCGGAGGCAGGGAGGCATCAAGTCATGTCCCAATTGAATGTTTCCAAATATGCTGCCTGCTGAGGTGCCTCTGACTGGGCAGGTTTTGAAGGCAGCACAGATGTATCCTTCGTTGGTCAATATATCCCAGAATCTCATGCGGCCGACCCACTGCTCAGACCAAAAGAGCTATTTTGGAGAGCAATTTTGTCTCCATGACTGTTAATATGTCACTTTATGAAGTTTGAATATGTTTTCAGGCAAGAAAGTAACCATGTAAATTCCCAAAATGTGGCCAGTTTATCAAAATTGCCCATTTATATATCTGATCTGACGTTTGCTTTCCTCTTCTGTAGGCTAACATTAGCTAGGCTACGTCAGTTAGCTAGGTTACGTGAGTTACACAGATACATGCAGGGTTTGACAGAAATGTCGGAACAAATAGCTAAACAAGTTGTAAAATGATTTGGGGACCAATATCTTTAGCTAGCTATGTAGCTTAAAGTCGCACTGAAATGAAAAAAGCATTCTGTCCCATTTTCGTTCACATAATTGGTCATAGTGTTCACCTATTCAACGATGTAGCTATGCCCCAAAAAATTCAACTTTTGTTGTAATCTTATATCAAAGTATATAATTTCTTACTTCCTTGAAAACGATAGGTCACGTGCAATGACGACAACAGGTACCTTAGATTTTAGGCCAATAATCTCACGACATCCACCCGTCAATCAACGCTATCCTTCTATTGAGTCTGTCTAAAGTTCTTAAAACCCGTCCACTTGTCAATGTTCCAATCAAATTCCTCTAAACGTCCCACCCTCATAGCTTGTTTGCGTCGGAAATACGTCAAACTACGGAAGTTAGATGATCTCAAACGTCCGTTTCTGTGCGACTTTAAGTAACTAGCTTACTATATTGTTGTCTTAGCAGTTGTTAAAAGAACAGGATACAAAAAACAAACGTGTTCCTTCATCTGAAGCTAAGATCATTTATGACTGTATGGCTCCAGTAGTCAAATACTAGGTTAACGTATTAGACAAGCATTTATTTGGGAACACGTTAGCTGGCCAGCATAACAACCGTTTTGTTGTCGTTTTGATAACTGATAAGTTCTGTTACACAGGAAACATTTTTTCCAGAATATTTTAGTGAGGATTAACCGACAGGAATTTAGTGACATTATCATGACGTTGTTACGCATTGCTTCCTTGGAAGTCCGTCTCAATCCAGACTCCTTTCCAGACAACTTCAACTACTCGTTCCACTGATTGATTGGTTTCCACCTGTTTTGTTTGTCTGTGTGTCTATAGCCTACATGTAGCTCCCCTCTTGTTCTTTGTCTGTTCATTATTTGCTGTAGCAGTGCGTTCTCCCTGGTGTTGTCCTGTGCCAGCTTGTAAGCGTGTAAGCTTTGTCTTTTGTTCTCCACTTGTTGAGTGTTTACCTTGGTTTTATTGTTTAGTCTTTGTTTTTGGATTGTGCTTGTGGTACCCTTAACATTTTGTGGAAACTTGCCCTTGGTGTAACTTTGTGAGTGCATGCACAGGGTGATGCAGAATAAAAATGTGAATGCATGTGACATGATTTTAAAGATATTTTAAAGTTTTGAATTATGGTTCGGGCAGTTCTGCTGACGGACTCATGTATTTGTCATATCTCATGCACACTTCCCTATAGTCTTTTTTAGCTTAGCTATTGGCCTTTATGCACAGTTTGTTCTTAGAGGAGTATTCCAGTATATTTTTTACTTTGTATGTTTAAAATGTTAGTCACCCCCTAATAGTTAAGAAAATGCAGTACAGCTTCAAACTAGATCAGGCCAGCCTTTTCCTAATTTGTAACGGGTACTGTTACTGTTAATCTTGTTTGCATCTCTTCATCTGACCAGTCTTGTCTGCTAATCAGTCCCACCTGCGTTCAATCCAATCATTTCAGTGAATCTATGCTCCGTCCGGAGTCCCACAACTCATTCCCATCACAGTATGTAGGCTCACTAAAATGTTTATCCAGGATTCCTATGGTGTAAATGGGCTGTACCATTTATGATTTTTTTAGTTGGAGCTATCTGAAGCCAGCCATGCTCATTCACTGCAAAAAATGTTGATGAAAAAATATACATACCTATCACTGACATGGTAGATGTAGTGACGTTTTGCAGAATTATACAGTATCTCAGATACAATTTGACAGTATTTTGAATTCTCTCCTCATCCCATCCCCATCAAACTACACTATCCACAATCCTACAGTGCAACAGTGCGAGCGATAATTCTCAATTTGGATTTCCCTTAAGTATCCTTGAAAATCAGTTGTTAGTCAAATGATTGTTCATGTAAACAATATACATTTTGATTTGATGGTGTCCTCAGAAATAAAATATGCATGGGCTTTTGTTCCATAATTGATTTGCTTGTAGAAGCAAGGGGAAAATGTCTTATTAGTGTTAGAATTGCTTTAGGAGTCAATAGACTCATTTCATTAGGAAAGGAATGTATTATCCCTGATTAGCATGCTTGACTGTTGAATACTGATGATGCATCATGTGAAGGAGAAGATAATATATTCTTAGACAATGGAAACTGCCACAGGTACTATTTCTTTGGCCTGTCTATGTAAAATGTCCCAACAATCAAATTGTTTTGGTGTTTTGTCTGTATACTGAGGGCTGTTTCTTCCCCCCTCAGTCTTGCTACGCCCTCTCTCTCTCTCTCTCTCTCTCTCTCTCTCTCTCTCTCTTGCTGTTCTCTCTCTCTCCCTCACTCTTTCCATCTCTCTCAGTGTGCCAGTGGGCAGAGCTAGTGTGGATGCCATCTGCAAGAGCATCAGCAGGGCCACCCAGGCTGCTGTCCACACAATGCCCTGCTTATGTATCACTGCTTGGCACGCAACAATGATAGTAATTGATTTTTACTGTGGCTCCTCTCCCCTCCCTTCCCCTCGGCTCTCGGCCCCTCCCCACCCCGCCGCAGGCTTGCTGATCTTTGGTTGGCATGAGGGGGCATTTCTGTGTGACCAGAACAAAGGTTTGATACTCTTGGTGGGTCTCCAGTATTAGCTGACTGAGGCAGGGGAGAGAAGCAGCGTTGGTTACCGCACAGGGTGTGTGTGTGTGTGTGTGTGTGTGTGTGTGTGTGTGTGTGCGCACAGGGGCGCCACTAGAAATGTTGGGCCCTATGAAAGAATATATTAGGCCCCCCCAAACCTAGACTGTATGATAATACTACTACTACTACTACTACTACTACTAATAATAATAATAGTAGTTTATGGGGGCTATGGGGGCCCCTGTCAGTGCCCCCCCCTCCCTTATGGCTCCCTGTGTGTGTGCGCGCGCGCGTTGCTAAAGCTGAGGTTGTTGATGGGCATTACTATGAATAGACGTCCCCTGCGCTGCGTAGGCAGACAGGGAAGCCCGTATGTCATCAGCCTCCTCTAGGAGCAGCCCAGGGTGCGGATGTGGGATGTGTGGGTGGGTGCCGGTGCAGGAGAGAGGAAGAGGAAGCAGGCCAGTCAACACCACTCAGTAGCTGCATGGAGTCTCCATGTGGAACCCCAGCCAGAGTCTAAGCCTGCCTGGGGAAATTCACAGCTGGTTGATCTCCCACCTGTAGTTGGACTCGTCTCCCTCAGAAATAAGTTCAGTGAGGGTGGTGCCGTCTGCAAACTTCAGGAGCTTGACAGATGGGTGGTTGGAGGTGCAGCTGTCCGTGTAAAGGGAGAAGAGTAGGGGGGGGAGGACGCAGCCCTGAAGGGAGCCAGTGCTGACGGACCTGGAGTTAGAGATGTTTTTGCCCAGCTTCACATGCTGTTTCTTGTCGGACAGGAAGTCGGTGATCCACCTGCAGGTAGAGTCGGGCACGTGGAGTTGGGAGAGCTCGTACTCCAGTGTGGGCGGGAGGATGGTGTTGAAGGCAGAGCTGAAATCCACAAACAGGATCCTGGCATAGGTGCCTGCTTGTTCCAGGTGCTGTAGAATGTAGCGAAGGGCCATGTTTACTGTGTCGTCCATCGACCTGTTTGCTCTGTAGGCAAACTGCAGAGGGTCCAGGGGTGGGTCTGTGATGGATTTGAGGTGCAGCAGATCAAGACACTCAAAGACCTTCATTACTACAGAGCTTACAGTGTTGACATGTCTTGCATTTATACAGTACTGAGGAACTGAGGTTTCAACCGTTTTAATCAGATTAGCTGGGACATGAACAAAAAAAGGAAGGCGGGGTTTTGTGTATAACTGTGTAGCTCGTGACTGTCCTTTCTGGCTGTCATTGCCTATCTCAGTGCTCACTGCCGGACCAGGCCTGGGGAGAGAGACGGGCATTAGGATGGAAGGCAGGTGGAAGGCAGGTCTAGGGAGAGATCAATGCAATTTGCAAAGTGCCTTCCAGACAATTTCCATGCTGGATTGTCTCCAGCGCTGGGAGCAGAAGGCACGCAGCAGCGGATAAAAATCACGACTCGACTCCATTTCGGAGAACCCTCCCCCCCATGTTCTCCTCTATCAGGAACAGCCCGGATGACATCCTGACACGGATGATTTACATGTGCCTGCTCCCATGTTAACATGTATACCCTGCCCCGTTCCTCTCTTCCCGTACCCAGGGCCGTTGCTATGAATTTTGGGCCCCCTTAAAGAATATTGGTGTGGGCCCCTACCCCTCTGACTTTTCGTCACCACTTTTTTCAACCCCCTTTTTTTATATATATCATTATGTATTTATTTTTCTGGACAGAACGCGTCTAAATAAGTTATTTAATGGTAGCGCCAAGGCTTCAAAACCCAGCATTTGTTAAAATAGACCCTTTTGCTTAGGTAAGTGAAGTTTCATGTTTATCTGACACTTGTAAATATGAGCGCCTCTCCTAAATAGGCCGACACCGATTTATTTTGACGGCAAAGTGAATGGACCAGCAAAGGACTGTTGTCTGGCATGAGCGAGCGTAATGCGACAACGGGACTGAGAAGGGCTAACTAGCTAACGTTAGCTTAGCACTTTCTTCACACACTAGGCTAACGGCTCTCGTTGTCATGGTTAATGTGAGACCGCGGGCAACTGACCGACCGTCTTAACATAGCTACTCTCAACTTTCTTGCTTATGGGCTCCCGCTCTGCTGCCCTTTCTCCTGGCCACTCTCTCCACTCTTTTCTGGTGCCCGGATTTATGTATGGGCTTGATGTTTATGATTTAACGTTAGGCTATTAGTGCTAGTATTTGACAGCCAGCCGGTATAGTGACGTTAATGTCAAAAGAGTTGAGACTTGCCAGCATGAACCATGGCATGGACCAAACCATTTAAGAAGGGGGATATTGCCCAGGAAAGTAAAACTTTTTTCATCTGTATTGCATAATTTGTGGCTTAATTTGAATTCTGATGCAGCATTAGTGTGACTGATCTACATGCAGAATAATTTCGTCATATAAAGAGGGACCTCTTGTTTTTTTTGTGGGCCCTGCTTGCTTGTGGGCCCTTATAATCATCATCACCTTTCACCGCTAAACAACGGCGCTGCCCGTACCACATGCTGATCCCATGACTCCCTCATCCCTCGCCTCCACAACCGCCCCCCCCCCCACCACGCTGAAGAATATATCAAGGATTAAAGGATTTATGTCTCAGCAGGATCTGGAAAAACTTGTCCATGCTTTTATCTTCAGTAGACTCGACTACTGTAACGGTGTTTTTACAGGTCTGCCTAAAAAATCGATCAGACAGCTGCAGCTGATTCAGAACGCTGCTGCTCGATTCCTCACTAAGACCAAGAAAGTGGATCCCATCACTCCAGTTCTAAGGTCCTTACACTGGCTTCCTGTCTGTCAAATAATTTACTTTAAAATACTGTTGCTGGTTTATAAAGCACTGAATGGTCTAGGTCCAAATATATTTCTGATCTGCTGCTACGTTATGAACCATCCAGACCTCTCAGGTTGTCTGGCAAAGGCCTGCTTTCTGTCCCCAGAGTTAAAACAAAACATGGAGAAGCAGCGTTCAGTTTTTATGCTCCACATATCTGGAACAAACTTCCAGAAAATTGCAGGTCTGCTGCAATGCTGAAGACTTTTCTTTTTGCTGCTTTTTATTAAATGAAATAATTATTTATTCGGTAACACTTTATAATAATGATCAGTTATAAGGCATTTATATATATTTTTTTTATAATGAACAAATGATTAACATATCATTTATAAACATGTGTAAGTGATTCATAAATGATTTGTAAATATACTAGTTAAACATTCACAAATGATCTGTAGATGATTTATAACACATTATCAACATTACTTGTAAATGATGTGTTCAACATTAATTAATGTTAGTTAATATGTAGTAAAACATTTGTAAATGATTGAAGAATGCCTTATTTATTTGTTTTTCATGTTTATCAAATGATTTGTAGACATTATTGCAGCCCCAAATACCGTTATAAACAAGTTTATAATATAACTATACATTTACAAGTAATGTTGATAATGTGTTATAAATCTACAGATCATTTGTGAATCTTTAACTAGTATATTTACAAATCATTTATGAATCATTTACACATGTTTATAAACTCTGTTAATGATTAGTTCATTATCAACAAATGTTTTATACATGCCTTATAAGTGATCGTTATTATAAAGTGTTACCATTTATTCATACACTGCACTAACTTTTATTCCTATATTTTATTTTTCCTGCATTTTGTTTTAAGTGTCCTTTTTTGTATTTCGTTTTATATGACCTTTTATGTGTTGCACTTTGTCTTGATGCTTTTAATGTCTCATGTAAAGCACTTTGAATTGCCTTGTTGCTGAAATGTGCAGTACAAATAAACATGCCTTTCCTTGCCCCCCATGCGTAATCCTGCGCAGCGCGCTGCTTCTGGCCCTCTCCGGCAGAATCCTGCGCCATTGCCGCAAACTCACCGGGTTTCTGCCGTCCACCACCGGAGCCAGGGTGCTTCCTCACTCCCCCTTCTCCGGGCGAGTTCCGACTCTACGACTACGACGGAGCTAGCCCCTATCCAATGAGGGAGCGACTGAAGCTACAGAGATAGAGAGGGTCGACCGATGACCGCAGGGTCAACGGTTCGATTACTGGCTCCTCCTGTCAAAGTGTCCTTGAGCAAGACACTGAACCTCAAATTGCTCCCAATTGGTGTGTGAATGTATGTGTGAATGGGTAAATAAGAGGCCATTGTAAAGTAACCTGATGCGCCAGATGGTTTGCTCCACGCCATCTGGGAAGGCTTCCTTGGAAACTGTTTTGAAAAGGCACTTTTAAAACCACTTGGCAGGTGATTGGATGAACCATCTGTCCAACACCGTCCATCACGGGTTAATCAAATTCTTACCGAAACCAGTCGGGAGAAGAGCGAAAACATATTTTCCACAGAGAAAAGCCTTCAGTGTCGTTCTTTGCTTTTCTTTCAGTAAATAACTACTCTCCAGTTCAGATAATGTATACGATAGCAGCATCTACGCTAACCTCTGCAATTGTTGTTTTGAACAGTCTCATTTCGCTGTTGTCACACCTAAACCACACCCGGCGTAGCTGCTAGTATTTCCTCAAAGAACACTGATTGGCAGGATTGTTTTCTGATCGGGGACAAAAGGATCTCTATCGAGCTTTGCCAGACTGATGAGTGGAATGAAAAATGTGAGCTTGAGATCAGGATGGTCTTACAATTCTAATTGTAAAGTGCTTTGAGTAAAAGCACTATAAAAGTCCAGTCCATTTACCATTTAACTACGGAGCAACAATAACCTTGAGACTTGCAAGTCCAAATGCTTCTCTTTGAAGTCCTCTTTCTCTAATAGTAGACGCTTATGCTTACGACCTCGGTTCGATGTCTGTCTGGGTACTCTCTCTCTGAGAGTTCAGGGGAGACCAGACTGCAGACTCCCTCTAAAGAAGGTGGATGTGCTTGACACGCACAATCAATCAGTCTTCCTCCACTTGTGCTCTCTCTCTCCTTCTCCCTCTCTCTCTCTTTCTCTCACACACACACACAGACACAGACACACACACACACCGAATAGTGATTAGGCCTCTTTGTGCCCTTTTATACGGTACAAAATACTGTTCAAAGAGATCATTATGTGGTCCATCTGCTCATATTCATGACAGCAGCCGTCTCCGTCCAGATGAGGACAAACCGACCACGGAGATTAGATGGTCCAAGATGCCCCCGGACAGATCTGGAACGGCCAGATGGGCGAAGGCTAAATAGAGCAAATACACCCGGTCTGTCTTTGTCACTGCTGCTAACATGCTAACACCTATCCAATACCGTCAGATCTAGGACGAGCCATGGCAGCCTGTTAAATGATTTAAAAATGTATAGGATTTTTGGTTGAGATTAGTTATGTTAATTGATTTGGTTAGGATTAATTAGGGTTAATATTAGTGGAGTTGTGTGTGGAGTGTAGGGAAAGAAACTGATGATGACATATAGGGGCATGGCTTTGAGTTTATGATTGGTAAGTTGAACTCAGCTGGGGACGCACAGAGTTGAGTGGAGCACATGGCCACATATAATGGAAAAGCGTGCCACACTTGCTGACACACACACACACACACACACACACACTCTTGTTGGGGTGTACTACACCTTTCATTTTAAACCTGAATGAACCACAGTGAGAAGAGAGCTGGCCACAGTATACTGATAACATTCCCTCAGTGAGTAAACTCTCGCTATGCACCCCTAGGCATAGGTTTAGAGAATGCACTTTTGAGGGAAGATACATGTAGGGTCACTTACCCATCCTATGCATTCACATAGGGAAATGTACTATTCTTGGGTTATGGTATTCCCGCTAGGCTCTAGAAGCATCTTGAGCCATAGGCTAGTAGACTAGTGTTACTTGTCAATGATTTGGGACTGGGTGTCATGACTCAATACCCAGGAACACCCTCCAGACCTCCGCTGAGTGTTCTGTTACTCCTCATCGCTCCATGACGTTTCTATACACTGTACCCTCGAGTATTTCTCTCTCTCTGGGATGGTGTGCTGCTGTGGCATTTTCAGAGGCTGTTGTGGCATTGAGGCTTTATTAAAGATACCAGCAGCAGGTTATCTCTGACTGGTCACGGTCTGTCTCCCAGGGAAGCAAGCTCTTTATCGCAACATGCTGATCTGTTAAAGAGTGAGTGATTGGTCTGTGGTATCTCTAAGCTAGCGGTGATGCACATAAAGTGGAACTCTTCGTATTGAGGGCCCTCCTCAGTTTATGATGGTGGATTGAGCGTGAACTGTGCAGACTCTTGTACATAGAATACCCCTAATTTCAGAGAATTTGGCATCTCTAGGAGCCTGGGAACCTCACACACGTGGCACGGTGGCACAGTACTTAGCACTGTCACCTCACAGCAAGAATGTCCTGGGTTTGATTCCCACTTGGGACGATGTCTGCACTGGGGAGATGTTCTCCCCAGGGTTGTCAGGTACTCAGGTGTGGTATCTCCTGGGCCTTTCTGCGTGGAGTTTGCACCTGTTCTCCATGTGTTCGCAAGGGTTACCACCATAAAGAGCCCAATATGAAAAACGCTAACACCGTCCCAGGAGCACGTGGCTCATGCATGTTCCCGGCTGCCCTTGGGGGAATGACGAAGGGATGGGTTAACCACAGAGAACATTTAATCTGCGACCCTACAGTAAATGCATGTGTGTGTGAGTGTGTTACCATGTGTCGCCCATTGCAAGAGCATAAGAGCGAGTTTGACATTGGGGGGGACACATTTGCCACAGGAAGGATTTTTTTTTTTTTTTTTTACTTTACCATTTTTCTGTGTGCTTTTTAAAATTTTACTTCACCATTATCCTGAGGTATTATTAGCAAGAGCAGTCAATATTGAGTCAGTCACAGAATGAAATGATCAGTGCAATCTCTGGGTAATATACAACCCACTTCTCCTTTTTCATATTGAAGAAAATGGCTTCAACTCTCTGTTCCTGTTTCTACTTCGGCCATACATGCTCTGAACCCCAGAATGCAGGGGTGTCAAACTCATTATAGTTCAGAGGCCGCATACAGCCCAATTTGATCTCAAGTGGGCCAGACCAGTATCATAGCATGATAACCTATTAGTGCAAAAAAGTACAAGTAGGCTACATTCTGAAAATTTTACATTTAATTAACTTTTTACAAAACATGAACAACCTGACATTTCTTAAGAAAAATATGTGCAATTTCAACAATAGAATGCCTCAGTTTATCATTTACATTTGCATTACAACTTACAACCGTACAGATCACAGTGTATCTACAAAGGCACAAAACATTTAGTCACTGGTATCTGGAACTGAACAATATACTAATTTACTTTATGATCAAAACAAATTACATTAATTTCCACATGTGTAGTAATCCTGACCACCTGAACTGACACCATACAAACTAAAGTGGGAACTACTGGTTAGAAGGTTAAGTTATCCCTCTGCATTACATTACATTAGTCATTTAGCAGCTGCTTTTATCCTAAGCGACTAACAATAATTGCATTTAACGTAGGAAAAGCCAATGTACTACTACTTGCCAGAACTCACAAGTGCATCTCCTTTCCAAAACAAGTGACAAAGAGCATAATCTAGTGCTGAAGTCAAAGTGCAAGAATAGCAATCTAAAATACAATAGGTGCTTAAGAGAGTGGCTGCCTTTTAAATTTATAAAATGTATACATAAGAAATACATAAATATTGTGGCAGTGCATGAACAATAGGGTTCCACCAAACCAAACTCTTTTGTACTGAAGCTGCTGACTGACTTTTCACGGAAATATAGGCCTATTTTTCAGGGTGCAAAAGGGTCTGGAGCAGCATTTACATTAAGTAGGATTACTCGCTGTTTAATTTGCTCCTGAAATTTGGCATCTTTTAGCCTTCACAAGTGCATCAATATCAGGCGTCAAATCCTCAGTAGCAGCTAATTTCAGGATGTCCTTTAAGTGCTTGTGTGAGAGCCTTGAGTGCAACTTTGTTTTATTGATGCTCACTACTAGAGAGAACACCTATTCACAAAGCTAGGTAGTTCCAAATATGCACAACACTTTTGCAACAAGGGCTGTCAATTTGGCGCTCCCTGGCAAGAGATACTGATAAAATGTGTCCAAGCCCGCCGAGGCAAATTTGCCCTTCAAATCTGAATGACACTGCAAGTCAATTATTTCAAGTTGGATGTTGGCAGTGTGCGAATTATACCATGGTCCTTGGGGGAGCCCTCATTTCAACCGACGGGAGGGGGGGGTTTATGCCAAAAGGGGCAGATTATGCTGTTGGCGGGCAGATCAGAAGACTTGACTGTGAATGGTGAGCGAAAAACTGTGAATTCTGTCTCAAGTTCACCAAATACCTGAAACCGTTGCTCTAACTCCAGCAGCAATCCTGTAGTCTTGTCTTTGTACCAAGTCATGTCATGTTGAATTGCCTTGTTGCTGAAATGTGCTATGCAAATAAACTTGTCTTGCCTTGCCTAATGACCCCTCTACACCTCTACCAATCACTGTTTCTTTTGAATCCCCAAGTACCGCAATAGATGGATTAGAAAAATATCAATACACTTGATAATGATGAAATTCAAACAAAAAGTCCTGATTAAAATAACAGGCTCCAATGACTATACTAGGCAGGTAAAGCATGGGCTATGGTGAGTCAATATAACATTCAGTCATATACAATATCTGGGCTCCAAATAGTGCAGGGAAGATCGAACCACCACACACAGCATGCATAAGGACACTCTTAATAAATGAGAGCAAACAGAACTATGCACCAACACACTTCAAACACGGCACAATATCCAATGGCAAACCAACTTGTTAATAACACAATCCAAATAGGAGAATAAACTCTTAAGGTGCTCAGAAGAAAGGATCAGACAGCCTTGATCTCGAAGTGGTAGGAATCTCTGACTTAATTCTTTCACCAACAGACCCAAACTACCGGGCTGGGACGGCGCAGCGCGCTTGGATTCAACAAGGAGATGGAAATGGCGAGCGTTGCATGAGGCGCAGTCCACACTGGCATATATTGTGCACAACTCCGGTGTGGGAATTTGCAAGAGGAGAAAAAGAGGGCCATAATGCAGGTCTCCGTCCCCTTTATACCCTAACGGCGCCGCCTTTCCGGTTCACCTGTGAGGACAAAAACGGCAAACAAAATACAACACATCCAGTGGCAACTGATAATGTCACTCAAGACTCAATTAGAGTCTCAGTCAGTTGTTGTCTATTATAGTACTAAAGTCAATAAGACAATATAATGAATGAACAGGGTTGGGAAGGTTACTTTTAAAAAGTAATCCCTTACAGTTACAAGTTACTTGTGAAACATTGTAGTCAGTAACGTAATCCGATTACCACAATTTAAAAGTAAAGTAAGGGATTACTTTCAGTTACTTTTGGATTCCTTTAAATAAAATGTACTGTGTATTTCACCAGATATAAAATGTACTGTGTATTCCACCAGAAATCCTACATTATTTATTCTTTTTATGTGTTCTAGAGCTGACAACATCAACAGCAGTTGCCCAGCCCCGTCCAGTTAGAGCAAGTGTTAATGCCAAGAGGTTAGGGTGCGTGTCATCTTGCCTTGGCTAGTTAATTGCAGTCTGCAAAACATGACACTCGTTGCTAATGTAGCTAACGTTAGGTGTAAACGTCGGAGCCAGCTCTAAACTCCAGCTCTAATGCATTCTAAGCAGCTGTGATTGGCGCTATTCAGCTATACAGCTTGCCAGTGGACACACAGCCTTATATATTATGGATAAAGCACCCACTGACCAGTTTTCCCAGGCAGTTAGTTATAGCTCTTGAATAATGGTGCGTTCGTTTATAACTGGGAGGTGGCAAATTGCGACTTGCTACTAGGAATGATTAAATAAAACGCTGCATGAACTCGCACTTCCTCGTCGCAAATTCGGATATGTTTCTCAGCCTCCAGTTGCCGGCTGGTGTCAATATCATATATCATCATCGTATATTTCGCTATAGCTCGAATGCAAACGAACGCACCATAACACCGACAGGCACTATTGAGGGAAAATAATCTGAATGGGCGCTTGGGTCTGGTTTTCTGGTTGAACATTAGTGCTATACTGTAGAAGCCTACTGCTAGCTAATTTAGCTGTCAATGGAAGTAAGGTTAACGTTAGCTACCCTAACGTTTGACATTAGCTAACGTTAACTTACCGGCAAATGTTTTTTCAGGTTGGACATTGAGTTCTTGGCCGTCGAGGCAGGTGGCTGGGAGGCATAGTTTACACTGTGCTGTAATATTGTTGTGGTTCTGTGACAGGTAAATAAAAAAAATGCTGGTATTTCCAGGATTTTAATGCACATTGCGGTATTTCTGCCATGATGCCCGTGCTGCTCGCTGTTGGTACTAGCCTACTTCTTTTTTTTAATTTATTTATTATTATTTTTATTATTTTAATATTTTTTAAGATATTTTGTAAAACTGATGAGGAGGCGATGGGTGATTGTAATCACGCCTGTAATCCCCGTTACTATGCAAATGTAACTGTAATCTAGATTACAAATTTTAAATTGTACTGTAACGGATTACAGTTACTGTTTTTTTGTAATCTGATTACGTAACGGCGTTACATGTAATCCGTTACTCCCCAACCCTGTGAATGAATGAGTTGAACAGCTGGACTTGATCTTCCACATGGATAGCATTGGACAGACAACTGTAACGATTCTGTCAACCGGCCATTTGTTTGACGATAACTTGTTCTCAGATTGCATACTATGAGCCGTGTTTAAAATATTAGGCGGAGAAGGAGGCGGGAGGAAGGGCGAAGTTTGAATGTTGTGTTTACAAAACACAACTGACAAATTCTCCTAATTGTACCTTTAACCATTACAAAGGCTCGTATTTACTAAGGTTTTGTCAGAGACTGAACTAGTGATTTTTATTATTTCATACCACTTATTTGCAGATGCACAAATATTCTGTTTACACCAGAAGAAAACATGTCATCACTTAGCCTTTTTAAGACCTTACCTCATTCAGTGATGTCAGTGATGTCTAAGGTAAAGTATTTAAGTTGGAAGTCAGAGAGATTGGTCCCTGCCACTGAAGGCACAGCGCTGAATAGTTACTTGATAAACAAGACGTTTTTAGTAGGCTAAAACTCAGCCAGTCAAACGATTCAAAACTCATTTGTTGATTTAATCATATCTATTGTTTTATTTCATGAAGTTTGCTATTTTACCCACGTCTGAGAGACTATTGATAATTACCTCATCCAGACTATCCTCAAATTCAAAGCCGGTGGGGGTAACCTGCTCTACAAAAGATGCTCTGAGTAAAGTGAAAGTGAACAGCTGGTCTTTATTGAGTGGGACGCATCCCAACAATCACCCCTGGTTCCTGTGCCTATGGCCCATTGCACGTGCATTGGAGTGTGCTGTATGACAAATAAAGATTTCTTCTTTCACATTCCCATGTGAAGAAAACCTCACCACCTTAGTGCTCAAGTGTGAAAAACAAATTCACAGTAAATACGACACTGTGGCAGATTTACCCATATTCAGCTTTATAAAGCTGAGGCTGTTAGGGATCAGACATTCTTCAATCAATCAATCAATCAATCAATCAATCAATCAATCAATCAATCAATCAATCAATCAATCAATCAATCAATCAATCAAAGCTTTATTTGTTTAGCGCATTTCATACCCAGAGGCAACACAATGCACTTTACAGAGAACAAGAGAGGTGGGCATACGTCCCACCCCTACATATTCCAGAGGGAAGAAAAAAAACAGTATCACCCGGGGGCCAGAAAAGTGAGCTGTAAAAATTCTTCCCTAACACCTCTCAACAAGGCGATCAAGCAAGCTCCTGGAGTATGTTTGTCTACCGGCTAAGGACATTTATAAAGCAATAAATTACATGAAATTACATTTTCAGAGTAAGAAAGGCTAAAAACATCATAGGAGAGACATGACAAACAGTGGTGTATGTCTGTGTGTGTGTGAATGTGCCTGGGCCCAGAGAGAGGCAGGGGTTGGGGTAGGGAGGGGGTAGGAAAAGGATATGGACCCGGGTTAGGGTGAGGGGAAGGGGATCTGAGCCCAGGACTGGTGTATGTCTGTGTGTGTGTGAGTGTGCCTGGGTCCAGGTAGAGGCAGGGGTCGGGGGTAGGGTGTGGGTAGGAAAAGGATACGGACCTGGGTTAGGGTGAGGGGAAGGGGAACTGGGTCCAGGTCCAGGCCTAAGCCGACGGTTAGTAGCACGCTGAGCCATAGAAGCAACACAGATATTACAACAGAACATGCCTGTTTCAGGGCAACCAGCTTCTGTACACATCTCAATATACATACAATGCATAGAAGGATATACACCAATGTAGACAGAGGATTCACAGGTAGGTTGGAGGCTGCCTTTCTGTGTCTCAAGGTCCTGGCTAGTGATTGTAGGCTATGCCGAAAAGGTACGTCTTGAGATCTCGCTTGAAGAAGCCCTTCTTAAGCACTCCGGCAGGGTGTTCCAGAGGTTGGGGGCATAGGAACTAAAAGCTGCCTCTCCGTGTTTCTTGGTCCTGGCTTTTGGAACTGTTAAGAGTTCAGTACCTGAACTCTTAACAGTGGTCTGTTAGGCATGTACCTGACAAGCATGTCTGAAATGTATTCAGGTGCGTGACTGTGGAGAGATTTATAGACTAGTAATAGTATTTTAAAGTCTATTCTAGAGTTGACAGGTAATCAGTGTAGTGATTTTAAGACTGGTGTGATGTGTGCCCTCCGTCTAGTCTTAGTGAGGACTTGTGCTGCATTCTGTATCATTTGTAGTTTAGAGATTGCTTTCTTTGGTAGGCCTGATAGTAGAGCATTGCAGTAGTCCAGCCTGCTTGTGATGAAAGCATGCATTAGTCTTTCGGTGTCAGCCTGAGAGAGAAACGGTTGCACCCTGGCAATGTTCCTTAAGTGATAAAAAGATGTCTTTGTAATATTCTTGATGTGGTTTTCGAAATTAAGATCTGAGTCAAGTATGACACCTAGGTTTTTAGCCTGGTATTTGGTGTCAATTTCCGGTTTTTAAATGTGCAGATAGTTTCTCTCTTTCAGCTTTTTCTCCAATGATCAGTACTTCTGTTTTGTCCTGGTTTAGTTGGTCCTGGTTTGTCCTGGTTTAGTTGGAGGAAATTATGTGACATCCATACATATCCATAATACACTTGACAAGGCAGTCAAGCAAGCTGTAGTTACTGGGTGTTACAGAAATATAGAGTTGGGTATCATCTGCGTAGCTATGGTAGCTAATGTTGTGCCTCCTGATGACACTGCCAAGGGGCAGCATGTACAGGCTGAAGAGTAGAGGTCCTATGATCGATCCTTGGGGCACCCCACAGGTCATAGGGATCTTTCCTGAGCTATGGTCACCGAGGGCAACGAAGAAATCACGACCGGTTAGGTAGGTCCTAAGTCAATTTAGGACTGGACCGGAGAGGCCAACCCACTTCTCCAGTCTTTTGATGAGGATTGCATGATCTATAGTATCAAAGGCTGCACTCAGGTCCAGGAACAGAGAGCTCTTTGGAGTCAGCATTAGTTCTGAGGTCATTTACAACTTTGACTAATGCCGTCTCTGTGCTATGATGGGCGCGAAAGCCGGACTGGAAAATGTCAAGGGTAGAACTTGTAGCTAGGAAATCATTAATCTGTTTGAAAACAATCTTTTCCAGAATTTTACTCAAAAAGGGAAGGTTGGAGATTGGTCAAAAAATTGCTAAGAACTCAAGTGTCCTAGTTGTTTTTCTTTAGCACGGGTCTCACCAAAGCAGTTTGAAGTATTGGTGGGAAGATACCTGTAGATAGGGAGTCATTAACAATGGCTAAAATATCATGTCTTGCAATATTTTATCCTCTGTTTTTTCTTTCTTTCAGTGTCCACACAACTGTAGTGAATGGAAGGGCCTCTTGAATGTCTGCAGCAGGGACAGGGGGACTGTGAGAGGATTTGATACTCTAGGTCAAGTAGGGAACGTTACGAGAGCCCATCCTGACTAAATTACTGGCAGATAGGTTAGAGTCAGGTGCTGTCGGGTAGAATGGCGTGTTTGGTGCATTCTCCTACCTATTGGGAAATAAAAAGAGGGGTTTGAATTGATTGGGCACAAGTTACTGCTCCATTTCTGCTCTAACAAAAAGTTCTGTAAAGTGTGTGTATTTGTGTGTGTGTGTGTGTGTGTGTGAGTGCACACTTGAAACACCTGCAAAATTTAAGAGGCTGCAACACACACTTGTACACATGCACACGCACTAACACACACACTCTCTCTCTCTCTCTCTCTCTCTCTCTCTCTCTCACTCACATACACACACACACACACACACACACACACACACACACACACACACACACACACACATCCTTTTGGCCCTAGAGCTGCCCCACTTCCACAGTAAAACTATTAAATCTACACAAACACAGCCAAGGATAGACTGTCAGCCCACCTACAGTACCTGGCCTGCCTCTGAAGGTACAGGACACACTCCTTCTCCATGTTCCACAAGTCCCTTAAAGACAACCATCACTAGTTTTTCACAATACTACACAATCTTGAAGAGTCCTCCTCTCAGGTATACATAATTCTCATACCGTCTACAGGTCTATTCAATAGAAACTCGCATGAGAAAACAACCATTTGACGTCTTATGGATGACGTGGATGAGTATGGATTCAAAGAACATCAAATATTGACATATTTTCATTTATTTTAGAACCTCCGACCTCAAGCCCATTATTGTTGCACTTCGCAACTAAAGAGAGGTTTGTCTTGATACATTTGTGTAATCTCTCTGTGTTGGGCTACCTACCCACTCAGAGCTGTCCATGGGGCTTAAAAAAATAAAATGCTCATTTGATCTCTTATCTACACTTCCATCGTCTGTTAATTCTTTTTGTATACCAGCTCAAGGATGAAGTGATGAGATATTTTAGTCTAGGAGGGGCTCTCATATTTTGAGGTAGCCTACCCATACCTGAGTTAGAACAAAACACAACTGTGTTTTTTCATATCGCTTATGTCTCACATTAATGAAATGGATTGTTGTTGACTTTTCTTTGTGTGCAGAATTCTTTTTTTGGGCTATTCTTCCTACCCCAATCTGAAAAAGATGCACATTATGCCAGTCCGAATAAGGAAATGGTGACAAAAAAGCCCATAACTTGAGAATGCTCACTCTTATCTTCATAATATTTCTTGATATATGAATGAGGTACCTGCCCTGCATCACTAAAGTGTCAGAATATAATTTAATATACAAATACTGAAATATAGTACTGTAAACATAGCTTTAGTTTAAGCGGACATTGTACTTTTGTGGTGATAGAAAAGGAGGCCTCATTTACTTTTCTCTCATTTATCAGAACATAATTTCCTGTCAAATATAATCTGAATTGCCTAGGGTGGTATTGAACAATATCCAGTGGTTGTATGAAGATATCTAGTACAGATTTACTGCAAATGAAATTTCTTTAGACATACTGTACCCCTTCCCTGAAACATCCAAATTAGGTCATTCTGAGTTAAGAATCCTCACTCTGATGGTCATCATACAGTATTTGAGGAGGGAAAGACCAGGCAGCTGTACTACATCATCAAACAGTCAGAATGTGAGTAACCTTGTGACATACATCACCTTGTGATGCACGAGGACACATCATCAGTGATGTTACCTGAGATCCGGACCCTGTACTCCGGTTGATGCTAGAACGGATCATCTGGAGGGACGATGGTTGGAACTCCGCTACGCGTCATCAAACGCTCACAGCAGAATCGTTTGGCAGCCAGGAGCCATGAGGGCAGCAAGCATTGGCCCAGTCCCAATGTCCACCCTAAACCCTCAAGCCCTGAGCCCTCACAGACTCATTGACGTTACCTGGTAAAGTGGTTGAGTGCAAGAGGCTGCAAGGGCTTGAAATCGTATAAAAGGAATGGGACAGCACTTGCGACATCACGTTAAGTTGACGTCAAAACATGTTCTTACTATTGTGGGTGTAGTGGTGCGGCATAAAGGGCTCAAAATGTCTGCCAGAGAGCCCTCATGCACTTGATGATTTGACAGTGGGACAGGCCTAAGCTCTCATGCACTTAGGAACGCGTCCCAAAGTCTGTGAGTCCGTAAAGGCCGGGTGGACATTGGGACTGGGCCACTGAGCAAATCCCCTTTGAGCCTCACGCCCACTCAGCGCCATCCAAGTAGCTCCACTCCTGGGTCCAATTAATACATCAGCCTGACCCGTGTCTACGTCTGACCCAGTAGCTGCCTAGTGCTGTGATTGGTTTATGTGTAGTGGAGTCTCCTCCCTCCAGACAATCCATTCTAGCATCAACCCTGTACTATAATATGCTAATTTAACATATCCGGGATTAGTAATGAGCATTCCGGCTCTTTTTAGTGAGCCAGATCATTTGGCTCAGCTCAGCAATAAGAGCCGGCTCTTTCGGCTCCCAAACGGCTCTTGATTTTACCAATTGTGCCTTTCATATTTAAGCCAAATGTAACGCTGTTTGGACCTATATCACTTAAATTATTCTATATAATTATACTAATATTCAAATTTCCAGAATACCATCATTTTTGGTATGGTATAAAAAGATTACATGTGAAAACATCAAACACTAGGCTATTACACATGTTTATTAAACTCACTCACTCAATCAAACACACTTCTCAGCTCAATGTGGGAACATACTGCCTCCTCCTTTACAGCAGCAGCTTTTTAAAGAGACACCACTTTCCACTTTAACAGAAAAAGCAGGTAGAGATGTCTTAACCTGGACAAATGGAACCAAAACAACCTGCATCAAGAGATAACACTAGAAGATAAGTGGAAAAAATATTTTTTGTCTTTGATCTATCCATAAAAGTCAAATAACATAAATAATAAATAAATAAAATAAAAAAATTACAAAGTGCAAAACAGCAGCATCTAACAGTTTTCGTTGTATCTATCAACTAACAACTATTTATTTATCAACTAGGCCCTACCTACAGTCTTGTATTTATTTACAAAAAAAGAAATCGGCTCTCAATCGGGAGCCGGCTCCCATCATTCACTTAAAAGAGCCGGCACATAGAGCCGTATCGTTCGCGACCGACCCATCACTATCTGGGATACATTTTTGCTAGCTCGCTCGAGTGAACCAACCCTCCTAACACAATCCGGCTGCAGGACCGTCGTGCATTAGAGGTGTCGCATCATCCGCTCCATGTTCAGGAATGACGTGACGTGCACTGAAACGTGATATCTGTCGATATGTCGCCGCAGCGTCATATAATAACGTTGTGGATCCGTTGCAGTTGCGTGCTAAAAATGTTATTTCCGCATTGTAAATTGAGCATGTTATGATGACCTCGGCAGGAAGTAATTTCGTAGACTTACTTGGCTGATCTCATCTCCACTGAACTTGTCAAATGCAACTCCACTCTAAACAACTCCACTCTAAACTAAGGCAGTGTATGAGCGCCCTACAGTGTATGAGCGCAATCCGAATGTTTTCACTGCTCCCATGGAGGACTATGTGCAAAGCATGCCAAACACCTAAAGATATTCAGATTGCGATACATTTCACAGGAAAGCATACTGAGACTGGTAAGATTACACCCTGTGCTTCCCGTCTCAGAAAAGCACATTCATCATAGTTTTTCAACGCATATACCCATTGACTTCCATTGTAGCCCAATGAGAGCCTGCATAAAAACTGCAGCTAGCTCAATATTGGAACAATCAGTGAAATTATGATCTCTATGTTTCAGGTTCATGTTAGACAGGCCACACATAGGGCTAAATGTACAACATAGCACACTAGCCCTTTAAAGCAATACATCCCGATATTTGGACCTTTACAAACATGTCTGGTGTTAATTCTCTAAATAGATTTACTAAAAGTAAGCTGAATCGTCCAAACAGTCTACTCAGAAAGATAATACATAGACATTTATTACCTTTTAAAACTCGTGCCCCCGGGGCAGCATTCAGTCGAAGTGCGCATGTGCAACATTGTGCTTAAACAACACAGTAGTAACTAACTATTCCGGCGTCTATCAAGGATATCATGCGTTTTTAGCTCAATGATATCATGGCGGAGGTGAGAAAACCGAAGTGAAACATCACTGAGGAAGCCAGAAAAAGAAAAAGACAATCTGATAACATTAAGACAGTACGACAGTGCACCTACTCGCAAAGCCTGTGGGGGCGCAGTTCCGAAAAAACCCGAGAAAACAGTAGGCTATGTATTGCTTTAATATACATGTTTCAATAAAACTAAAAAAAAAACTTATATTTGCGTCTTGCATGGCTTGTGATTTTAGATACATTTTACTTCATTAAGCTACTCACATTATGACTATTTGGTGATGGTCTTTCCCTCCCCAAATATGATCGATGACCATGAGAATGAACATTCTCAACCTATAGGCTATTATGTCATCAATCTCCCTTTCGGAATGATCTAATTTGTCTGTTTCAGGGAAGGGGTATGTCTAAAGAAATCTAATTTTCAATAAAACTGTACTAGATATCTATATACAACCACTGGCTTTTGTTCAAAAGCACCCTACAATTTCCGCCTAAACTAATGCTATGTTTACAGTACTATATTTCAGTATTTGCATAGGTAAATTGCATTCTGACTGGTGATGTACTGCAAGTACCTGGTCCATACCTGCAGCAAACCTGATGAAGATGAGTGAGCATTCTCAAGTTATGAGCTTATTTGTCACCATTTCCTTATTCAGAAGAATAGCCAAAGACAAAAACAAATGCTGCACAAATTAAAAGTCCACACCAATCCATTTCATTCATGTCAGACATAAGGGATATGAAAAAAACATAGTTGTGTTTTGTTTTAACTTAGGTACTGTATGGGTAGGCTACCTCAAAATCTGAGGGCCCCTTCTGCTAGATTAAAATATCTCATCACTTTGTCCTTGAGCTGGTATACAAAAAGAACTACAACAGATGGAAGTGTAGATAAGAGATCAAATGAAAGTTTTATTTTGTAAGCCTCATGGATAAAAAACAAATTCTGCACTAAATAACAGTCCACACCAATCCATTTCATTAATGTGAGACATAAGGGATCTGAAAAAACACTTGTGTTTTTGTTCTAACTCGGGTAGGGGTATCTCGAAAACGAAAGCCTTTTTTGAGGACTTGTCGCTAGACTATTTATGCATGTGTTCTGTGTTGTAACAGATAAATCTATCTCATATTGGAAGTGGAAGCTGCTGAGTGCTGAATAGCCTTTGTAAATATACAATGGCGAGGTTAGATGGGTATGGCTGAGATGCCGAATTACCTTCCTCCCATCCTGTCTGCCTTCCTTCCTCCCTGTCTCCCTTCCTTCCTCCCTTCCTTCCTCCCTTCCTCCGTTCCTCTCTACCTGCCTCCTTTCCTGCCTGCCTCCTTTCCTACCTACCTCCCTTGCTCCCTGCCTGCCTCCTTTCCTACCCCCCTGTCTTCCCTCCTGTCTCCCTTCCTGCCTTCCTTCCTCTCTCTGCTCTTCCCAGTAATGGATTCTGGGAGAAGGAGCTTCTCATGCTACAGTGCTCTCCGTTATGAAAGCTCCTCACATCCAGCTGCCAAGGGCATCTCCCCTCTCCTCCCCTCGTGCATCTGATGGGGTGACACAGTAGGTCATATGATAATGCAGCTCTCATCTTTTCAGTCTGATTCCATCCTGTGAAAGAAAGACAAAATAGGCGCCCAGATTTCTTTGAAAAGTAATCAAATCCTACAAAATACATAGACTGTACTGTCTTTGTTGTCCATGTCATTTAGATGTGCAGTATGTGTTGTTTACAGTGGTAGCCATCTTGCCATCTTGGAATGCTATTGGATTCGATTATTTTTTATCCAGAGTGGAGCATGCTCTCATAGAACAACCTGAGAAAATGTTCTTATTCTACAGAGAAACAAACATCGCATTATAGTTCAGTCACAACCTTAATAGAAACCATCACTTGACACAGAAATGGGAACAGATAAGAAAAACACTTTCTGAAGTAATTAACAAAGCCTCTTAAAACATAACTGACTTCATTATTAACATTGCCCCCCAGAGTTCAAGGTTTTTCATTTTTTCTCCTCTCAATATTAGCTCTCTTCAGAGGCCTGTAAAGCATACTCTAAGTTCATGTGCAGTAGGTCACGGTTACTCAAATTATGGATTAAGTGAATTCCTGTGAAAGTCCTGTCTCTAGCCAGCGGTACTGTTGACATTACCAGTATGGAGGTTGGAGTACAGAGAACTTAACTCTCATTATTTAAATGACCCTCAGATATAACGCCATTACTGTTGATGATGGTGCTGTATAATTTGCATTATATGTCTCACTGATTTGCTTTCCAATAGAGGTGGTTCCTGGGACATGCAACAGCCATGAAACCATTAGCATTGGATCAAACAAATGACGACTAAACTACTAAATCCAGAGCGGTGAAGGATTATAATTGTTATTCAAATAGCAAATCTGTGGGTAGAAGCATGTCTCCTCTCTCCAGAATTCATGAATTAGCAGGCTCAGTTAAGCAGTGAGATTGTTTAGCTGGAGGTCACAGGAGCTGCTGTGGAGCTTTCTAAGACAGAGGGGGGGGGGGGGGGGATCTCTCCCTGAGACCCCCAGCTCCTGCTGCTTGTGAAGGATTTTTATCCTTGGTTTAGTTAGATTGTCAAAGAACACGCTGAGTGGTCGCTCAAGCTGGTTTTAAACAAAGTACAATAGTTTATTCTGTTACGATTCTGCAGAGTCGGACCCTCGCACAGGAAGTGAATCCAGGCAAGAGTGAAGAACGTGAGGAGAGGTCGATAGCTTATACAAAGAAAGAGGAAGTGACAGTGTCAGGGGGAAGACAGGGAAGTGATGTCACACAGGGAGGGATTTGTAGTTCTAACAGACTGATCAATGAGAACGAACTACAAAGTTTAGAATAACAGTCAAGGGGGAAAACAGAACACTTTGTTGAGACTTGAAATTCATTCACATGCTCTCTGCTGGGTATCGTGGACATGGAAGGGGGTGCTGGGGGCTGGAGGGGAGATGGAGGAATGCAGCCTGTTATTATCCCCTTAACTGAGATTGAGTGTGATTATGATTCAGTCTGTGTATGTGTGTGTGTGTGTGTGTGTGTGTGTGTGTATTGCAGCCCAGATACACCAGAGATCAGGTTGTCTTCATCTCCTCTGGGTGGGATAATGACTGCGGGGCTAGATGGAGGTTGCACATCAAGCTCCTTTAGAAGAGAGAGCAGATTAGAACTAAAACCAATCCACCCTTAATACTCAGCAGTGTTCCCAATAGGGAGACTAACTGAAACAGCAATGGCTCTATCATGTCTCCTAGCATAAAGATGATGCTTGATCGTTTGAGCTTAATGTCAATCTTAGAAGGGGAAGGTATAACAGGTGTCAAGTTGTTGTTATACTTTATTCATCCCCTCAAAGGGAAATTCTTCTGCTCTTTTCTCTCAACCGTCAATTGAGTCGAGCGGTTGAGTTCCATCATCACTTGCCCTATGCTGGGCTCGATCTCAGGTACTCTGAATTCCAGACACACATAAGCACCTCTCATAAACACTGCTTCAGCCAGCTAGGTACCGCCACAGAAAAGCAAGCGAGTCGATGGTGTGGGTTGGTGGTATTTATATTGAGGAGTAAGATTAATGCAGTTTGCCAGATTCTACATAAATAAACAGTTTTAGGAAGCTTTTAGAGTACTAGCAGCCTCATCTTACATCAATATGAGGATCTGTAACTTTAGCCAGTTGTCATTCATGGTAAATTCTTGTTGGGAGACATGGCAAGCTGACATATCGATTAGTCCTCCACACATTATGGCACACCAGCAAAGTGGTTACATGTAAGGCTCTGCTCGGGAGGATGAAAACGGGGCTTCTTAGGGGACGGCCCCCTAGAGGTGGTGCTCTGCTGTGTCCGGCGAGGGTTGAATAGATTGAAATGCTGTCGCTTTGCCCTGTGGGTTGAAGGTTTAGGTGACCTGCAGTAGGGAGATTTAAAGGTGGGGTAGGTAGTTTGACGTCAACAAGGCCTCCGATTGGTCATCTTTTTCAAAAGAACCCGCCCCTCCCTCCTGTCAATCATGATGTAGTCCCTCCCTCCAAACATGACTGGTAGGTGTGGCGAGATATAGACCCAGATTGGTCAATACATTTGGGCGCGGTGCATTCTTTGAATCCAAAATACAGAGGCAGCGGTAAACACAGAGATCCAAGTTTATTCTGTTACTGATAGCTGAAAGGATATTATGCCATTTTTACCAAATAAAGCCAAAAGCAAACTACCTATCCCACCTTTAAGAGGACTGATTCAGTCAACAAAATAGTTTCTTGAAACTTGTGTGTGTTGAAGTTTTTGTGTTTTCTTTACAGTCTCATTATATTGTGTGTGTGTGTAAGAAGTGAAAAGTGTGTAAAAAACAACTAGCGAATAAATGGCATGGGTTGGGAATGCAACTTGCCTCAGATCACAAAGCCCTGCAATTGTAATTCAGCTGCACTTTGTGTTCAGAGTGTTTTTCACCACAGGAACTAAGTCTGTGGAGCGCGCATCAGCCAACCTGCCCAGGAGGCTGCACAGAACTCTGCAGTGCCCTAGTAAATGGTAAATGGACTGCACTCAGGGGCGTGCTGGCCATCTGTAGGTTCTGGAGAATCACAGAACGGCCGCCGGTGATAACGGCCACCGACCGCCAGCCCCCCGTCCGTCCGTCGACAAATTGCGCGACAATCAGAATTGCCTGTCCCCCCCCACCCACCCCCGCCGTCGACAAATCACGCGACAATTAAATTTGCCTGTTAGCACCCCCCCCTCCCCCCATTGTTATATATTGTTATATAGACAGAGGCGGCTGGGTCAGGCTCCAGGGGTGTTTTTTTTTCCCAGCACACCCCTGACACTTATATAGCACTTTTACCCAAAGCGCTTTGCAATGGCCTCTCATTCAAACACACATTCATACACCAATGGCGGCAGCTGCCATTCAAGATGCTAGCCTGTTTATTTGGAGCAATTTGGTGTTCAGTGTCTTGCCCAAAGACTCTTCGACATGTGGACAGGAGGCAGCGGGATTCGAGCCACCAACCCTTTGATCATTGGATCTACTCTCCCTCCTGAACCACAGCTGCCCACCATACAAAGTATACAGAGGCAGGGTTGCCCCGGGGGCTCATCGGGTTAACGTGTGTACCATAAAGGCTAACCCTTACCGCAGATTACATGTAGGTTTGAGGCATTTTTTAGAATACTAGCAGCCTCAATTTACGTCAGTATGATCTGTAACTTTAATTGGTAATTTCTTGTTGAAAGACACTCAAGCAGCAGCTATGTGAAAGACAGGCAGGCTGACGTATCGATTGGTCCTCCACACGCCAGCAAGGTGGTTACATGTGAGGCTCTGCTTGGGAGGATAAAAACATGCCTCTTAGGGGACGGCCCCCTAGAGGTTGTGCTCTGCTGTGTCCGGCGAGGGTTGAATAGATTGAAATGCTGTCGCTTTGCCCTGTGGGTTGAAGGTTTACACCTGGGTTGGGGAGGGGTTTGTACAGTATAAGAGGACTGATTGAGCCAACAAAATAATTTCTCAACACGTGTGTGTGTGTGTGTGTTGACGTTTTTTTTTTACAGTCTCATTATATTAGCGAAACCCTGTGTGGGTGTAGGCTAATGTGTGCTCTGTGCGCTTGGTTGACTATGGCCGTGCGAGCAGAGAGCCTGCCACTCACAGCGTGGGTGTTGTGGTGTTGTGATTGGTGTACTTTGAAGTTCAGAGCTCTGGAGGCGTCACGGGGGGTGGGGGGGGGGGGTGGGGGGTGGGGGTGGAGGTTCACGTCGGCCAGGTTGTCAGCCTTCTTCCCTCGTCTGCTGTCCTGCGCCTTCTTCTCCCTCCATTGAGGCACTGGGAGGTGAGCACATGGTATCTGACATTGTAGAGGACATTCGATCGCATTTCTAAGTAAGTAAGTAGATACAATTTATTTGTATAGCACTTCTCACAGAGAGGACTGACAAAGTGCTTCACACAGGTTAAATGCATAGCAAAAAAACAATAAAATGTAACATAGGAAACAGGATTACAGTCAGTTACACTCATAGAAATACAGTCAAATTGATTCGAAAAACACCTGTCTAAACAGAAGCGTCTTTAGCTGCTTCTTGAAAATGTCCACAGAGGCCGCAGCTCTCAAGTCCTGAGGAAGAGCACTCCACAATCTAGGTGTCTCATTTTGTCATTTCAGGTCCATAGGCAGAAACACGTCCTTTATGTTACCGTGGTGTCACAGTGGACAGAGTTTTACATGACCAGTCCGCTGGCTTTTGTGCCGCACCGTCAGGACACAAGGATTTGAGCCAATGAGGAAAATTTGAGCCCCTTGAGAGCAGGAAGTCATGACTGCCAGCACTAGTTCAAGACTAGCTAAGGCCACACAATAGGACCATATTTTATACACGTGTATTCCCTGTACTCCACATACATCAATAGAGACTGATTAAATATATATGAAGAACTGGAACGCACAGTACATTATTCTGTTCTGTTGATTGTCAAGTGTTAGCCATGTCAGATTAATTGGTTATGAAAAGTCAAATATTTCCAGAGATTGACTGGCAGTTTAATTTCAGGAATGATCGTAACACATCCAGAGATGTCTACCGGTACGTTGATATTAAAATACAGTGAACTTAATAGTCTAAGCTCTAAATGTGAGAGAGGTGAAGAAAAGTAGTCATAGTTTCAGTGTTTGTGTCACCGGTGTTTCTTGTATCTGCTTCGGAGAAAGTAAGACATGTTTTCCCGCTGTTATTGGAGCACACATCACCAGGAGCCCACACGCTCCTGATGGTGCCTCTCTCACATAGAATGTCAAATATGTCCGCCATGGTGAGGAAGCGTGCCATTGTGTCCTGGCGAAGTGAGGCGTGATGGGATGCTCTTAGAGTCAAGTGCCAACATCCTGTCATGGCGCCCCTGACTGACTACTTAGATGCAGGGATGAACCGGCAAAACTAGAAATACAGTATCCGTACAATAACAGTAGTCTCGCATAGCCTGTGCCTGCGATGGAGACAGGTCTGGCTGGACTTATTACCATTCGGGGATGGGGGTGTATTTCTTTAAACACTCATAATCGTCTTCGGCCGAGCAGTTGCTACTGTAGGTTATTTTTGTATTTTGTATTTAATCTGATTGGGCCTGGATCCCTGATCACAATGGGCAGTAATAAACGAATGACAAGGCTTATCCCCAAAACCTTCATCCGTTGAGTAACTACAATAACAGTAATACCTGCCTGCTCGTGTATGCTCTGTCCTGTATTATGTAGCCTACAGTATCATGTGGTAGTTTGTGATAAGATATGTGGTGTTTTAACACAATTGCCATCAATGTGGTGTGTTCTGCTGACACTGCCGGGCAACGGCATAGTGAATGCTGCTTCTCTGGAGCATCTCATTCACTAGAGGTCTCTCCAACATCATATCAGCAAGGCTGCTTAAAATACTATTGAAGTCCCTCAGACGTTTTTGGATTCCATCCAGACATTGTGATCATGTATTCTTCTAAGGAGAGAGTCGCTCTGAGGACTGTCACGTTGAGATAACAGAGTTGCAGGTAATGCATCAGTACACTGTTGCTCGCCAGTGTAGCAAACATTTTACCTTCTCTTGAACAAAGTTGGAAGGAAAGTGGGTCAGGCTTTGCTTTGGATGAGCTTTTGTAAGAGGAATCAAAACAACAACTAAGATTGCCTAAGATTGAACATCTTAAAAAGGGAACACAGCTGTGTGTGATAGTTTGTCTGTTCCATTGTGATGATGACTGTATGTCCACCTCATCGATACCGGACCACCCTTGGCTCTCACATTGTTTTTTTTTTAAGTTTAAATGTTTCTCTTCCTCAGACGTTCTACCTTTTATTGGTGGAGGAAAATTGTTTTCCAATTTCTATTTCAAAATTGCCTGCAGGACCAAAATTGTATTTCACAATAGCTGCTGTGCTGCTCATCTATGTTGTGTTGTGTTGGTATTGAATGGCGCCCACCACTGTGCTGTTTGTGGTGTGGCAAATACTTCAGCAAGTGTCTTTTCTCTTAGCGTTTCTGAGGAGCACATTAATCATGTTGCTCTGGGAATGACAGTCAAAGAGAGTCTAACTGTGCCTGACAAACTAACGTTAAAGCATTGATCCCCCCTGGGTGCCATTAAGGCCTTCCTCCAGCGCTGCTCCTGGGTTTACAAGTGTCTGATAGAGGAGACTGATGGCCCAACTTCTTCCACCCACCACATTAAACTGTCCTGTGCCTCGGGCACTCCCACTCAACAGCGTTTAACCACACATGCAGTTGGCTTGGCCCTGCCCTCAATCCTCACCCTCTCTCTCTCCAAACTCTGGTAATACTGTAGCATCTTCACAGATGGAGGAAAGGACGGCTGAAAAGTATGGACCAACACTTAGGGGCGAATTCACTAAAGCAAATTGCGCCCGCTAATTGCCCCATTATATTGCGCGTCAGTTGCGCCCGCTATGTGCTCCGTTTTAAAAACCTATTCACTAAAGACATTGCGCTAATAATATCCCAGCGCAAACACGCCCATTCGGTGTTTGCGGCTGAGTGCAATTTGCTGCTGATATAGGAAATGACTATAAATACTGCGCATACAGCGCATACAACTCGTATGCATATCATTGGACGATGGCAGACAGAAAAAGAAAGATACGATTTTCAGACAGCGAACTTGAAGGCCTCACGGACGAGGTTCAAAAACATGTCTCACAGCTTTCGGCAAAAAAATATCACGACTGCAGCAAAAAATCATATTTGGGGTTTAATTTCCCAATCAGTCAGTGCCATTTGTGTGTGTAAACGCGGAAGACTGCAAACGGAGGTGGAATGATTTAAAAAGACGAACAAAGGAAAAATTGTCATTTTATGTTATGCAAGTTGCAGCACGATGATCTGGCATACTTTTGGGGGAGTGTATAACATTGCCCCACCGGTACGATCTGGGCATCTAAACGGCTTTTCAGGATTCCAAATGTGCACTCAATCACACCGCGCGTCCTGATGTGAGCCCAGTTGTACACCGCCTCTCCAACGTTGGAAGGATTACGCACGGGAGTCATCATCCATGGCTGAAGATGATACCTGCCGTCACCTATGATACAAAAGGAAAATATTTTCAAGACCATTCAAATAAAACAAATATTGTGTAGGCTATGTTTTTATTTATTTATTTATACCTATATCGGCCCCCAGCCGTTCAATGAACAGATATGGGAATGCGCAGTTTCGCGTATAGACTATTATACGCACAGTTTCGTGCTATGTAGGCTATTATTCATTGGGGGAGCTTGGACTCGCTGGGGACGGGTGGAGAGACGCATAGTCAACTGAGCCTCCCCAGACGCGACTTCATCCTCCAGTTGGCTGAAGAGCTGCGCGCTCTGGTGTCCAAACAGCTACCGCGGTGGTTCTAGTGTTAAATCAAAAAGTGACCTTCTTCTAAATATTCTCTCACGAACAACATGCCTGGCATTGCGATGCCTTCGCCTCGCAACAATCACTGCTGCCATGATCAGCGGAAAGGCTGGCCGCGACACACCCCTTGCGCTTAAATACCACCACGTTTCTGAAAACGGTATTAATTTCACTTTAACTGCGTGAGGCAATTTGCGCCGATGTTTGTGAATTGGGCGGGTTTTGCAATAATGTTCATTTGCATAGAAAGGGGAACATTCTCCGCCCATATTACCTAATTTAAATATGAGCTAATAACACCGGCGCAGAGCAACGCAATGACGAACGCAACGCAGTTAACACCGTATTTCACCCTTTGCGAGGGCTTTGTGAATAGCAAACATAATTTTTGACTTATTTGCACAGGCTTTGCGTCAGGAAAAGCTGCGCAATCCTTTAGTGAATTCGCCCCTTAGTCATTATGATTACGCCTCCTTTAAATCCATGTGATAGGGTCAGGACAATGGAGATTGATGTACAGCTAACTATTATTTATCTCTATAGGCTAAACCTTATTTAGTGGTTTTCTAACTGAGTGCCGGGACTGTGGCTCTGTGTTGTTAACTAAAAAGGGCCCCAGACCATCCACTGAAGACCGGATCAATAGTCTGATCCCCTTCTAATTAACGGATAGAGGCAGGACACTGTGTGAGTGTTAATCTGGGCATAATGCTGGGAGTCTGGTGGGCGACACTTTAACACCCTCACCTTCAGCAGCAGACACAGCAGAGTGAGACTCCTGTGTGGCACTGCTTCTCTCACCCCAGCGAGCACATGCCATCTCTCACTTTATCCCTTGTTGGATTAACTGTTTGTCATGTCAAATGGGGTTCATAACATCTTTGATCTATTAATCGTCTCTTGATTTTACATTCATGTGCCACAGTAAGTGATTGTGGCCATTGTCACTCACTGAAAGAAATGCAATAAGTGCGACAGTTTGTTTTTTATCCAGTATCTCTCCAAGCCTGCAGCATTACCATCACTCCCTTGATTGTAACTACTTTAAAGACGGATTTTTTTTTTTTTTTTTTCGATTTTGGATCACAGCCTTGGTCATAGTACTGTACCTATTTAACAATATATGCCAAATATTTTTTCAAAATTTCCATTTCGTTGTGATCTTATATCAAATCCTATGATTTTTTTCTTCCTGTAAAACAAAATCTCCTGGGTGCCTACAGTACTGTACGTCAGCGATGCAAGAGCAAGATCAACCAATAATCTCATGACATCCACCCATCAATCAACACTATCTGTCTATCAAATCTGTCTAAAGTTGTTATAACCTGCCAACTTGTCAACATTCCAGTCAAATTCCTCTAAACATTATGTCCTGCTGCTATAGCCTGTTTGAGTCGGAAATACTTCAAACTACGGAAGTTAGATGATCTCAAATGTCCATTTCTGCTAGACTTTAAAAGCACTCCCACTGTGTCTAACATAGGGCTTATTGTCCTTTGCTCCTTACAATTCATCATAGAGAGAGAGTTCTTTCAAGATAATTGTGCTTCACCTGTCTCAGTGTATTAGCTTAATAGTGCAGGCTGGTTTCTACAGAGCCCTCACACCAGAATGAAGATGAATGTGCTGCTCTTTCCTCTGCTGGTCTCTGCCTCGCTGGCTGGCTCTAATACGTGTTGAGGGCATGGAGAGGTCAGAGACTCGGTTCCAGGGGAAGATACAGGTGGGAGATGGCTGGGGCAGAAGCTATGTTTCTGTTTTAGAAACCCACACTGTGTCTGAGATTACTTGGCATACATTTATTTCAAAATGTGTTTTGAATGCCACAGTCAGCAAACACAATCTTTACATTCAATGGACATTTACAGATAAAAGATTGGTAAACAAATGTTGGATGCTACTGGGTTGCAAAATTCCAGTAATATTCATAAACACTATATACATTAATTAGAATTAACAAAAATAAGATGGAAATGTATGGGAATTAATGTGAATAAATTCTGTTTTCCCGTTTATTCCCGTTGATTGCAATACATTCCCATAAATTCCTGATAATTTTCATGGGAGGTTTGTGAATATCCCCATGCTACAGAAAAGTAAAGAGGCACTAGATGGGGTATTGTGTGGAGCCGATCACTTGCCCTCTTTCCAAAGAAGGGATTTACAGCATAATATGATCAGTTTGTCAAATGGTTTTGAGTAGTGAGTGTGCTGTTGTTTTTTATGATCTATCCCAAGCCATCAGATGTACACGAAACAAAGTAAAAACGAGAATAATGCGTGAAAAATGGACACGCACTGATTGTGCTGTCATGTAGAATGGATCTACTGCTGGATGTCATTTGTCCGACCAGAGCCTCATACATCAACTGGCCTCTCCTCAGGGTTTCATTCCGGTCCTGTTCAGCTCGGAGAAATGCTGGCTGCCAAGTCTGGGCTCCATCTCTGTCAGGCAAGCTGACACCCATGGAAAATGAGCTTTCCGAGTGCCACTCACATCCTCTCATAGTTTTGGGGTCAATTGTGTCTCAAGTCTCATTGTGTCTCTCTTTCTCGTTGCCTGATATAGGCCGTGACCACAGTTCCTCCATAATAAAATAGAAAAACATCTATGGGTCCACATTATACATCATAAAAATAAAAAGTTATACATTCGTATCTATGTGTAATACGTACATATACATATCTTTTTGTAATCTGTAAATTTGTAATCTGTAAATTTGTAACTTGAAAATCAAGTATTGGAGTAGGAAAAGTCAATGTACTACTACTTGCCAGAACTCCTTTCTAAAACAAGTGACTAAGAGCATAACTTAATGCTGATGGCAAAAATAAATAAATAAATAAATAATAATAATAATTATATATATAATATATATATATATATATATACAGTAGGACCCCACTCATCCAAACTTCAGAGATCCGAACCTCACGGTCTACTGGACAGGCTTAAAAAAACGTTTCTTTTTTTTTGAGCCTGCTATCTGGTTACTGGTGGGATTTTCATTACAGTACTGTGCAGTAGGCCTACTTGCATTTAAATCGGTCATAATAAACATGTAGGCTACTGTATCCTACTGTGAATAAAAACAGAACTGTATGTAGACCTACATGTTGCCTGTAGGCTGTAGACTACTGTCACGTTTAATTTCTTTGTTACTTTAATGTAACAAAGAAAACACGTTGCTGCAACATTGCTGCAACCTGATTGTGTTAGTAGGGGCGTCAGACCTGTATCTAAAAGTGCCAATCAAGTGATTTACAGTGATTTCAGAACTCACCTGTGACTCACAAAGTTGGTCGTTTTGTCAAAAGAGCCTTGTAAATCGTGATGTCACAGAGCGCCCTTGTGACGTAGGCCAGGATGTGTATAAAAGCCAGAGAGCCCCAGAGGGAGAGAGGATATAACCTGTCCTCCTCCTGTCATAGTAGGATCGAAAGGTAACTACTATACTTTACACACTTTACACACTTAACGTTTATGTATACCATAAGTGTCGCCTCTGAGACAGGAATGATATTAACACTTGTTACCTTCTTTTTTTTTCTTTTTTTTTCCCAATTCTATTATAGTTATTGTAATGTTCAGTTATTGTGATGTTGGGGGGAGAATTGATTGTTTGTACACACACCACTGACATACGTATGTAGATGTATGACAGGTGCGTATGTCTGTCAGCAGGATATGCAAAAACTACTGGACCGATTTTCACAAAACTCAGAGGAAGGGTGTAGCATGGGTCAACTAAGAACCCATTAAATTCTGGAGTGGATCCTAATCACGGGGCGGGTCCATGAGCCGCCCAAACATGGCCGGGCCGGCCGGTCAACTCCATTCATTTTTTGGACTAGGATTACGGAAAATCAGATTGTTTTTCATGAAACTTATGGAGGGGTGTAGCATGGGCCAATTTAGAACCCATGAAATTTTGGCGTGCACCAGGCCACAAAATACATTCAGGGGTCAAAATAAATTGGTGTCGGCCTAGTTAGGAGAGGCGCACATATTTACAAGATAAACATGAAACTCCACTTACCTAAGCAAAAGTGTCTATTTTAACAAATGTTGGGTTGAAGCTTCAAAGCACTGCCACCACCACAGAAGAAGACTACCTCGGAAAAAGAATTTCACTCGGACAGAACGCGTCTAAATAAGTTATTTATTGGTAGCGCCGAGGCTTCAAAACCCAGCATTTGTTAAAATAGACCTGTTTGCTTAGGTAAGTGAAGTTTCATGTTTATCTGACACTTGTAAATATGAGCGCCTCTCCTAAGTAGGCCTACACCGATTTATTTTGACGGCAAAGTGAATGGACTAGCAAAGGACTGCTGTCTGGCATGAGCGAGCGGAATGCGACAACGGGACTGAGAAGGGCTAGTTGAAATGTAGAGTAATATCTGAAGTAAACAGTAACCCATAACCTGGCTGCACGCTAAGCTAAAGCTAAGTTCAGGAAATGAAGCCCAATATAGCTAGCTAACACGCTAGCTAGTGTTAGCTACCTACAGTAACTCAAGGCCCGAGGAGTTGGAGATACTGTACACGTTCTCTCAAAGTGCTTTAGCTAAGGTTAGCTACTACAAGCTAGCTAGTCCTTGTCACCAACACTTGCCTCACAACGTAGCTAAACTATTCACACAGCAAGCAACGTCAGCTGACTGGGACTGTCGTGAGTAGAATAACCAGTGTTGTGAAATACATTTAACAACTGGTCAGTTGATAATGTTGCACAGCAATCGAGCAGGACAATATCATTAGGGCTAGGTTAGGTAGCTAGCAAAGTCAGCTTGCCCAGCTGGTATGTTTATAGGCTCATTCCTATGGGATAGCTTAGTAGCCTAGTTTGTGATTTAGCAATGGGTTGACTAATGTAATGTTATGTTATTTTTATTTATAATGCGCCCCCCAACCAACTGTTACATCAGCCCGGGGCGCAGCCCGGGTACAAAGAGAGACAAACAAAAACACAGGACTGCAGAGACACAAAATGAAACTACATTTAAGACACAAGACAAGGACATAAATTATAGATCGTCTGTGACAAAGAGGTGAGTTTTAAGCTGTGCTCTAAAAGAGTCCAGGGTGGTGGCGGACTTGATGTTCAGAGGAAGCTTGTTCCATAGCCCGGGTGCCATCACTGAGAATGCACGGTCTCCCTTTGTGACAAGTTTTGACCGTGGGACCTTCAGGGTCATCTGGTTGTCAGATCTGAGCCGGCGACCAGGCCTGAAGCTGGTAGGTTGGTCCAGGAGATCTTTGATGTAAGCTGGGGCGAGACCATTGAGGGCTTTGAAAATATACGTGAGGATCTTGAATTTAACTCTGCTCTTCACTGGGAGCCAGTGAAGGGAGGAGAGGACAGGAGAAATGTGTTCCCTCATCTTAGTGCCTGTCACCAGCCTGGCAGCGGCATTTTGGACTAGCTGCATGCTGTGGATGGTCTTGTCGGTGACCCCGGCATAGAGAGCATTACAATAGTCCAGTCTGGAGAAGATGAGCATTAGTACGACCCTCCGTAGGTCGCTGGAGGAGAGGAAGGACTTGATTTTGGATACTGTGCGCAGTTGGAAAAAACAGGATTGCACCACAGATCTCACTTGCTTGTCAAACTTGAGGTTTGTGTCAAATATGACCCCAAGGTTTCTGACGTGGGTGGACAAACTTCCTAGATTATTTCTGATCTGACTGATCGAGGTGGAGTTGCCGATCAGAAGGATTTCACTCTTGGTGTCATTGAGCTGCAGGAGGTTTTGTGACATCCACTCCTTTATGTCCCGCAAGCAGTCCTTCAGACGGTCCAGCCCAGAGGGATCGTCTGCCCTGAGTGGAAGATAGATTTGAGTATCGTCTGCGTAGCAATGGAAGGAAATCTTATGGCGATGAATGACTTGGCTGAGGGACAGCATGTAGATGGAGAAAAGGATGGGACCCAGTATTGAGCCCTGAGGGACCCCGCAGGTGAGGTTGACACGGCAGGATGAATGGTTGGCTATATTCACTGAAAAGGTCCTGTTGTTGAGGTAGGACTTGAACCAGGACAGGGCTGTGTTGGTGATGCCAACCCCCTGTTGGATGCGATCGAGGAGGATGGTGTGATCTATAGTATCAAATGCTGCTCTGAGGCCCAGGAGAACCAGTGCAGCACATTTCCCTGAGTCAACGATGAGGAGTAGGTCGTTTAACACCTTCAAGAGGGCAGACTCGGTGCTGTGGCCGGCCCTAAATCCGGACTGAAATTTCTCCAGTATGTTGTTGTGTTGGAGATAGGGCTGCAGCTGACTGAGGACAGCCTTTTCTAACAGCTTTGACAGAAATGGTAATTTTGAGATGGGTCTGTAGTTGCTGGGGATAGTGGGATCTAGGCTGGCTTTCTTAAGAAGGGGCTGGACCACCGCTTCTTTTAGGCATGATGGAACGATACCTGTGGCCAAGGAGCAGTTGATGATGGACAGGATGTGAGGACCAACTGCCTCAAAAACCTCCTTAAGGATCTAATCACTAGATCAATATTTTCAGTTGGGTATAGGACTACAACACCACCTGTGCTGTGGCACCAGGAATCTGCTCTGACCACTGTTTTTATTCACCACCATATCATGTTATTATGCAGATTAAATGTACTGTATGTCTACGCGACACAAAAAAGGCTTTATATAAATGTTATTTTTGGCCAATATTTTAATGCACTATTTTAATGCACTATCTCCCTTCTGTTCTGTTGCAGCTTTGATGCTGAGGTTGAGGCCAGAGAACAACGTGATGCAACACCAGTCAGGTGTCGGCTGCTGTGCAACGCTGATGTCCAGCCCCCCCAAAGATGGTCTTCAAGTGCAAGCCCCACCCGGACAGGACATAGCCAGACAGCAGTATCTGATAATGGATGGCTGTGACTGTGTCCATGATACAGGCAGTGCAATTACATAACATGTCAAGTATACTGTACAATAGTATACAGTAGTGCAGAGTAAGTTCTCTATTGTATAGACAAGGTGTTCAATTGCTCAAGTGTTGTCAGGTGTGGATTCAAGTGATAGTGTACAATAGTGCAGAGTCAGTTGTCTATTGTATAGACGAGGTGTTCAATTGCTCAAGTGTTGTCAGGTGTTGGTTCGAGTGTACAGTGGTGCAGAGTCAGTTGTTTATAGTACTCTGGTTGTACTATACATAGGCCCTCACTCTAATTATAACAATGGCACACATACCACCCCCTGGACCAACAAGTGAACACGTGACACCTTGGACCTTGTCTATACAATAGACAACTGACTATGCACCACTGTACACTCGGAACACTCAAACCAACACCTGACAACACTTGAGCAATTGAACACCTTGTCTATACAATAGACAACTGACTCTGTACTACTGTATACATGTGCTCTACATGCCTCTCTTCTTTACAAAGATGGTCACAACCACAACATGTCCTGAGAGCACATGCAAAATAACAACTTATAGCTACTTTTAATATGCATATCTGTATGTTTAATAAAGCATTTAGGAAAAGTTTCAATCAAGACTCGAGTATTACCTATTCTGTTGAGTACTATGTTTACAATTGTTCATTCATGATATTACAATTGACCTTTCAGTCTGCCTACACTTAGGTTACTTAGCTAAGAACCATTTTAATTACAATTTACTTCTAAGCGCAAATACTTTACTTTCATATCTTCATATCAATATAATATCAAGATCCTAGTAGATGTCCAAATAACCCACTGTGTCCTGGGTCTACTTATTCACCACCTAAAGGGAAGTGCAAAACAGCAAGTCATGACCTTTATCCAGAAACAAAAGTTGAACCCATTGCAGCAAAATAGCTAACATTACAGGAATCATCAGTGTAACTGCTTTAGCCACTGACCGCTACCATTAATGTTATGGAAGCTGCTGCTAGTTGTTGTGAGCCCATGAGCTTACTGGCTATCCAGCTCAAGTTGTGGTGGATTAGCATTGGAAGCATTGGAACTGATGTGTCCAGGTGACAAGACCCATCTTTATTTATCAGAAATTACCGTCCTACCAGTCCCACACAGAAACAAGCCAGCCAACACACATAAGCCAGGCTTGACCTTGCCTGTTTGGCTTGGTATGAGGGGCTCTCAAGGACCAAAAAGGCCAAACTGCGGAAGGTGATCACCCCGGGGGTCCAAGCTCTGCGAGATGCAGTGCTCAACCCTCCAGCAGCTCTACGACCAGAGGGCGGTAAAGAAAACAAGTAAGATCGCGAGAGACTCAACTCACAACCTCAGCACCTGCCCTCTGAGAGGAGGTATGCCGCCTCTGTATTTAAAACAAACAGGGGCAGGGCCATCTTCATCCCCTCTGCGATAAAGCTCCTGAACAAACATAATCCTCCCTCCCCTCCACCGCGATTGGCGGAATTGGCCCCGGTGAGCCAACACCCACCCTATGCGGACACACTCATGCACACAATGCACAAGCACTTCTGCACAAATTTATTTTTAGAGACCCTACCTCTTGCCTTTTAATTGTGATTTTTCTAGTGTTGTACTGTGATGGGTTTTATTTGTCTGACTGAAGCAAAATTAATTTCCCTTGTGGACAATAAAGACATCTAATCTAATACAAAAAACATGCAGATGAACAGATGCTCTTCAGTCCTGTCCCTGACCAGGACTTGGTTTCTGGGTGCCAATGAGGAGGCTTGCTGCCCCTGGAGGAGGACAGCATGGATGGATGAAATGCAGAGGACAAATTCCACCGGTGACCGCTGAAAAATGCACGTTTATGTGTTGTGTGTTCCGTGTCGCTGCTCACTCATCATGCATGTGTTAGTGTGTAGGCCTACTTGCCGTGAGACCAATAAAACCACCAACCTTGTAATATACGAAAAAATAAAAAAAATCTAAACTATACTGTAGTTATCTACAGCAAAATGTGCCTGATTTTCATGAGCACATTAACGCTGCACAATCTCATCGAGATGCACTGTATGGTGAATTATTATCTGTTCTCTTCTGCAGAAGAGCTAATGAACCCCCCTGGGGAGTGAGGACACAAACAGCCACCCCAGCTAGTGGATGAAGTAGTCAAACAGCAGTCTGTGCGATGTCTGGCTCTGGCTCCCTGTCTCCACCACGTTTACTGTATTCACCGAGCTGGTGCTCCATCAAGAAAACATACAGCGCTGCCTCTCACCATCTGGTCCGCCACAGAACTGATCTGGCTGTGTCTCAAAAAGCCGCAACCACTCACCACATACATAATTCCACTACAAGCAAGGCACAGGCGGGGATACGTGCCGCAAGACGTGCTTTGTAACTGTGGCTCCAATTTAAATAATTGTCTTTTTTCCCCTCTCTAAAATGGCTTATGAAAGAGATTGCAGGAAATATACCATGACAGTGTGTCATTGATGTGGGTGCACTTATAATGCTTTGCGCTTTGAGCACACAGGTCTCCAGACCATCAACCTCGCTGTCAGTCATAAAAGCAACTCAATTCCTTTCTCTCATAATCCATTGCAGTTGTATAATGTTTTAGTTCTCCCATAGATGTTACCTCAATCTGTTCTGTGACTCCAATCACGACTCACCTGTGAAATATTGATCTCTACCACGTGCATTTTCTGGGTATTTGACCTCCAAGGAGCATTAGTAACATGGTTAGGTTAGATGACATTGTAGAGCTCTGTGAATATCCACAAGCAGTTTAACAGATCCGGAAAAAAGTAAACCTGAAGAGGTAGATACAAAAAATGATTGGAGTCCTCAGCAGGGATGGTGTCAAACCAGCAATCACTGACTCTGCTGCTGGACACATTATCTGCTTCCCCTAGAGATAGAGATGTGTGTGTGTGTGTGTGTGTGTGTGTGGGGGGGGGGCAGTCACTACAATAACCAAACAGGATAGTGTAATTTACAATACAGCTGGTGTTAAAGGACAATGCTCGTTTTTGACAACCTGGACCTTATTTACGACATATTATAAGACGTTTGACTCACCGAGATCACTTTGGTGTAGTTCGGAGGCATGTAGAAGAAATTTAAAATCCAGCACGAGCCAGTATATCCATGTAATGGCGGTGGTGGGGGCACTTAGAATGCAGTTTCTAAAAATCTATTTTCTGCCGCGAAACGGTTGTTTTCATCAATCTGTCTTGATTAATCGCTAGTTGTGCTTACATAGAGAGCATAGGCCTGTTGTGGTATTTCACATGCCTCTGTAATATGATCTTTAGAAAAGTCTTTAGACACGAAATAGCTTCCTCACTTGCTCCAGCACGCATGCGCACAGCGTGCTGGAGCAACGATTGCGCGCTGTGCACATTAGTGCTGGAGCAAGTGAGGAAGCTATTTCGTTTCGAAAGACGTTCCTAAAGATCATGGCATGTGAAAACCACAACAGTTATGCTCTATGTAAGCACAACTAGCGATTCATCAAGACAGATTGATGAAAACAACCGTTTCGCGGCAGAAAATAGATTTTTAGAAACTGCATTCTAAGTGCACCGACCACCGCCATTACATGGATATACTGGCTCGCGCTGGATTTTAAATTTCTTCTACAGGCCTCCGAACTACACCAAAGTGATCTCGGTGAGTCAAACGTCTTATAATATGTTGTAAATAAGGTCCAGGTTGTCAAAAACGAGCATTGTCCTTTAAGTATTTTTTACAGCTCACTTATCTGGCCCCCGGGTGATACAGTTTTTTTGCTTCCCTCTGGAATATGTAGGGGTGGGACGTCTGCCCACCTCCCTTGTTCTCTGTAAAGCGCATTGTGTTGCCTCTGGGTATGAAATGCGCTATACAAATAAAGCTTTGATTGATTGATTGAAATACATCATTCACAATGGCAGGCAATGATTGTCAAGTGGCTGCTGGTCTTGAACCAGCCTCCAGGCTACCTAGGTGAGTGGGGCTGGAGGGTGAGGACAATGGCTCAATAAGGGCTGCTTCACGGTTCTATCCTTCCCTGTGGAGTAGGGCCTATTCTCTGTGTGCACAAAGTCAACCGAGTAACATTTTCTTATATGTCTTCTGGACAGACAGCACTCTCGCTTTGTAAAATAATGAAAACCATTGTTATAAGATAAATTATACAAATATTAACCTATAGTATTGGAATCTTATAATGTTATACAACTGTAGATTTGAAGTAGCCTAAACGCAACCAAAACATTTTAAATGAACATGTCTTTCACACGAATAGTCCGTAGCCTAGCCTACTTCTGCTCTCCGTGTTCGTAGATTCTGTTACCACATGTGAGAACATTGGTGAATGCCAGAATCTTCTTTGAAACGGTGTAAGTGAAGTTTAAGAAGAAATGCATCCTAAGAAACACTTAACTTCGTTGGTGAATGCGGACCATTGTTCTCAACATCATCGCTTGCGCTACCTCAGGTAACCTAGACAACATGGCAATGTACACAAATGAGGCATGAGAGGGGAGGGGAGGGACTTGATTAATAGGATCCAACAAGGACAGGTCCCTGGAGGAGGGATACTGGAGTACCTGTGCTTATAAAAAGCCCTAGGAATCCCAGGGGTGAAAGGGAGATGGAGGGGAAGGCTGATCGAATTAGATGAGAAGGAGAAGCAGACATGTAGCCTAGCCTACTATAGAGGATGCTCAATATGCTATAGTCGATATGCCCAAATGAATAACTTCACCTAAAGTTTTCTGAGCAGCCCATTAATACATATCCCATTCATTTGAATATGATTTATTCAAAGGTAGCTGTGCTTATTTTCCACCACGCTAATTGTGCATGAGTCATTGTCATCAGTTAATAGCATCCAGTCAAGATGGAGCTAAACATTTCACGATTGATAAGAATTCCTAATGTCCCCTGTCTTTCTTCGAAAAACATTTGTACATCTCCAGAATTGGCACAGCCTATCATCAGTGAAGGGGATATGTAGGCTACTTGGTCAAGTAGACTATCCCCTAAATGCACGATTTACCGTAGGCTACAAGAGGAGGCGTAGTGTGAACTATTTATCTAAGCCTACACGTTGTTATCATATTTGACATGATTTTATAATTATTTGCGTAAATAAGATAAGCCTTATCTATGTCCCCGTTGACGGAACCCCTACCCCGGCAATGTGGAATGCTCCGAGCCTATACACTCTGCACAGTTAAGCGAGGAGCAGATCTGGAAACGGAGCGGAGCAGGTCAGTGCGGATTGCCAGTGGTGCGCGCGGCGACCGGGTATCTCTGAGGAAACTGTACAGCGCAACTTCACACAAATGGATATTTCCGTGGTTTTGTTATCCCTTTTCCTAGTTACCAAGCCAGGTAGGTGTCTCATGGGGGAAATACAGTTAACTATATCAAGCTATGGATAGGACCTTTGTCGGCGCATTAGCGTTTAATAGCCTATATATACGCACTCTCCCACAGATCGCACCTTGCGCGCGAGGAGGATATGGATTTTGGGCGTTTGCTCAACGAATTCATGCACATTGTTGATCTTTTTTAGATTTAGATTGTTGATTCATTTTACTCAGTTCGTATATAAATCATCAAAGGATAGGGAGAACACACTTAATAGACTAAATATCTCGGTCAGACCGTTTTTCCAACTGCATGCAAGTAGAATACAGGTATAAGCGCTGACTATAACACTATAACGGAATGAAAACGTCTGCAGGGTAGCTTGATGGTAGCCTATTTTCATTTTGTTTCGTGCCATTTTTATCGTCACCTATAGCTTACCTGTGAGGTGCCTCAGATTCATGAACTCTAATTTGGTTAAGGATACAACACTCAATTGCACTGAAGTGCTGTAGGGTACCGATGTAAACCGTACTTTGGATAACCCAAATGCAATTTTGTATTTACTTGTAGCCTATCTAGACTGGTAGGCCACGGATATGCGGGCCTATAGGCTATTTGATTCTATTTTAACATTGGAGCTTCTGTGGACTAACCCGCTGCGTACCGGGTGTGTGACACTGTCTTAACGACCTGTTTCCTTTACAGTACTGGGCTTTGGAGTAGATCTCGACTACCAGATTGATATCATCAATGAACTTGACTTGGCCAATGCGACCTATGGAATTACCCAAGTGGCGGGACTTCACAACAATAGCAAAGCCTTCTTATTTCGAGGTAAGGTGTCATTTCATTATTTACACCATTTACAATTTGGTACCAGGTATGGGACCAAATTCTATTTCCCAGTCCCCATTGTCTTATTTCTAAACTGTAGCCAATCCAAGACTGTGGCCCGGGTGGAGGCCGGGTGACATCTGATGACACAGTGCTGGTGATGATGTGGAGCCAGGAGCTCCAGGGAGCCACCTCTGATAATTACTCCACATTTAATTTGTCTCAGGCAGCAGATGCTTCTCTCCCGGCATGCCCACATTTGGTGCCAGGCCTAGGAATTGGTGGCAGCAGGACATGTTTCCTGTGACATTAGTACTGAATGCGTGGCTAACTGTGTTTCATCATGTGGCATGGGGATCCAAGACTTCTAATAGACTCAAATGAATGCAGAGCCTTCGGTGCTACAACGCTATATATTTGTACTTCACTCAGAGAGCAACAACGAAAGTTACTCTCAGTAACAAGTGGATTGATTTGAGACTCACGTTAAGTGGTCTATTGTGAAAAGGAATGTAAATCTACATTGATTGTTTCTCGGCAGCTTCTCTGTGTGTATTTTCAGCGATGGCTGCATACTGCATATGCCGCTTGATTGCTGGACTAACATATGCTTTGACCTCCCTAGTTCCACTAGAACACAGCCCTGCTGATCTATCTGCACTTAAGATCCTTGCAAATGGCAACAATTAGCACAGCTCCACAGTATATTGAAGAAATGTCTCCCCATAATATCCCAAATCATACTCAATTCACAACCTTTTTGTCGTAGTAAGAAGTGATCTCAACAGAAAATGCCAGAGCGAGAGAGAGGAGACTAGCAAACAGGGAAGACCCGGAGGACGAGAGCAAAGGGAGAGGTAGAGTGGTAGATGGAGAGAAGAAGAGGGAGAAAAGAGAGAGGGGGGGAAATGAGGCAAAGAGAGAAGTGTTGGAGATGAGAGATGGATCGATCGAGCGAAGGGAAATTCAGCAAGGTAAACAATAGAGCAAGGGTAATAGATGGTACTAGTGTGTTCTGAAGATGACGTGAGTGAGAGAAAGAGAGAGAGAGAAAGAGAGCAAGACTATCAGTAGAAAGGGGAAATAGTGGGAATCTGTCTGACTTAGGAGGGGGGCATTGATTAGCTGTTGCTCAGGCCTCCGTCGTGCCCTTGTGCTGCGTGTGTATGTGTCCGTGTGTGTGGGTGAGAGAGAAAGAGAGCATGACCCTGTGCGTTTGTGCTTTTCATGTTATCCTCACGGCGTGTTTGTGTGTGTGTGTGTGTGTGTGTGGCTGCGCCTGCTGCTGGTGTCGGTATGTGAAGGCAGGTTCCTACGCTAACTCGGGGGGAACCAGCCGAGGGCTCGGGGGCCAGGTCAGAGTGTCATGGCCTCCCTCATTACCAATGCTACTGCTGGGGAGTAATCTCTCAGCCTCCAGCCCCTCAACCTCAGGGTGTCTCAGCCTCCCTACCCAACAGTTCCCAGCTCATTGTAGCATCACTTCACCCAACCAGCCATGGCACACAGGGGTGGGGGGGGGGCTCACTGGCTTACTTCTGTTTGGGTTGTAGTCCTCAGAGTTAATGGTGTTTGTATTATGACCCATTTAAACACTTCCCCACATCCCCACTCTCGTATCGCAGCCCCTCTGGCCCTCTAGACCGCTGATGCTCAATTAGATTAACAAGAGGGGCATTTTAGACGACAACAACAGCTCACAGGCCAACCCGCTGAAGAGGAAACGCGCACTCGCGATGATCGTTTGTACGCATTCTACATTATGCTGGATTCTAGATGGATGATTAACTATACGCTTTGAGCTGCTCCCTCTATCGCGTTTTGGCACATTTACTGAACACACGGTTGTTGGGTGTCATATTGTAATGGATTTAGTGTTTGTCTTTGAAAATTAATTACATTAAAATGTGGGGCCCTGGGGAATGCAGTGGCGGGTCGGATCGCCTGTTAATGTCACTGCTGAGTGTTGAGGGGGAGAGAGAAAGAGAAAGAGAGAGAGGGAGTGTGTGTGAGTATGTAAGAGAGAGAAAGAGAGAGAGAGAGAGGCTATAGCTGACAGTCCCAAGGCATGACGTACGCTGGGACCGGTCCAGCCCTCAGTTCTCTCCTCGCGTTCGCCAGAGATACACAAACAGCAGATGGCTGGCTCTGGCGGGGAAAAAAGACGTCTCTCTTTATGACCCTACATTACGGTCGGAAAGAAAATATGTCACCATGTGCCACTGATAAGAGGAGCCAATTTAAAAGTAGTCAGATCAGTGCGACCTCCACAAAAAGGTCTTCATCTAGATCTGTCACTATTGACCATGATTACATGATTAGTTCTTTGGACAGACAAACTGTGTGTGTAGGGATGGGAATTCATTTGATTTTAGCGATTCCGATTCCATTTTCGATTCTGCTTATCAATCCGATTCCTTATCTATTCTCTTATCGATTCTCGTTGGGCAAAAAAGAGTACAAACAGGTTTATTTACATTCATTTTCTTTTATATGTACTAATTTGAACATGCCAATTACAGTGTTGTTTTTTAGGTGTATTCACCTTGAACTAAAAATAAAACTGACATAAACAAATCAGTATTTTTTCAGACCGACTACCACCAGCCTGACTCTGAACGTCATCATCTAAATTACATGGATGGAAATGGAGATTATTCATATAGTGAAAGCTGGTTTACACAATTAAACAAATGGCACTAACACAATAGACAGGGAGTCCGGAGGAGTTTACCTTCGACTACACGTTAGCTGCGCTGCTGTCGTCACTCCGGAACTCATCAAAAACGTGACATTCCTGCAAAGTTATCGCATGCTTTGTGGCCAAATGTTTTTGCATATTTGTAGTATTTCCCCCCTTTGATGATATAGGTTTTTGCAAGCATTGCAAGTGGCCGTGTTGTCATCTTGTCGCGTGAAATGTAACCACACTTTCGAACGTTTATGTCTAGACGACATGTTGCTGGCTTCTTCTACCGCGGTCTTCTACAGCGCAGCAACGACAGGAATCGATAGCAGAATCGTTAAGGATTTTGGCTTACGATTCCAAGGAATCGATTCACTGGGAACCGGTTCTCAACAAGAACCGGTTTTCGATTCCCATCCCTATGTGTGTGTGTGTGTGTGTGTGAGGGGGGGGGGGGTGGTGGGTTGCTTATGTTCACTCTTTTTCTCCCTCTGTGAGTTTACGTTTTTCAGTTGAGCAGTTTGTATTGCCGCTGGCGGGAGGGATATACAGTAATGAGTCTTTGGACTTTAATGAGAATGTTAGTATTGATATTAACTATCAAGCTGAGCTCATTGCCTAGAAGTGCCTACACTATGTGAATCAAGCAGCTTATATTCAATTAAAATCTTTTGTCCATACAGGCCAATTGCTGTGTTATGTAAACTTCCATTTTATTGATGTTCTATTTTATAATCAGATAACGTAGCATTAAATTCTCATCAATGGTGTTCAAGTTCCTGCTTAAGAAATGTACTGTTATGGCGTGGTTGGTTATAAACCCAAACACACAACTCCCTAATCCAATATCGTAGTCAAAGTCCAAAAAAGGGGTTGATGAATCCACAGTATCAATCCAGGGGGAATTGGCACGCAAGCAAAGGCTCTGCAGACCGAGTCTGGAGAGAAAAATGGAAAGAACAAAAAAATGGATGGGTGAAGGGAATCACACACGAAGAAAGCACTACCGATACAAACAGCAATCTAAATAAGCTAAATTGTCTGCTGCCACAGGAATACTAAGGGAAGATCTGCCTATGACTGAAGGGTTGACCAGGTTCTTGTAGGCTGCTGAGTAGATGGGTGATTGGAGACAGGTGAGCACAGCCATGCCGTAAGCGCATTCACCAATTAACATGAACGCCTTCGTCAGCATCGGAGCGCGCACTGATTTGCTGGGGAGCTCGGGGGGATTGGACTCCTCGGATGAGGAGCGGGAACGCGCCCCAGCCCTGGTGGTGGAAGGTAGGCACTCCTGACTGCGTGCAGGACGCATGGAGACAACCAGAGCTTCCCCAAGGTCCAGGCATCTGGAGATTGTAGCTGCACGGGAAAGAGTTGAGAAGGCTCGTCGACTTCTGGACCAAGAGAAGACTATGGGGAGCCGGCAGGAAATTAATAAGGCAAAGCAACAGCTCTTCGATACCTACGATAAGATCAGAGAACAGGAGCTGAGGGAAAATGTGCGCAGGGTGGAGGCAGACTAAGGAGAGTAACAATACAGTGAGGCCTGGAAGGTCATTAAAGAGATGAGTGGACGAAAAAGGGCAAAGGAAGGCCAAGTCGCAGGCAACACCTTAGCAGAGAGCGTGAACACTTGGTTCACTCACTTCAGGGACCTCCTAGGCACCCACCCGGCAGTGGAAGAAGCAGAGGAAGAGATACCGGCGTTCCTCGAAAATCTCAGTATTGACGATAGCCTCTTTACAGCTGCGGAGCTCGCCAGGATGAAGCAGCGAAAGACTGCTGGGCCAGACTGCACCCCCAGAGATCTTTAAGAACTGTGACCTTGATGACATCATCTTGGACATCTGCAACCTTGCCCTAATGAAAAATAACAAGCCTGATATATGGTCTCCCAGTGCCTAAATCTGGGAATATCTCAAAGCTGAACAACTACCGTGGCATCAGCCTGACCTGTATCATTGCAAAGATGTACAGCCGCATGATACTTAACAGGCTGTGGAGTGCCATCGACCCACACTTGAGAGAGAACCAGAATGGCTTTCGAGAGGGGAGGTCCACAGTAACTCAGATCTTGGCCCTAAGTAGGATCATCGAGGATGTGAAGAAGAACAACATGATAGTGGTGCAGTGTTTTATTGATATCAATAAGGCATTTGACTCAATACACAGAGGCGTCATGATGAAAATCCTTAATGGCCTATAACCATAACCCGCACGTCAGTATTGAAGATCTGTACAGAGAGAGGCCAAGGGTGAGTGGGTAGATAGCAGCAAGGAGAATGAGGCTGGCTGGGCACTGCTACAGACACCGTGAGCTTCCGGCCAGCAAGCGGGTGTTATGGGAGCCATCTCCATGGTGCGGCAGAGGTCGCGAGGACGTCCTACCAAAACATTTGGAGACCACAGATGAGATCGCCAGGTGTAAGGAGGACCAGGATAACTGGAGATGAAGATGGGAAGCCCGTCTGTGGGCGACCCAATGATGAATAAATTATATTAATACAAAAATGTATGCCAAATTTAATACGGCAGTCATTGACAGTAGCCTTTAATACACAAGGATATAATGCTCAACACAACTGAGAATTTTGTAAGTTGCGCTGGACGACCCCTCCCCCCCGCCCCCCCAATCTGGACAACAGTAGCATTGCACTTTTACACTTTTACATTTTGTGGACAGACCAAACAACCAACCAGCCGACAGAGCGAGCTATAGAGCTGTTGGTCGCAGCTAATAAAGAAACCAAAAGCCAAATGCCTTTTAAAGGGAAAATGGTGGTTGGCAGAGATGGAGTTTGAGACTGTAGAGCCTTTTAAACCTTTCGGCCAGGAACACCCAGGCAGCTGTCCTGAATCAACTTGATTGGTCTCCAGTCCGCCCACCAGGTAGCCTGCCAGCTTAGATAGAAATCAGGGAACAAGGGTAGATTACACAGGCAGGGCCAGAGCGCCATCACATTTGCTGCCATGTTTACCCATGCGTGTTGTATTGATGGCAGTGCTGCACCTATTTTCTTGAAACATACAAATAGAGCTGCAAGCCCATACCGTACCATAACCGTAACTCATGTCATCATTAATTTTCTTTTGCATGTTGTTTCTGTAACAGATTCCGTGCTTTGTGTATAAAAGATCAGACAACAGAGTCCTACTCTCGCTGTTTATTCATGCAGTACCTGATGAGACGAACATGCTGATGTCATACACGATAAGACAAACATGCCTATCTTGACCATACACAAGGTCATACAGTACACACTGATTACATGCTCACAGCCTGGGCCAGTTTTAAGATGACCTAAGTCTCAACAATACAAATATAATTAGAATATCAACAACACACAATAACAATAATGTACCTGATAAGACGAACATGAGGCATCATGCAGCAGCATATCTTGAGTGTACACGCAGCCATACACTGTGCAAGAACATGCAAGCATTAGCTACTGTACTGTACGCAACATAGAAGCAACCATGCTTGCTAGCTTAACTAGAACTAAATTCGACAATTAATATAACATGTTATCACATGTTATGATCACTAAAAATCATCACATGATTCCAAAATACATGATCAATAAAATGATACAGTTTGCATCTTCCTATGTGCGTTTACAATATAATAATCATTTTAATGAATAGTGCTTTACAACTTGAACATACAGTACTGCTGATAACGTGCTCAGACTGGGACAGTTTTACGTCACACACTGTCCCAAGTCAACAAGCTACGCACACCTGCCAATAGGATGTCCATGCACATAAAATGATACTTGAAAAAGCAAGCTGACAATCATAGATGAAATAATAGACAGTCAATGGGAATGACCAATATTAACCCTGTTATGCTTCAAAGTGTCTAGGTTATGTGATGGTGTCAAAGATGCCTTCGGATCTGCTTTTCCAGTTTAGAAGGAGACTTTGGAAGCTGAGAGCGAGTCTAAAGATATATTTGCACTAAGCCGATTTCTTTTAAGTATGTAATGCCACAGATTCTCTCCAGGGTGACCTGAGATGAGGTGGACCTGACTGACAGCTAGGAACACATCATCTCAGATTCATTTTGGCTTAGCCTTTCAGCAGGGTCGCGCCCGTGTGTGTGTGCGTGCGTGCATGAGCGCGTGCGCGTGTTAGTAGATATGCCATTCTTTCAAGTGATCCAGTAAATTGTTATCGCGTCTGTGTCAGGAAATTGGGACAGGCTGTGGCTCTGGCTCAGCTCAAATACATCTGTCTGCTTGCTTTGGCTGGAGACACGGCTTCGCCGTCGGACCAAGACCAACCAACCTGGCTGGGAAACAAGGAGGGATGGAATCAATCAATCCCAGCTGCAAGTGATATGCTGTGCCACACATACAGTAGGCAGCAGTTCAAATGAGAAAATGAGGTTGGGGAGCTGGAACTGGAACCAGTATCTGTGAAATGGTAATTGGAAAGCTCAATTTTTGGGACAGTTCCATCCCTCTACAAAAATCCCAAAGTGGTTGCTTAGATTGGAATTTAGACTGGAAAGCGACCCTGTATTATCCCTGGCGGCTGTTCAAGCAGGCTGTGTTGGGTAGAGGAGTGAAAACAAGAGGAGAGGTCTCACTCTCCACTGTGTCCATGTTGTGGCTATTTATACCTCACCCCCCCCCCCCCGCCCCGCCACCTCCCCACCCCCCGCGTCAGACTGCAGAGTGAGGCAGCAGGGCTGCATGTGGCACAGATATTAGAGAGAAAAGCCCCACAGCGGCCTTGGAGACTGGACAGTTCACACACACTCACACACACACACACACACACACACACACTCACGCTCACACACGCACGCACGCGCACGCGCACGCACACACACTCACTCACTCACTCACTCACTCACTCACTCACTCACTCACTCACTCACTCACTCACTCGCTCGCTCGCTCACTCACTCACTCACTCACTCACTCACTCACTCACTCACTCACTCACAGGCAGCTCAGCCAGGTTGGGACATTAAAATCTACGGCACATGCTCCTTGTCAGTGGAACAGTGTGGGTGGAGGCTATCAAACCTTTCATGTTTTATGTATGAGTTCCCTTCCTGTCCCTGTTGTGGGGGAGAGAGACGCCAGTGGTCCCACCTCACAGGAATCCTAGGAAAATTATTCCATCTGAATTATTCATTCTCCATAAGGGTGATAGCTTTCAAAAGGACAGATGTGTTTCAGTTGCCACCGTGTCTCCAAGTGAAAGCCCCCCCCCCCCCCAACAACCCCCCCCCATCCCTCCAGAGCAATATGATGTTACAAGGAAACAGCAAACATCTCATTCTGATCTCTTCACCAATGGCTAGTTTGCAGGGTTCCCTCTCTTGACCTATCACATTGTTACTGTCATGGCCCCCTGGGCTCAGAGAGTTGCAAGGCTCTTAATATCAAAACAGGCATCGTTGTGTAGGGGGCACATACCTCCCTCCTATCACCACTAGGGGTGTAACGATACACTAATCTCACGATACGATACGAAAAGACGTGTTACCAGCGTTGTGTAGCCAGTGTTCACTGATATACAATAAACATATCACAATATTGTTTTCACCTTGACGATACGTATTGTGACGTTTCTGTATCGCAATATATTGTGGCACGATATATTGTTACACCCCTAATCACCACCACATTGTATGGAAGCAATTAAAAACATGCATGGCTTGTTTTTGTACAAAAGAATGGTGATAATCCACATCCACAAACCTCCACGCCCGCTGCAAGGGATGCGACCAGTCTTCGCTCCGGGTTACAAGCGCTGGGGTCTGCCAGCATTCGAGCGATGGGTGTGGCTTTCGCTCGGTCCAGCTCTGTTTTGTTCAATTTCTATTATTCTAAAACAGTCGATGAATGCTCTCTGGCAATTGTCTGTTTGCTGTACTTCTTCCAATGGTTTTGCGGGGAAGTAGTATATTAGAAATACTGGTGGCCCGTCATGTGCTCCCAGCAAGCTGACATTTCCATGTTTGTCCCAGTCTCCTTCTCTGTCTCGCCTGGTGCACTTCCTCTTTATTCACGGGGTCATAGGGCAAAACCACTCCCCCAACATCATTACACCACTGTCAATTATCTCATTCTTGTACAGCAAATGAGCCGAAGAACCCATGAACCCACTAATTCTAAATGTGGGATCTCTAAACAAAATAATTAACCCAAATAAAGTATCTGCTTCTCTCTGAGATCCCGTAGCACCCATACTAAGTAATGTGTTCTCTTATATATATATATATATATATATATATATATATATATATTTATATATATATTTATATATATAATATATTTCACCTGGGGTCTCATTTCCAATGGTGTCCTGTTTAAAGGCAAAACATTATTATTATTATTATTTATTTATTTTTAAACATACATTTAAACTTAATAAAGTACAAATACAGAATACAAAGACATCATACAAATTGATAGATAAATAAATAAATGAATAAATACTAGATAGAACTGATAAAATTATAAAACTGACGAAACTGGTAAAACTGACGAAACTGGTAAAACTGACAATCATTCAACATCACAACAAAAAAACAAAAACAAACATGTACACTCCTCAACCTCAACTTCCTTTAACATGCCTTTAAAAGCATACTGTATGACCAGTCGGCTTTGTGGAAGTGTGTTGCAGTGGAGCTGGGGAATCACACCTACCCAAATTACCTGTGTGCTTCTGACTGAAGGAAATGTCATCCTCTGCTGAGCTCCCTCCCAGCTCTCACTGTGACTGAAAATGAGCACTGCAATTAAACCCAACGTCACTTCAGTCCTCATCCAAACTGTACATGCAATGGTCAGGACATAGCTTTTTAGCACTGCTATCTTATCTCCATCAGAAGATTGGATTTTAATCTTATAATAATGAGCTATTCTTAGTCTTAGTCTAATGCCATTCATCTCCATGTTGATGGTATCACAATCATTTACATTTTATTTTGATTGATTTTATAACCTACAGTATTATGCTTTAGCGAGATACTCTGCTCTGTTGAACTAATTACTGCTTATTCAACCTTGTTTCCTGCTACTTTAAGCCTCCCCTCCCTGTGAAATCCCAGCGGCGGTCAAATGGAACGCCGTCAACAATCGTCGGAGACCGAGACGGTCTCCCGTCTGTCTGCCTGCTCTGTGCTTTTCCAGTGTCATGGCACCGTCTTGTCACTTGCTCAACACTGTCACTCGCCTTGTCACCCTGAGTTACAGTCGCTTTCGAGTCCCGCCGGCGAGTGTGGATGGGATGCGGCTCTGAACCCCAAACTGCAGGGAGAAGCCTTTCCACGCGTCACCGAGCACGCCGCCGACCAACAACGGCTTCGCACGGACGGATCAAAGTGCGGGAGGATTAAAAGAGACTCAGAGAGCTCAAAGCGAGGCGTCATTTTGTTTTAGTCGAGGCGTTCAGAGGGAGGAGGCGTGTTTAGTACACAGCCGCTGTAATGCGCTTTATCGGGAGTGGCTCCTCTCACATGTGTTACACAGCGGCTCCCGGCTCTTCCTGTGTTCCAGCCCGCCGTGCGACTACAGACTGCAGCTTTGATGAAGACAGAGGCCGGCTCTCAACGCCAGCGCTAAATTACTCCAGCTGAGTGTTGTTTGGTCCCAACCCACGAGGCCCCCCCCCTGCCCAGCGCCATGTCAGGACTTTATTAGCGTTGAGGCTCACCTTACATTGTGTTGCCTCAGAGCTAGATGTTTCATGTTGACTGCATTTGGTGGGGATGGGAGCCACATCACATCACACATATAGAGAGAAAGAGAGAGTGAAATAGAGAGAGAGAGAGAGATGTGAGAGAGACAAAGGGAAGGGACAGGGATACAGATGAGAGAGAGAGAGAGAGAGAGGGAGAGAGAGGAGGGAGAGAGAGGTATGCGAGTGAGTTCAAGGAGGAGGAGGTTTATCAAGCTCCCGTTATGCTCAGCGCGTTTCTCCAAGAAAGCGAGGCTGGCGTTGTTTGTCATGAAAGTGAGGGAAACATCTGGAGTGCCATTGATCTGTATTATTCATTCCCATCTCTCATAATCAACAATGCACCACAAGTATGAATCTCTCAACTCTGAAGCCGACCCTCCCGATGTAACCTTAGTCCTGGGTACACGTTCAGAGAGGCAGCATACAGACAGATATGGCCCTGGTTACCCTAGCTGTTTTGCATTACCAGTCCTCTCATGTGCGGCGATGTTTCTTTTCTGGTCGTCTCTTTTCTGGCTGCAAATGGAGTTGATGCACTGTGGGGAAGGAAGCTTCAGACTTGTTTGAGTTGCCTTGTTCGTCTATTACTGTTTTGGAGAGAAGAGTGGCAGTGTTGTACATCCGGTGAGGGGTGCGGGGGATCGGGGGGGGGGGGGGGGGGGGGATCGGGGGGGGGTCGGGGGGTGGGCAGGCAGATTGCTCACATCACTGTTAAGATATTGACCTGTCACTACCAGCCGTTGTGGCTGTCACAGAGCTTTTAAGTGTGTTTGTGTGTGTGTGTATGTGTGTGTGTGTGCGTGTGTGTGTGCATGTGCGTGTATAAGGTCAGGCCTTTGTTTGGCATCCTTGCTGTGTGCCGTTGTACAGTGATGACTCCCAGGCCTTCGGGGTGCCCTTGGGTGACCCGAGTGTTAAGTATCACTGGTGTGCCCGCCCCCCCCCCCCCCCCAAAACACACACACACCCGCAACCCTCACACGTCCCCCCGGCCCTGGTAGACTCCTATCGACCCAGTGCCACTCTGCTTAGCATGCCGACCACCACTCCAGCCTCTGCTCTGCAGACACAGACCTTTTCACTCAAACACCCTGGAAAATGGCAGAGAGCAGCACACTGCCAATGTGGGGCCGGAGGTGTATGCGGACAAAATTATTTGATAACTCATCTAGTAAACATGACCATAGACATTCCCTTTGGGGGAGGAGAGGGGAAGAGAGAGCCTAACCTAGCCCCAGGCTGTGGGAGTCCAACACAGACAGAATGATTAAGGATCTAGCGATGTACAGAGAAGATGATGGTGTGGTGATTGTTCTCTTTTTTTCTCTTCTGTTTCACACTTGAGGATTAAGAGCTACTTAAGGAGCTCACGGGGAATCGTCAGTCCATTGATATTCCCCTGTCTAGCAGTATGTTCCTCTGTAGAAAAAAAGCTATAGAATTATCTCAGCCTTTGAAAGAAACCTAATTACCCCTTCCTTATTTTGTACTGAAATAATGAACTCCATATTAGGTGAATTCTACTTCTTGCTGGGAATCGATGATTTCCCCCTCGCTCATATGTCTCACATACAGTACTTACAGTATGTTCAGGTTCAGTTAAGTAAGTTGCGTTTGGTAATTAGGGATGTCCATCCCAGTGCTGTGTCTGAGTTTGTGTTTAATGTATTGTTGGCCTCAAAGGAATGAATATATATATATATATATATATATATATATATATTACAATAAATGGACAACAAACAAATGTGACTGCCACCTGGAAGTTTGGTCCTGATGTAGGTGGTCCTCAAAATGCAGAGGGCAAAATAGTTTTATATATATACAACTATTTAGTTGTATATACCGTTTTCCTTTTTTTCATATTACAAAAGATTGAAGTTGCGAAGAACCCACTCAATATAACAAACAACTGTTTTAGGATCACTAAATAATAATATTTTGTTTAAGTCCATGTCCTATGGGAATTCTGAACAGCTCTGTATCTTTGAAGCCCTTTTTCTCGCTTTTTCTAATTTTAGGTGTACCGACATTCACAGAACCATATCTTCTTCAGATATTTGCAGATTCCAATGCATGGCACATCATTTGAAAGCTCACAATTTACACTTTCATAATCTGAAAATCCAAAAAAAAGAAAAATGACCTTACCCTACGTCAGGACCAAACCTCCAGTGGCGGTCACATAATGATCTTGTACTGCATCATTTATAAACAGGCACACATGACGGGGGGAGTGAGAGAAAGAGAGGCTGGTCCAGGCAGCCTGCTGCTGCTGCACCTCTGCTCTCACACCCACTGATTGGCTGCCGTCAGTCTGGGCAGAGGGCGGCGGTAATTAAGCAGAGCTCCACTGAGGAGACTGGACTGGAGCCCTGCTGAGGCTCTGCTGGATGTCTGTGGGAGCCTAGCTGGAACAGCCCGGTTCCCAGAGAGCGGCCCCCAGAATCCCACCAACGGGCCTGTGAGAAACCCGACTGATACCGATACACCACCTCAAAGAGCTCAGTGCTCCGGCAAATTAGCTTAAATTTCCCTCCTGTGTGGGTTAGAGGGTGTGTGTGTGTGGGTGTGTGTGTGTGTGTGCGTGCGTGCGTATGTGTATGTGTGTGTGTGTGTGTGTGTGTTTGTGTGTGTGCATACTGTATGTGTGTGTGTGTGTGTGTGATAATGAGCCACTGTGCTTAAAAAAAACCCTGCGTGTAGCACTAGGGGGTTGTGCGTAGCTGTGTGGGGGCCTAGACTGTGGATGGGATCTCAGCCCAGAGGACTGTGAACCAACACACACACACACACACACACACGAGCACACACACACACACACACACACACACACACACACACACACACACACACACACACAAACAAACTGTTCAACTCAGCTCCCAGTTGCTCCCACATGCTGGGATTCCAATACACAGAGATGTGTGTGTGAGAGAGAGAAAGAGAGAGAGAGAGAGAGAGAGAGAGAGAGAATGTATGTGTGCATGCATCAATGCCTGTGTGTGTGTGTGTGTGTGTGTGTGTGTGTGTGAGTGTACTGAACGTCGATGCAAATGTTGTGCATTAAAGGGAAAAAAAAACATCTGATCTCCACCGTTCCTATATTCCTGGATCCCCAGGGTTTTCCATTAGGGCTGAACAGCATGGCTTTAGAAGGAATCCTGCATTATTCTCATAGCTGGATGTAGAGCTCACACTCATATCCACATGAAAGTGAGCCGCAGTGGGTGATTCCGCTCAGGGTGGGCTCTAAACCATAATTTAGAATAATGCAGTGCACTCTATTTGATGCCAGTTAATAGAGCTCAATCAATCCTGGCCCGGGGAGAAACATTTTGATGACATTCGGCTGCCTGCTATGACGTGCCCTGTACAGTTATCAGATGTGATGAGTTACCTTATACAATGGGTAGCTAAAATCAAGCAATCTGATTGGTTCATAGCTGTGATATACTACCACGGCTATGGTAAATAGTAAAAGGACTGCACTTATATAGCGCTTTTCCACCTTAGCGGCACTCAAACCGCTTTACAATGGCCTCTCATTCACCCATTCACCCACACATTCACACACACCAATGGCGGTAGCTGCCATGCAAGGTGCTAACCTGCTCATTGGGAGCAATTTGGGGTGAGGTGTCTTGCTCAAGGACACTTCAACATGTGGACAGTTGGAGCTGGGATTCGAACCACTGACCCTTCGATCATTGAACGACCCACTCTACCAACTGAGCTACACCCGCCCCTATGACGTTGAATTCCTTTACAAGAGCATCACCCCACATCTGACTAAATAAATAAAACAGTACATCAATAAATAAAAACATTACCACTGCCTCTAATGAGTTATGGCTTCAGTATCACATGATCCAGGGCGCCAGTCTAAATACGGTACATGTCAGTGCCCCACCCACTGGATTGAGTGTACAAGCGTCACATCCCGTCTTGCCTTGCAGGGAGACTCAAACAAAAGTCATTAAGGTTTCATCCATTCAGATCCATCAATATTTCAACAGTACAGGAGAGCTCTACGAAAGCAAGCCAAGTCTGCCTTGAAGAATGCAGAATACCTGAATATGATTTATGTTCTTAAGCAAGGCTGACATTCACCCACACATTCTCGTTGAGTTAGCTCTCACCTCCGGCTCTATTCAGTACAGTCACAATATTAGCTGTCTGTGCCTATTTCTATTCGCTATTATTCATTCTCTCTAAGCCCACATCGTCTCATTCATTTTAACTTACTTGTTTGACCATACATGTAAGTGTCGATTGACATCTTGTAATAGTGCTTTATCTGTGACAATGCAACCTAATATGTGTGTTATTGACCTCTGAGGTCTTTGAGCTAGCTGAATACCTTTTTGTTGTAATGCTAGTATTTTTACGATCACAATGGTGTGAAATAGCAGAATGGATGTCTCCGGGATGCTGTGAGTGCAGTATAACCTTGAGTGGAAAAATCTGTGAATGGCTTTATTGTGTTCATGGGCCCTTGAGCTGTTTTACTGTTATTATGAGAATCCTTGGAAGGTACTTATTTCAATCCAGGCACAGCCTAAAGCCTCAGCCCCTGCAGTTTTTGCCTCAAACACCAATTTTTGTCCCAGCCACAGTCCCAGCCTCAGCCTCAGCCCTAGCCCAGCCCCAGCCACAACCATAGCCAGAAGCCCAGTCTCAACCCCATCCCCAGCCTCAACTCCATCCCCAACTCCAGCCTCAACCCCAACCCCAGCCCCAGCCTTAACCCCAACCCCATTCCCAGCTAAATCCCCATCTCCAGCCCCAATCCCAACCCCAGCCTCCCCATCCCTAGCCTCAACTCCGACCCCAACCCCAGTCCAATCCCCATCCCTATCCAGTCCCATCCCTAGCATCTGGGTTGCTCCTCTGCCTGCTTCCACTACAGGCCTGCCTGGAGCAGCGGAAAGGAGGGCGGCTCCTCGGGGAGAGGCTGATACATGCTGGCTAGCTGGAGGTTGATCCTTCCTGTGGTGTCCCAGAGCTGCAGCACCACTGGCCACACGTCCACCTCCTCTATCATCCCTCCCCCCTGGGTCCAGCTCTACTCTGACACCTAAGGTGCAGCTCTAAATAGATAGCAGTCGTTATCTTCGAGCAGGATCTTGTTTTGCCATGCGAACAGGTTTCCAATCCGGTGAGCCATCAATGCAGGGTTTTGTATTCGGTTCTTGTGCAAAAAAAAAGAAGTGTGGGAAATTAATAAACATGGTTTATCAAAGAGAATGCGGGACTCAAGTCGCCATCGCTTGTAGCCACAAGTGGTCTGAATGACCTCATCTGTGGGTGACTGCTTGTCTTTGTGGTTTCATTTCATCCCAGTGCGAGGCCACACCACTGGACAGCAGACTGTGAGAGAGTCTGTGTATGGCGGCAGGGAACCAGGGCATACCAACAGAGAGCCAGCGTCACTCCACAGCAGACTCACTTTGATCTGACTACTGAAGCAGAGACAGCGCTTGTGTGTGTGTGTGTGTTTGTGTGTGTGCGGGTGTTTGTGTGTGCAATATGTGTGTGTATGTGCGTGTGTGCGTTTGTGTGTGCAATATGTGTGTGTGTGTCTGTGTGTGTGTGTCAGAGATTGTTAGGGTGGTTTGGGGTGGCAGAAGCAGTCGGAGGTCGATGGGTAGACGGACAAAAATAGCGAGACTGAACTGAGTCTGTGCAGCAAAACAACAAACACATGTTGCATTTAGCCACAGGCACAAACTTCTGCTAACAAGGTCCTAGGGCGTCAACACTTAAAAACTTTTTCTTTTTTTTTCGCTGACATGTTGTTAAATGTACAAATCCATATTGTGGTACACCACACACGCACGCACACACACACACACACACACACACACACACACACACACACACACACACACACACACACACACACACACACACACACACACACACAGCATGCACACCAATCACACAGACCTGCCTGAGAAGAGTGTACTCTATGGTCACAGTGTGCTATAATGTGCTTTGTGCTGACCTGGGAGGCGAAGGCTATTACACATTAATGTCAGCAGGCCGACCTTCTGGCAGCTCGCCTCCCTGAGACCCCCCCCGCTGCGCCTTTCTCTCTCTCTCCCTGGCTCTGCCAGAACCAGCTTTACTTTCTGCCCTTCAGAGCAACTTCAGAGAAGTACAGTAATTTGCTTTGTCAGTCTGTTACACCAGTGTGTGTGTGTGTGTGTGTGTACTTGCCCAGGTTTCAATGATATCAACCCAAACAGATGTCCCAAGGGGCGTTCCGGGTGACAGGGGTCTCTGCGGGCCAAGGCTGGGCCCATGTTCCTTCCAGAGAGCTAAAGAGGCCATCTGTGAGATGAGGCTGAGACGGTGTGTGTGTGTGTGTGTTGTGTGTGTGTGTGTGTGTGTGTGTGTGTTTGCGTGTGTGTGTGTGTGTGTGCGTGCGTGCGTGCGTGTGTGCGTGTGCGCCAGCCTCCTGATCAAAGGTGATGAGCTGTAAAATAGAGTGTGGGAGGCAACAGCAGGACTCTGCCTGCTAGACTGAGTCTCAGTTTTTTTCTCCACAATGGCTCCCTCCACCTCTCTCTGCCTGGCTGTCACTGTTATAGCTTTGTTTAGGCCTACCCGCCTCAGGCTCAGGTTTACCTTGCAAAATATAATGTACTTTATGCAATCAGTCGAGTATTAATTAAAGGGACATGCCAAACTTTGGGGAAATTAGCTTATTTGAAACTAGAAATTGTGCTCAGAGAGCACAGACCTCTGCCCATGTATGCATTCCGTGGCTCTGTCCATGCACACATGCGTGCGAGCAGGACATGCTTGGTATTGCTGCATTCATTAGATCAAAAGTCCAAAGACTGTGTCTCTGTGACCCTCCCATGTGGCCATATCAATTCCCCTTATTGCGCTATCGCTGGGGCAAAGGTAATATGCTTATTTAGAGTCAGACGCAGTCAGAACAAGATACATACCCTTCTCTTCTCTGTGTGTGCAGTAGTTAGCATTGAGACCACAATGAGACTATTTTCTTCTTGCCGAACCACCGCTGCCTGAGTGCAGAGATTGCATGCAGCACCTCAAAAGCTTCATTGTAACTTCCATCAACAAGGCAACAGTAGTTCCAAGTATGTTTCTGCTTACAAAATTACAGTGTCTCATTTAACATTGTTATTTACATGTAAATAAGAATGTTTTGGACTTTTGAGGGAGCTAACTGGTGTCAAGCCACTTCCAGTGATTGCGGCTAAGCTAGGCTAATCACATCACATTTATTTCTAAAGCACATTTAAAAACAACTCATATTGACCAAAGGGCTGTACAAGTCAAAACAGGCAGTAAAAATACAATAAGAATCACAATAAAAATTCTAAAAACAACCAGGCCAGGTCGAGCCTGGCTTATGTGTGTGGCTGGCTTGTTTCTGTTCAGTACTGGTAGGACGGAAGCTAGTCATGCCACTGAAATAGCTGTGAATTGAAATGACATGAAAAAATGTCTGATAAATTAAGATAGGTCTTGTCGCCTGGACACATCAGTTCCAATGCTTCCAATGCTAATCCAGCACAATAAGAGCGGGATAGCCAGTTAGCTCATGAGCTCACAACAACTAGCAGCAGCTTCCATAACATTAAAGGTAGCAGTCAGTGGCTAAAGCAGTTACACTAAGGATAACATAAAGTCATCCCCACCAGGTCTTGAACTCCGGTCTCCCGGGTGGGAGTCCAATGCTCTGACCACTACTTGTGCAGTGGAGATCGTGGGTTTGGTTTTGGTGTCCTTCTTCCAGTCCCTAACGTGGGTTGGGGTTAGAATAAGGGTTGGGACAAGATCTGACCTATAAGGCAAGGGGTAAAGGTTGGAGTGAAAGGATGAACATGTGGAGGTTTGGGGTATAGTCCCATAAAGTCATCCCCACCGGGTCTTGAACCCCGGTCTCCCGGGTGGGAGTCCAATGCTCTGACCACTACTCTACTTGTGCAGTGGAAATCGGAGGGTTGATTTTGGTGTCCTTCTTGATTTTGGTGTGCTGGGACTATTGCCTCTTGTGGTGCCAACAGAGAAATGCAGGCTAACATTGTCCGGGGTAACGGAGGGAGGGAGAGAGGGAGGGAGGGAGTGATAACCGGACAAACGCTATACTAGGTGCGCTGGCTTACAGCCACTCACAAAAACTGACATAAGTATCAAAACATACTGTAATAGGCACATATAAAATAATAAAATAAAATAATGTAAAACCACATTAGGTGGATCCAAACGCTAGAGAATAACAGTAAGCATTGAGCCTTGACTTAAAAGAATCAATGGCGGGGGCAGATCTTATAGAGAAGGAGATGCAATTCCACAGTCTAGGAGCTGCGACAGCAAAGGCGTGTTCATCCCTGAGCTTATGTTTAGACTGTCGGAGAGCCCCAAGATAGCTGACCTGAGGGACCTGAAGGTGGGATAGGGGGTTAAGAGATCTGAGATGTTATGAGGGGGGGTCGGTTCTGGGCTTTAAAGACAAACATGAGAACCTTAAAATCAATTCTGAACCCCACTGGAAGCCAATGGAGAGAGGCCAGAACAGAACCTGGCCTTTTTTCCATTACTCATTAGGAGTCTGGCAGCAGCATTTTGGACCAGTTGCAGGCGGGACAGGGATGACTGACTAATCCCAGTATACAGGGAATTGCAATAGTCTAAGCAGGAGGATAAGAAGGCATGGAAGCTTCAAAGAGACCGCCACCACCACAGAAGAAGACTACGTCAGAAAAATAAATTCACTCGGACAGAACGCTTCTAAATAAGTTATTTAATGGTAGCGCCGAGGCTTCAAAACCCAGCATTTGTTTAAATAGACCCTTTTGCTTAGGTAAGTGAAGTTTCATGTTTATCTGACACTTGTAAATATGAGCGCCTCTCCTAAATAGGCCGACACCTATTTATTTTGACGGCGAAGTGAATGGAGCGGGAAAGGACTGTTGTCTGGCATGAGCGAGCATGCGACAACAGGACTGAGAAGGGCTACCTCAACATGAGAGTACTCAAACCATCTCTGCTATTAGTTGATGTCATGTCAGCAAAGTATTCTTTTATCACTCTTACTTTACTTATGGTGTGTAAAACACTCCAGGTTTGGCTTCTCTCCCCAGTGCTTCGCACACTTTTCTCATCTGTGGCTTCCCTGAAAGAGTCAGCATGTCAGCATTTAAGCCATGATCTGAGGACCAAGACTGCCTGGCGCATGGCGATGCGTTCCTGTGGCTGGTCACGGCAGCCGTGGAGAGGTCAGCCAGCTCAACCTGATAGGGCACTGCCCCCCTGGGGGCTCCTAAAAGCCCTTGCCCAGGCCAGCCACAGACCATGGGACAGCCCTGAGTGGACCGTCTCTCAGCGACTGCTGGATGTGTGAATCCACCAGTCTATTCCCGGGTTATCTGCTCTTTGCTGTAACACATGTGCACACAGAAGACACACATATGCTCTCACACAGCCTCCCTCAAAACTTCCCATTGAATGACAGAGTCAAGTTCCAGTGAAATTCAATCCATGGGCGCATTAAGTAGCTGAGCGCATGCATTATAATGCTCAATGTGAGCGCTGAGCGATTTTCAAAACCACTTAACGTTCTGCTTCAACTGAGCGCTGAGTTGCTAGGAGACGAGAACATTTCACCTGTTGTCAATCATGTGTACGAGCATCCTTTCGGCATCCAACCTTGTTTTTTTTTGGCTCAGGTGATGATAATGACTATAATTAGGGGCCAGGCAGCGTAGCTGCTGGAACCCTATTGTATTTGCCTATATTATTATTATTATTATTATTATTCTCCATCTCCCTCTGAAGTCTGAAACCAACACTTCATACTGAGAAAACTACACTACCCACAATCCAACGCAAGCTCCACCAATCAGAGACATCACTGTTGGCAACCCTACCCAGCCCCAGCCGAGGATTACAATGAGTAAATTCATTGATTGGCCACTGACTGAGCACACAACTGCTGAAGTTAATGTTCAATTATGAAGAAAAGCAAACAAAGCCTGTAAAAATGAATAAACATATCTCATCCCACATTTTTCAATCAATTAATACCAAACTTGCTACACTGGATCTTCAGACTGTCATTCACAAACTCATTGACCAGATTGTTGAATTATCAAAATTGAGCTTACAATGCATCAAAATGTTTTACAATACACAGTACTGTCAACAGCTTTCTCTTTCCTTTGTTATATTATGAGACTCTGATCACTTCAGCCACTCATCCATATTTTTAAGGGCATACCATCATTATATGATGCAACTTCTATTGTTATATACTTTGTTTCAGTGTGTATACTTTAATCAACCACCTATCTTGTCGTTTTTTCATATACCACACGTTCAGTGTTTTATAACGAATTTGACGATTATATCCTCTTATCATGCACCCTGGTGACTGACTTAGTCAATTTGTGAAGCCAAACGTGAGTTGTTGCTAATTAGCTCAGTGAGATAGAGGATGTTGTTTGGTGTCAGAGGTTACAAGTTCAATCCTCAACTGATTTAATGTGGTTTGGCTCTGACTGATCGTAGTTCAAAACTGCTCACTTGCTGCTCCGCTACTTAACGCGCCCCATATTTTAACCTGTTGCACAGCTTGCTATGTTTTGACAATTTTTACTTTTTTAAAAATATATTTTTAGGGCTTTTCAGATTTAATGGAACAGGACAGTTTGAGAGAGACAGGAAACATGGGAGAGAGAGAGAGAGGGGGGGGGGAGACATGCGGCACAGGACCCGAGCCGGGAATCAAACCCGGGTCCGCCGCGAAGGACTAGCCTTCATATGGGGCACGCCTTACCCAGTGAGCTACCGAGGCACCCCACAATTTTGACTTTAACCAATTCCAGGTGACGTGTCAAAGTACAGCGCAACACTCCTGAACGGTTCTGGCGTTAATCCTGAACGCCTCTAATGATGTGGTGCTGAGAGGATGTGACACGTTAGGCAGCTGTGCCCCAAGACCCTCTACCTGTCTTATCACCCCTCCTCCCCCTGACAGTGGTGGGGGTGACGGCATGTGGCCTGTGAACATGGATTACGCAGCGGCACCCTGAATGCTTTCTCTGTTCTCTTATAACTCCTCAGATGCGGGGCGAGCGGTGCACGCCCCGGCACACGTCACCGAGAAGGTGCTGCAGCTCTTCGGGAGTAAAAGTGAATTCACCTTCCTGGCCTCCATTCAGCAGAAGTCCTCCACATCAGGAGTCATCTTCTCCATCCACGAGTCTGAACACAGGTAATAGCGTCTCTAGTGCTGTGATTACTGGCCTTCCTGTCCGCCTGCATAATAGCAGCACAATCCTCAACCCATATGAGTGTGACTCTGAATGGCCCTGCTGGAATTTAACCAACAGATGAATTCTCACCTTATGTATCCTGAGACATTTGCTCAGCCATGTAGGAAAGATCAATTTAAGATGGAGAAAAGGGAGGTGGAGGCTGCTGACTTGCAGACTGCATGATTTCTGCCTGCATGGCCTGACAATAAAATGTCCCCAAACAGACCTATACTTCTGTCAGACTGACTGGCAAAAGTCAGTAGAGAACTCAGTTATTTGAAAGAGGAATGTGGAAGAGCTGTTTATAAACCAACTCTTCTACATTTATGTTAAATATTGTTTGGAGAGAGGATGACATTTGCATTTTAGTAATTTAGCAGATACTTTTATCCAAAGTCACTTACAATATATATATATATATATATATATATATATATATATATTAGGGGTGTAACAATATATCGTGCCACAATATATCGCGATACAGAAACATCACAATACGTATCGTCAAGGTGAAAACAATATCGTGATATGTTTATTGTATATCAGTGAACACTGGCTACACAACGCTGGTAACAAACACGTATTTTGTCTAGGCCTATCCATGATATTACAACAGTTAAGCTCTAAATTCACAAAGTGTATTGGAGTAGAAATGTGGAGAAATGCACTAGTGAGATTGTGAAACCACTGGGAAGAGTTAAACAGTAGAGAGGTCAGCGAGATGACATTCCTAGCTTACTGTTTACTACTATTCTTTGTATTTGGCTGTCAGGAACAATTAGAAAGATCTCAGCTAGAACTTTTCTATAATATATATTTTTACTGACCCCATTTTGGAGACCTACATCGAATCATTCTCTTCATATTGCACTATAAAATGTCATGTTTTCAGCTGCAGGCTTTGCTACTGTAACTATAGTAGCTCAAAGCAATGTATTGTTAGTAAAGGGCAGGGAACCTATTGATTTCCCTCTTATTTTCTCTTCTCTCGAAGGAAAATGCCCTCAATTGTGGGAAGTGCCAGAGCAAAGTGAGCGTGGGAGAGCATGCGTTGAGCCTCTCCAGATGAAGGCTAATTTTGCTTTAGCACTAGTTTATGCTCTTAGTTACTTGTTTAGATAGGAGATGCACTTGTGCGTTCTGGTGAATAGTAGCACACTGACTAACTACATTAAAAGCAATTATTGTAAGTTGCTTTGGATAAAAGTGTCTGCTACTGTATATGACTAATTTAATATAATACACTGTAATCTGAGCTACTGTACCAGTCAACTACTAGAAAGGCCGTGGCTGCTGTTGCACTGTGATTACATGCTTGATTGTCTGCTATAGTGTAAGTGTGTTACTGTGTGTGTATTAACTGTGTTTGTGTGTGTATTCTGTGTTTGTATTGTGTGTTGACCTTGAGTGGGAGTCTGTAAGTGTGCTAACTCACCTGTGTTAACGTGACGACCCCTGCTACACTTCCGAGGTGACCCAGAGTATGAGCTCGTTCTCTCTCATTATATGCAGCCCTCATTGTTAAACGGGAGGCTGGCCAAATGGCAACGGGGCTAAACAGGGCCACCTGACCGTGAAGCTCTCTCCCAGCCTCTCAACCATGAGCACACGTAAAGCTGTGTGAACTCAGCTCTGAAGAATGGTGCTGAAACAAAGCTTACTAATATTAAATGTCTTTGTGTTCTCCCCCGATACCATCTGTGAAAATAGAACTCTTAAAGGAGTAGCATAGTGGTTAGGCAACAACAAAATAACACAACTTTTTGTTTTTTTGATTATTCAGTCAGATCAATAGTTGGTTGTTCAACACTGTTGAAACTGAGTTGTTAGAGTTTATTTAGTTATGGGTGCATTTGTTTTGTTTGTTCTCCAAAACTAAAGAATGGACAAACTACTTTCATTGTGCTTCTTCAATGCCCTCATGTGCACTGCAGCTTATAACAACCTAGAATGTGTGATTTTGACCATGTTACTCCTTAATTGTTTGCATTCAAATTCCACTGAGGGAAAGTTAGCCTTCATCTGATGAATATGATAAAGCCTTTTGCAGTTTTTGCAGCATTATTAAATTATTTGTATTCAATTTGGTGGTGTTTACTTTGAACAACCAATGAAGAATATGGGTAGTCCAAATTACAGTAGCATGCTAAGCATTTATCAGGAATGTTCAGAAGCATTTATTGCCATGTTGTTTTACAACATACAGTACTTTTGTTTTGTACCTGGCATTAAAATATGTCTTGTATCCAGATTTTATCTGTAGATATTATTTAACCAGATTACTTACACCTGGTATTAATGTCTCCAGTGTCCAAATTGAGATTGGATTGAGATCAAATCGCTCTATCCAGCTCAAACAAAAGTCACGTTGGTTTAGCATTGCTGTTTGTGGATTGAAAATGCATTTGCATTTACACTTGTGTTCAATGTGGTCACAATGCAATGCAATCCTCCACAATGCGATGCAATCCATGCAATCCTGACCACCTCCGGAGGTTGGTCGATCAGATCACAATCTGTCCTCAATGCACTTACACCTGTACCTTCCTGTGGTTTACTACTCTCCAACTGCAATCAGATCACCCAAAACACATTTTAATGGCAGGTGTAAAGGGCAAGTTGGACAGCCTGAACGTGTAATTTAAATCAGAGTTGTGGAGAGGTCCTTGTCAGGCAAAGAGACCTCTGGTACACCCATGGATCATTGAAAGATCGCCGCCCATTCATTCCATTGGAAAGTTGCTCAACCAGCGCATACGCCAAAAACATTTCCGCGCCTCCTACTTACTTCCTACTTGTGCAGCCCACAGCACTTGCGCAGTCGTTTTTTTCTGGACCCATATATTTATTTTCCCCATAGACAAGTGTGGCGCTGCCATAGACATACACAAGGACGGAAAGATCTGTAAATGACAGCTCTTGGTACTGTAGCTTTTAAAGAAAAATGGACCAAATGATTTCAAACTTGATAATTTAAAGAGTCGTTTTTTACTTGAGTGATAGCCAGAAATGTCTTGTTTCTTTCCCTAGCTGTTTCATTCCCCATGTATGCCTGTGGGATAATGTCTTTTTGGGCCGCATGTAGTCACACTTGCAATAGGCCTACCAAGCTTGGCCACTGCGCCAAAATCGCAGCACATCCCAGAGCTGTTCCTGGGGGCTTGTGTATACCGCTCGTTGTTCCGTCCCCCTACAAGTCCCCCCTGGGTCCCTTCCTGGATGGACTCTGGCTCTTTCAGTTCCACAATGACATAGCCCTCTATTCAGCAAGCTAACTGGCATCTAGCTTCATGCACCACTCAGCCCCAATATAATTATGCACTCCACTCTCTACCCCCTTCCACATTTTATCGGGGCTCCCCAACACAATCAAAACACTTTATACATCTTCCAGACTTTGCTTCTAACTTTCTTATCCTAGTTTAATCACCATGCTCATTTCCCAAACCCTTCCTACCTCCCCTTCCAAAAGAAAATACATTTCAAATGCAAGCAGTTCTTGGTAGCCCTTTTTCCTATTCAATTTTGGGGAACCAGGAATGGAGAGGGCGTAGGGAGTTCTGGCCTGCTCTGCCGAGTTGAATAGAACAAAAAGACAGTTTCTGCTCAGGCAGCGTTTTCTGCGGTCGCGCAGTGCTGCTCTCATTGTGAGGAGTTGAGTCTCTGTGATTAGCTAACTCAAAGCCCCATCTCCTCTCAGCCTGGCGCTCGCGCACCAAAGACAGGCTCGACGAGCCTCTCCAGCTCCTCTCTCATCTCCCCGCCTGTCGTTTGTCACACGTTCAGCAGAGGTCTGGGCCCGGGGTCTTTGGCGGCCGCTCCTCTTCTTCTCGTTCCGCGGCGAGCAGTCTCTCTGAAGGGAACATGCTGAGTCGATGTAGCTTTGTGATTCTGACGAAAAGGTACAAAGGGAGATGATGGACTGCTGTGGGTGTGAAAGAAGAAAACCGGCACTTCTGTAACAGCCTGGCGTCAGCCGCAGTTAGGAGCAACGGAAAAAGATGAAGGAAAAAATGGTTTCTCTAGTGTACGCAGTCTTATACCGGCTTGCTGTGATTTTGGTATGGAGCGCTTTCCGCCACTCTTTGTGAGGTGCTATACCTTTTTCATCCGTCAATTTCACACCGAGAGAGTTTGGCAGCAGTGGTGTTGATGTTACTGTCCAGTAAGTGGGGTGGCATGGTGCTTTGCACTGTTGCCTTACAGCAAGAAGGTCCTGGGTTCGATTCCCGCTTGAGACGCTGTTGGCACTGGGGGGGCATGTTCTCCCTAGGGTTGTCAGGTACTCAGGTGGGATATCTCCCGGGCCTTGCTGTGTGGATTTTGAATTTTTGCCCCATGTTCATTAGGGTTTCCTCCCAAAAGACCCCAATATATAAACATGCAAAAGAACAGATCACTCCCGGACCAAGATTGGACGTGAGCATCAGAATAATGGTTCATAAGCATGATGAGCATCGGAATGATTGTTCTATAACCAGGTCCTGATTTCTGAATGAAGTCACGACTCAATAGCATTATTCTCTGCATGGGTAAATGGACAGCACTTATATAGTGCTTTTATCCAAAGCGCTTTACAATGAAGCAATGAAGCCAACAAAGCCTAACCCTTTGACATGTTGTCAGGAGGAGACGGGACTCGAACCGACGACCCTACGATTCCCTACGATCACTGGACGACCCGCTCTACCTCCCCTGAGCTACAGCCGCCCCATGGGCTATTGCTGTATGTAGAATACATGCTGATTCTTGTTTTGGAGATACTGGTTTCTGGCTTTATGGAAATGATTCCCCCCGTGTATCAAAACAGGATAGTTGAAGCTTAATACACCATTGAATCTAGGAGGGTCCATTAAAGGTACACAGCTGGTTGACTCTTGTTCTTCGCGGCTCCTCCAGCATCAGCGGGCCCCTCCTGCCTGTGAGTGAAATGAGCTGTCATCAAGTATGGTGAAGGTGCCAGCCAGTGAGTGATGTATTCATTTTAATTCCAGAGTGACGACATGCTGAATAAATCCCACTCCCCCCCCCCCCCACACACACACCTCCGCCCCCCTCCCTCTCCCCGCGGTCCCGGAACTCCCCCCCCCCGGCGGTGTGATCCACTCAGCTCCCGTTTGATATAAATATGATTTAACGACGCCAAAAAAGAAAAGAAAAAACACTTCTTGGTAATGCGTGTTAATTTGCTCGGTATTAATTGTTTAAGATGAACACGATGAAACATGCTGTTGCTATGGAAACGGTGGGTGGGTGGAGGGGGGTATGGGTGTGTAGAGAACGGGTGCATCGAGCAGAGTTGGACTTCAGGCCTACGCTCTATGTAAGCACAACTAGCGATTCATAAAGACAGATTGATGAAAACAACAGTTTCGCGGCAGAAAATAGATTTTTAGAAACTGCATTCTCGGTGCCCCCACCACCGCCATTACATGCATATACTGGCTCGCGCTGGATTTTACATTTCTTCTAAATGCCTCCGAATTACACCAAAGTGATCTCGGTGAGTCAAACGTGTTATAATATGTCGTAAATAAGGTCCAGGTTGTCAAAAACGAGCATTGTCCTTTAAGCCTCACTCTCGCCGGTCTGGGTAAGTCC